>NW_027136342.1:308032-616064 GCF_039906515.1 Pseudorca crassidens
GCCCAAATTTTAGGGTGGCTGTGTCTTTTTGATTTTAATTTCCCTAAGCTATAGGACCATAAGTGGAAGTGCCCTAGGCTCTGTTGCTTTGTTTTTTAGATGTTTCAGGAAACACCATACACTTCTCCAGAGTGGCTGTTGGCAATTTACATCCCGCCCATCAGCATAACAAGGCTCCCAATTCTCCATGGCCTGTCCTGCCTTTCTGGATTTTACACATTTTTCAGATGGCCCTTTTGACCGGGGGGCAGTGAGACTTCATTGTAGTGCAGATTTCCTTTGCAAGCTTGCTTGGTTGGCCAAAAAGTGCGTATGCGTTTTTTCCTGAATATATTCAGGAAAAAACGCATACGCCCTTTTTGGCCAAGTGCATCATTGTGGACGTTCTGCCTCTTTTCCTATGCTTTACATGTAATTCCAGTCTACCTCCTGAAATCGGATTCCTGCAATTCTGCCCCGCTTTCGAGTCCTCTTGGCAGCCTTACTTCAATATATTTTTGGACGATAGCTGTCATTTATAACTCTGCAGGTTTGTGAATTACAGTGCCCCTGAGCTCCTTTCTTCAACTCGCTTTCTTGTGAGCTGGCCGAAACACCGCAGGATTGCTTCAGGCCCTAGTGTGGTTCCGGCATGGCACGCTGAGCCTTTGGTTAATTCCTCTTCCTGGTGGGAAATGAGAGTTAAATTTGCCCGTCCAGACACCTCCAGCTAGTCTCTCATTGGTTCTCCCTATTCCTGTTCATTTTCCGCAGAAATTGCAAACTGGGCCAAACAGGAGGTTAAAGGCACTGACTCTCCAATTGGAGAGAGTTTTAGTAAAGCGTCTGGAATGTTGCACCCGAGTACCAGGGGACAAAAACTGAGACACATTTGAACACGTTTCCCGATCACACGGTGGATCATACTCTGGGTTCCACATGCATGTTTTAGCTGAAGGAAGAATCCCTTAAACCTGGAGAGTTGAGACCCATGGAATGGGTACCATGCAATATGACTTCAAAGGTTCTGCATTGGCTCACCGAACCTCACCAATCCTATCACTGCTGCGCTTATGCCACTGTACACACGCTTGATTCTCTTTCGGAGACATATAAATCCATAGATTTTAAGATTCTTCCTAGTCAGGTATATTCTTAGACATTTAATATGGGGTGTTGAGTCCTCTTCGTTGAGCAAGGAGTAGCTCTTGTCTATTACATATTTGGCTTATGGAACGGTATCTGTGCTAATTTCAATCTCTGGTTTTATGCAGCACCCCAACTCACCTTTCCCCTTAAGCAAGCATAAGTTGGTTTTCTACATTTGAGACCCTGTTCTGTTTTGTAATTCAGTTCCTGTGTAGCCAAGTTTACATTCCGTGTAGTAGTGATATCTTATGATGTTTCTTTTTCTGTGTGACTTATCTCACTTAGAATCATCGTACCTGAATCCACTCATTATGCTGCTACGGGCCTGATGACATAGATTTCATTGCTGAGTGATATTGCATTGTACGTAAGTACCACAACTTCTTTATCCATTTTTCGCTTTCTGTGATATTGAACTTGTACCGTAAACGAGGTTCTTGTAAACAGAGCCGTCCCAAACTTTGGGGTGGCTGTGTCTTTTTGATTTTAATTTCCCTAAGCTACAGGACCATAAGTGGCAGTGCCCTAGGCTCTGTTGCTTTGTTTTTTAGATGTTTCAGGAAACACCATACACTTCTCCAGAGTGGCTGTTGGCAATTTACATCCCGCCCATCAGCATAACAAGGCTCCCAGTTCTCCATGGCCGGTCCGGCCTTTCTGGATTTTACACTTTTTTCAGATGGCCCTTTTGACCGGGGGGCAGTGAGACTTCATTGTAGTGCAGATTTCCTTTGCAAGCTTGCTTGGTTGGCCAAAAAGGGCGTATGCGTTTTTTTCTGAATATATTCAGGAAAAAATGCATACGCCCTTTTTGGCCAAGTGCATCATTGTGGACGTTCTGCCTCTTTTCCTATGCTTTACATGCAATTCCAGTCTACCTCCTGAAATCGGTTTCCTGCAATTCTGCCCCGCTTTCAAGTCCTCTTGGCAGCCTTACTTCAATATATTTTTGGACGATAGCTGTCATTTTTAACTCTGCAGGTTTGTGAATTACAGTGCCCCTGAGCTCCTTTCTTCAACTCGCTTTCTTGTGAGCTGGCCGCAACACCGCAGGATTGCTTCAGGCCCTAGTGTGGTTCCGGCATAGCATGCTGAACCTTTGGTTAATTCCTCTTCCTGGTGGGAAATGAGAGTTAAATTTGCCCGTCCAGACACCTCCATCTAGTCTCTCATTGGTTCTCCCTATTCCTGTTCATTTTCCGCAGAAATTGCAAACTGGGCCAAACAGGAGGTTAAAGGCACTGACTCTCCAAGTGGAGAGAGTGTTAGTAAAGCGTCTGGAATGTTGCACCCGAGTACCAGGGGACGAAATCTGACACATTTGAACACGTTTCCCGATCACACAGTGGATCATACTCTGGGTTCCACATGCATGTTTTAGCTGAAGGAAGAATCCCTTAAACCTGGAGAGTTGAGACCCATGGAATGGCTACCATGCAATATGACTTCAAAGGGTCTGCATTTGCTCATCAAACCTCACCAATCCTATCACTGCTGCGTTTATGCCGCTGTACACATGCTTGATTCTCTTTTGGAGACATATAAATCCATAGGTTTTAAGATTATTACTAGTCAGGTATATTCTTATGCGATTAATATGGGGTGTAGAGTCCACTTCGTTGAGCAAGGAGTAGCTCTTGTCTATTACATATGTGGCTTATGGAATGGTATCTGTGCTAATTTCAATCTCTGGTTTTATGCAGAACCCCAACTCACCTTTCCCCTTAAGCAAGCATAAGTTGGTTTTCTACATTTGAGACCGTGTTCTGTTTTGTAATTCAGTTTCTGTGTAGCCAAGTTTACATTCCGCGTAGTAGTGATATCTTATGATGTTTCTTTTTCTGTGTGACTTATCTCACTTAGAATCATCGTACCTGAATCCACTCATTATGCTGTTACGGGCCTGATGATATAGATTTCATTGCTGAGTGATATTGCATTGTACGTAAGTACCACAAATTCTTTATCCATTTTTCACCTTCTGTGATATTGAATTTGTACTGTAAATGAGGTTCTTGTAAACAGAGCCGTCCCAAACTTTGGGGTGGCTGTGTCTTTTTGATTTTAATTTCCCTAAGCTATAGGACCATAAGTGGAAGTGCCCTAGGCTCTGTTGTTTTGTTTTTTAGATGTTTCAGGAAACACCATACACTTCTCCAGAGTGGCTGTTGGCAATTTACATCCCGCCCATCAGCATAACAAGGCTCCCAGTTCTCCATGGCCTGTCCTGCCTTTCTGGATTTTATACTTTTTTCAGATGGCCCTTTTGACCGGGGGGCAGTGAGACTTCATTGTAGTGCAGATTTCCTTTGCAAGCTTGCTTGGTTGGCCAAAAAGGGCGTATGCGTTTTTTCCTGAATATATTCAGGAAAAAACGCATACGCCCTTTTTGGCCAAGTGCATCATTGTGGACGTTCTGCCTCTTTTCCTATGGTTTACATGCAATTCCAGTCTACCTCCTGAAATCGGTTTCCTGCAATTCTGCCCCGCTTTCAAGTCCTCTTGGCAGCCTTACTTCAATATATTTTTGGACGATAGCTGTCATTTTTAACTCTGCAGGTTTGTGAATTACAGTGCCCCTGAGCTCCTTTCTTCAACTCGCTTTCTTGTGAGCTGGCCGCAACACCGCAGGATTGCTTCAGGCCCTAGTGTGGTTCCGGCATGGCACGCTGAGCCTTTGGTTAATTCCTCTTCCTGGTGGGAAATGAGAGTTAAATTTGCCTGTCCAGACACCTCCAGCTAGTCTCTTATTGGTTCTCCCTATTCCTGTTCATTTTCCGCAGAAATTGCAAACTGGGCCAAACAGGAGGTTAAAGGCACTGACTCTCCAAGTGAGGAGAGTGTTAGTAAAGCGTCTGGAATGTTGCACCCGAGTACCAGGGGACGAAATCTGACACATTTGAACACGTTTCCCGATCACACGGTGGATCATACTCTGGGTTCCACATGCATGTTTTAGCTGAAGGAAGAATCCCTTAAACCTGGAGAGTTGAGACCCATGGAATGGCTACCATGCAATATGACTTCAAAGGGTCTGCATTTGCTCACCGAACCTCACCAATCCTATCACTGCTGCATTTATGCCTCTGTAGACACGCTTGATTCTCTTTCGGAGACATATAAATCCATAGGTTTTAAGATTCTTACTAGTCAGGTATATTCTTAGGCATTTAATATGGGGTGTTGAGTCCACTTTGTTGAGCAAGGAGTAGCTCTTGTCTATTACCTATTTGGCTTATGGAATGGTATCTGTGCTAATTTCAATCTCTGGTTTTATGCAGCACCCCAACTCACCTTTCCCCTTAAGCAAGCATAAGTTGGTTTTCTACATTTGAGATCCTGTTCTGTTTTGTAATTCAGTTCCT
The DNA here is from genome assembly GCF_039906515.1 of Pseudorca crassidens. Classification (NCBI taxonomy): domain Eukaryota; kingdom Metazoa; phylum Chordata; class Mammalia; order Artiodactyla; family Delphinidae; genus Pseudorca; species Pseudorca crassidens. Next base: position 312,526 of record NW_027136342.1, read on the forward strand.
GTGTAGCCAAGTTTACATTCCGTGTATTAGTGATATCTTATGATGTTTCTTTTTCTGTGTGACTTATTTCACTTAGAATCATCGTACCTGAATCCACTCATTATGCTGCTACGGGCCTGATGACATAGATTTCATTCCTGAGTGATATTGCATTGTACGTAAGTACCACAACTTCTTTATCCATTTTTCACTTTCTGCGATATTGAACTTGTACCATAAACAAGATTCTTGTAAACAGAGCCGGCCCAAACTTTGGGGTGGCTGTGTCTTTTTGATTTTAATTTCCCTAAGCTATAGGACCATAAGTGGAAGTGCCCTAGGCTCTGTTGCTTTGTTTTTTAGATGTTTCAGGAAACACCATACACTTCTCCAGAGTGGCTGTTGGCAATTTACATCCCACCCATCAGCATAACAAGGCTCCCAGTTCTCCATGGCCTGTCCTGCCTTTCTGGATTTTATACTTTTTTCAGATGGCCCTTTTGACCGGGGGGCAGTGAGACTTCATTGTACTGCAGATTTCCTTTGCAAGCTTGCTTGTTTGGCCAAAAAGGGCGTATGCGTTTTTTCCTGAATATATTCAGGAAAAAACGCATACGCCCTTTTTGGCCAAGTGCATCATTGTGGACGTTCTGCCTCTTTTCCTATGCTTTACATGCAATTCCAGTCTACCTCCTGAAATCGGATTCCTGCAATTCTGCCCCGCTTTCAAGTCCTCTTGGCAGCCTTACTTCAATATATTTTTGGACGATAGCTGTCATTTTTAACTCTGCAGGTTTGTGAATTACAGTGCCCCTGAGCTCCTTTCTTCAACTCGCTTTCTTGTGAGCTGGCCGCAACACCGCAGGATTGCTTCAGGCCCTAGTGTGGTTCCGGCATGGCACGCTGAGCCTTTGGTTAATTCCTCTTCCTGGTGGGAAATGAGAGTTAAATTTGCCCGTCCAGACACCTCCAGCTAGTCTCTCATTGGTTCTCCCTATTCCTGTTCATTTTCCGCAGAAATTGCCAACTGGGCCAAACAGGAGGTTAAAGGCACTGACTCTCCAAGTGGGGAGAGTTTTAGTAAAGCATCTGGAATGTTGCACCCGAGTACCAGGGGACAAAAACTGAGACACATTTGAACACGTTTCCCGATCACACGGTGGATCATACTCTGGGTTCCACATGCATGTTTTAGCTGAAGGAAGAATCCCTTAAACCTGGAGAGTTGAGACCCATGGAATGGCTACCATGCAATATGACTTCAAAGGGTCTGCATTTGCTCACCGAACCTCACCAATCCTATCACTGCTGTATTTATGCCGTTGTAGACACGCTTGATTCTCTTTCGGAGACATATAAATCCATAGCTTTTAAGATTCTTACTAGTCAGGTATATTCTTAGGCATTTAATATGGGGTGTTGAGTCCACTTCGTTGAGCAAGGAGTAGCTATTGTCTATTACCTATTTGGCTTATGGAATGGTATCTGTGCTAATTTCAATCTCTGGTTTTATGCAGCACCCCAACTCACCTTTCCCCTTAAGCAAGCATAAGTTGGTTTTCTACATTTGAGATCCTGTTCTGTTTTGTAATTCAGTTTCTGTGTAGCCAAGTTTACATTCCATGTATTAGTGATATCTTATGATGTTTCTTTTTCTGTGTGACTTATCTCACTTAGAATCATCGTACCTGAATCCACTCATTATGCTGCTACGGGCCTGATGACATAGATTTCATTCCTGAGTGATATTGCATTGTACGTAAGTACCACAACTTCTTTATCCATTTTTCACTTTCTGCGATATTGAACTTGTACCATAAACGAGATTCTTGTAAACAGAGCCGGCCCAAACTTTGGGGTGGCTGTGTCTTTTTGATTTTAATTTCCCTAAGCTATAGGACCATAAGTGGAAGTGCCCTAGGCTCTGTTGCTTTGTTTTGTTGATGTTTCAGGAAACACCATACACTTCTCCAGAGTGGCTGTTGGCAATTTACATCCCGCCCATCAGCATAACAAGGCTCCCAATTCTCCATGGTCTGTCCTGCCTTTCTGGATTTTACACATTTTTCAGATGGCCCTTTTGACCGGGGGGCAATGAGACTTCATTGTACTGCAGATTTCCTTTGCAAGCTTGCTTGGTTGGCCAAAAAGGGCGTATGCGTTTTTTCCTGAATATATTCAGGAAAAAATGCATACGCCCTTTTTGGCCAAGTGCATCATTGTGGACGTTCTGCCTCTTTTCCTATGCTTTACATGCAATTCCAGTCTACCTCCTGAAATCGGTTTCCTGCAATTCTGCCCCGCTTTCAAGTCCTCTTGGCAGCCTTACTTCAATATATTTTTGGACGATAGCTGTCATTTATAACTCTGCAGGTTTGTGAATTACAGTGCCCCTGAGCTCCTTTCTTCAACTCGCTTTCTTGTGAGCTGGCCGCAACACCGCAGGATTGCTTCAGGCCCTAGTGTGGTTCCGGCATGGCACGCTGAGCCTTTGGTTAATTCCTCTTACTGGTGGGAAATGAGAGTTAAATTTGCCCGTCCAGACACCTCCAGCTAGTCTCTCATTGGTTCTCCCTATTCCTGTTCATTTTCCGCAGAAATTGCAAACTGGGCCAAACAGGAGGTTAAAGGCATTGACTCTCCAAGTGGAGAGAGTTTTAGTAAAGCGTCTGGAATGTTGCACCCGAGTACCAGGGGACAAAAACTGAGACACATTTGAACACGTTTCCCAATCACACGGTGGATCATACTCTGGGTTCCACATGCATGTTTTAGCTGAAGGAAGAATCCCTTAAACCTGGAGAGTTGAGACCCATGGAATGGGTACCATGCAATATGACTTCAAAGGTTCTGCATTGGCTCACCGAACCTCACCAATCCTATCACTGCTGCGCTTATGCCACTGTACACACGCTTGATTCTCTTTCGGAGACATATAAATCCATAGATTTTAAGATTCTTCCTAGTCAGGTATATTCTTAGACGTTTAATATGGGGTGTTGAGTCCTCTTCGTTGAGCAAGGAGTAGCTCTTGTCTATTACATATTTGGCTTATGGAACGGTATCTGTGCTAATTTCAATCTCTGGTTTTATGCAGCACCCCAACTCACCTTTCCCCTTAAGCAAGCATAAGTTGGTTTTCTACATTTGAGACCCTGTTCTGTTTTGTAATTCAGTTCCTGTGTAGCCAAGTTTACATTCCGTGTAGTAGTGATATCTTATGATGTTTCTTTTTCTGTGTGACTTATCTCACTTAGAATCATCGTACCTGAATCCACTCATTATGCTGCTACGGGCCTGATGACATAGATTTCATTGCTGAGTGATATTGCATTGTACGTAAGTACCACAACTTCTTTATCCATTTTTCGCTTTCTGTGATATTGAACTTGCACCGTAAAAGAGGTTCTTGTAAACAGAGCCGTCCCAAACTTTGGGGTGGCTGTGTCTTTTTGATTTTAATTTCCCTAAGCTACAGGACCATAAGTGGCAGTGCCCTAGGCTCCGTTGCTTTGTTTTTTATATGTTTCAGGAAACACCATACACTTCTCCAGAGTGGCTGTTGGCAATTTACATCCCGCCCATCAGCATAACAAGGCTCCCAGTTCTCCATGGCCTGTCCGGCCTTTCTGGATTTTACACTTTTTTCAGATGGCCCTTTTGACCGGGGGGCAGTGAGACTTCATTGTAGTGCAGATTTCCTTTGCAAGCTTGCTTGTTTGGCCAAAAAGGGCGTATGCGTTTTTTTCTGAATATATTCAGGAAAAAATGCATACGCCCTTTTTGGCCAAGTGCATCATTGTGGACGTTCTGCCTCTTTTCCTATGCTTTACATGCAATTCCAGTCTACCTCCTGAAATCGGTTTCCTGCAATTCTGCCCCGCTTTCAAGTCCTCTTGGCAGCCTTACTTCAATATATTTTTGGACGATAGCTGTCATTTTTAACTCTGCAGGTTTGTGAATTACAGTGCCCCTGAGCTCCTTTCTTCAACTCGCTTTCTTGTGAGCTGGCCGCAACACCGCAGGATTGCTTCAGGCCCTAGTGTGGTTCCGGCATGGCATGCTGAGCCTTTGGTTAATTCCTCTTCCTGGTGGGAAATGAGAGTTAAATTTGCCCGTCCAGACACCTCCATCTAGTCTCTCATTGGTTCTCCCTATTCCTGTTCATTTTCCGCAGAAATTGCAAACTGGGCCAAACAGGAGGTTAAAGGCACTGACTCTCCAAGTGGAGAGAGTGTTAGTAAAGCGTCTGGAATGTTGCACCCAAGTACCAGCGGAGAAAATCTGAGACACATTTGAACACGTTTCCCGATCACACGGTGGATCATACTCTGGGTTCCACATGCATGTTTTAGCTGAAGGAAGAATCCCTTAAACCTGGAGAGTTGAGACCCATGGAATGGGTACCATGCAATATGACTTCAAAGGGTCTGCATTTGCTCACCGAACCTCACCAATCCTATTACTGCTGCATTTATGCCTCTGTAGACACGCTTGATTCTCTTTCGGAGACATATAAATCCATAGGTTTTAAGATTCTTACTAGTCAGGTATATTCTTAGGCATTTAATATGGGGTGTTGAGTCCACTTTGTTGAGCAAGGAGTAGCTCTTGTCTATTACCTATTTGGCTTATGGAATGGTATCTGTGCTAATTTCAATCTCTGGTTTTATGCAGCACCCCAACTCACCTTTCCCCTTAAGCAAGCATAAGTTGGTTTTCTACATTTGAGATCCTGTTCTGTTTTGTAATTCAGTTCCTGTGTAGCCAAGTTTACATTCCGTGTATTAGTGATATCTTATGATGTTTCTTTTTCTGTGTGACTTATTTCACTTAGAATCATCGTACCTGAATCCACTCATTATGCTGCTACGGGCCTGATGACATAGATTTCATTCCTGAGTGATATTGCATTGTACGTAAGTACCACAACTTCTTTATCCATTTTTCACTTTCTGCGATATTGAACTTGTACCATAAACAAGATTCTTGTAAACAGAGCCGTCCCAAACTTTGGGGTGGCTGTGTCTTTTTGATTTTAATTTCCCTAAGCTATAGGACCATAAGTGGAAGTGCCGTAGGCTCTGTTGCTTTGTTTTTTAGATGTTTCAGGAAACACCATACACTTCTCCAGAGTGGCTGTTGGCAATTTACATCCCGCCCATCAGCATAACAAGGCTCCCAGTTCTCCATGGCCTGTCCTGCCTTTCTGGATTTTATACTTTTTTCAGATGGCCATTTTGACCGGGGGGCAGTGAGACTTCATTGTACTGCAGATTTCCTTTGCAAGCTTGCTTGTTTGGCCAAAAAGGGCGTATGCGTTTTTTCCTGAATATATTCAGGAAAAAACGCATACGCCCTTTTTGGCCAAGTGCATCATTGTGGACGTTCTGCCTCTTTTCCTATGCTTTACATGCAATTCCAGTCTACCTCCTGAAATCGGATTCCTGCAATTCTGCCCCGCTTTCAAGTCCTCTTGGCAGCCTTACTTCAATATATTTTTGGACGATAGCTGTCATTTTTAACTCTGCAGGTTTGTGAATTACAGTGCCCCTGAGCTCCTTTCTTCAACTCGCTTTCTTGTGAGCTGGCCGCAACACCGCAGGATTGCTTCAGGCCCTAGTGTGGTTCCGGCATGGCACGCTGAGCCTTTGGTTAATTCCTCTTCCTGGTGGGAAATGAGAGTTAAATTTGCCCGTCCAGACACCTCCAGCTAGTCTCTCATTGGTTCTCCCTATTCCTGTTCATTTTCCGCAGAAATTGCAAACTGGGCCAAACAGGAGGTTAAAGGCACTGACTCTCCAAGTGGGGAGAGTTTTAGTAAAGCATCTGGAATGTTGCACCCGAGTACCAGGGGACAAAAACTGAGACACATTTGAACACGTTTCCCGATCACACGGTGGATCATACTCTGGGTTCCACATGCATGTTTTAGCTGAAGGAAGAATCCCTTAAACCTGGAGAGTTGAGACCCATGGAATGGCTACCATGCAATATGACTTCAAAGGGTCTGCATTTGCTCACCGAACCTCACCAATCCTATCACTGCTGTATTTATGCCGCTGTAGACACACTTGATTCTCTTTCGGAGACATATAAATCCATAGCTTTTAAGATTCTTACTAGTCAGGTATATTCTTAGGCATTTAATATGGGGTGTTGAGTCCACTTCGTTGAGCAAGGAGTAGCTATTGTCTATTACCTATTTGGCTTATGGAATGGTATCTGTGCTAATTTCAATCTCTGGTTTTATGCAGCACCCCAACTCACCTTTCCCCTTAAGCAAGCATAAGTTGGTTTTCTACATTTGAGATCCTCTTCTGTTTTGTAATTCAGTTTCTGTGTAGCCAAGTTTACATTCCATGTATTAGTGATATCTTATGATGTTTCTTTTTCTGTGTGACTTATCTCACTTAGAATCATCGTACCTGAATCCACTCATTATGCTGCTACGGGCCTGATGACATAGATTTCATTCCTGAGTGATATTGCATTGTACGTAAGTACCACAACTTCTTTATCCATTTTTCACTTTCTGCGATATTGAACTTGTACCATAAACGAGATTCTTGTAAACAGAGCCGGCCCAAACTTTGGGGTGGCTGTGTCTTTTTGATTTTAATTTCCCTAAGCTAAAGGACCATAAGTGGAAGTGCCCTAGGCTCTGTTGCTTTGTTTTGTAGATGTTTCAGGAAACACCATACACTTCTCCAGAGTGGCTGTTGGCAATTTACATCCCGCCCATCAGCATAACAAGGCTCCCAATTCTCCATGGCCTGTCCTGCCTTTCTGGATTTTACACATTTTTCAGATGGCCCTTTTTACCGGGGGGCAGTGAGACTTCATTGTACTGCAGATTTCCTTTGCAAGCTTGCTTGGTTGGCCAAAAAGGGCGTATGCGTTTTTTCCTGAATATATTCAGGAAAAAACGCATACGCCCTTTTTGGCCAAGTGCATCATTGTGGACGTTCTGCCTCTTTTCCTATGCTTTACATGTAATTCCAGTCTACCTCCTGAAATCGGATTCCTGCAATTCTGCCCCGCTTTCGAGTCCTCTTGGCAGCCTTACTTCAATATATTTTTGGACGATAGCTGTCATTTATAACTCTGCAGGTTTGTGAATTACAGTGCCCCTGAGCTCCTTTCTTCAACTCGCTTTCTTGTGAGCTGGCCGCAACACCGCAGGATTGCTTCAGGCCCTAGTGTGGTTCCGGCATGGCACGCTGAGCCTTTGGTTAATTCCTCTTCCTGGTGGGAAATGAGAGTTAAATTTGCCCGTCCAGACACCTCCAGCTAGTCTCTCATTGGTTCTCCCTATTCCTGTTCATTTTCCGCAGAAATTGCAAACTGGGCCAAACAGGAGGTTAAAGGCACTGACTCTCCAAGTGGAGAGAGTTTTAGTAAAGCGTCTGGAATGTTGCACCCGAGTACCAGGGGACAAAAACTGAGACACATTTGAACACGTTTCCCGATCACACGGTGGATCATACTCTGGGTTCCACATGCATGTTTTAGCTGAAGGAAGAATCCCTTAAACCTGGAGAGTTGAGACCCATGGAATGGGTACCATGCAATATGACTTCAAAGGGTCTGCATTGGCTCACCGAACCTCTCCAATCCTATCACTGCTGCGCTTATGCCACTGTACACACGCTTGATTCTCTTTCGGAGACATATAAATCCATAGGTTTTAAGATTCTTCCTAGTCAGGTATATTCTTAGGCGTTTAATATGGGGTGTTGAGTCCTCTTCATTGAGCAAGGAGTAGCTCTTGTCTATTACATATTTGGCTTATGGAACGGTATCTGTGCTAATTTCAATCTCTGGTTTTATGCAGCACCCCAACTCACCTTTCCCCTTAAGCAAGCATAAGTTGGTTTTCTACATTTGAGACCCTGTTCTGTTTTGTAATTCAGTTCCTGTGTAGCCAAGTTTACATTCCGTGTAGTAGTGATATCTTATGATGTTTCTTTTTCTGTGTGACTTATCTCACTTAGAATCATCGTACCTGAATCCACTCATTATGCTGCTACGGGCCTGATGACATAGATTGCATTGCTGAGTGATATTGCATTGTACGTAAGTACCACAACTTCTTTATCCATTTTTCGCTTTCTGTGATATTGAACTTGTACCGTAAATGAGGTTCTTGTAAACAGAGCCGTCCCAAACATTGGGGTGGCTGTGTCTTTTTGATTTTAATTTCCCTAAGCTACAGGACCGTAAGTGGCAGTGCCCTAGGCTCTGTTGTTTTGTTTTTTAGATGTTTCAGGAAACACCATACACTTCTCCAGAGTGGCTGTTGGCAATTTACATCCCGCCCATCAGCATAACAAGGCTCCCAGTTCTCCATGGCCTGTCCGGCCTTTCTGGATTTTACACTTTTTTCAGATGGCCCTTTTGACCGGGGGGCAGTGAGACTTCATTGTAGTGCAGATTTCCTTTGCAAGCTTGCTTGGTTGGCCAAAAAGGGCGTATGCGTTTTTTTCTGAATATATTCAGGAAAAAATGCATACGCCCTTTTTGGCCAAGTGCATCATTGTGGACGTTCTGCCTCTTTTCCTATGCTTTACATGCAATTCCAGTCTACCTCCTGAAATCGGTTTCCTGCAATTCTGCCCCGCTTTCAAGTCCTCTTGGCAGCCTTACTTCAATATATTTTTGGACGATAGCTGTCATTTTTAACTCTGCAGGTTTGTGAATTACAGTGCCCCTGAGCTCCTTTCTTCAACTCGCTTTCTTGTGAGCTGGCCGCAACACCGCAGGATTGCTTCAGGGCCTAGTGTGGTTCCGGCATGGCATGCTGAGCCTTTGGTTAATTCCTCTTCCTGGTGGGAAATGAGAGTTAAATTTGCCCGTCCAGACACCTCCATCTAGTCTCTCATTGGTTCTCCCTATTCCTGTTCATTTTCCGCAGAAATTGCAAACTGGGCCAAACAGGAGGTTAAAGGCACTGACTCTCCAAGTGGGGAGAGTGTTAGTAAAGCGTCTGGAATGTTGCACCCGAGTACCAGGGGACGAAATCTGACACATTTGAACACGTTTCCCGATCACACGGTGGATCATACTCTGGGTTCCACATGCATGTTTTAGCTGAAGGAAGAATCCCTTAAACCTGGAGAGTTGAGACCCATGGAATGGGTACCATGCAATATGACTTCAAAGGGTCTGCATTTGCTCACCGAACCTCACCAATCCTATTACTGCTGCATTTATGCCTCTGTAGACACGCTTGATTCTCTTTCGGAGACATATAAATCCATAGGTTTTAAGATTCTTACTAGTCAGGTATATTCTTAGGCATTTAATATGGGGTGTTGAGTCCACTTTGTTGAGCAAGGAGTAGCTCTTGTCTATTACCTATTTGGCTTATGGAATGGTATCTGTGCTAATTTCAATCTCTGGTTTTATGCAGCACCCCAACTCACCTTTCCCCTTAAGCAAGCATAAGTTGGTTTTCTACATTTGAGATCCTGTTCTGTTTTGTAATTCAGTTCCTGTGTAGCCAAGTTTACATTCCGTGTATTAATGATATCTTATGATGTTTCTTTTTCTGTGTGACTTATTTCACTTAGAATCATCGTACCTGAATCCACTCATTATGCTGCTACGGGCCTGATGACATAGATTTCATTCCTGAGTGATATTGCATTGTACGTAAGTACCACAACTTCTTTATCCATTTTTCACTTTCTGCGATATTGAACTTGTACCATAAACGAGATTCTTGTAAACAGAGCCGGCCCAAACTTTGGGGTGGCTGTGTCTTTTTGATTTTAATTTCCCTAAGCTATAGGACCATAAGTGGAAGTGCCCTAGGCTCTGTTGCTTTGTTTTTTAGATGTTTCAGGAAACACCATACACTTCTCCAGAGTGGCTGTTGGCAATTTACATCCCGCCCATCAGCATAACAAGGCTCCCAGTTCTCCATGGCCTGTCCTGCCTTTCTGGATTTTATACTTTTTTCAGATGGCCCTTTTGACCGGGGGGCAGTGAGACTTCATTGTAGTGCAGATTTCCTTTGCAAGCTTGCTTGGTTGGCCAAAAAGGGCGTATGCGTTTTTTCCTGAATATATTCAGGAAAAAACGCATACGCCCTTTTTGGCCAAGTGCATCATTGTGGACGTTCTGCCTCTTTTCCTATGCTTTACATGCAATTCCAGTCTACCTCCTGAAATCGGATTCCTGCAATTCTGCCCCGCTTTCAAGTCCTCTTGGCAGCCTTACTTCAATATATTTTTGGACGATAGCTGTCATTTATAACTCTGTAGGTTTGTGAATTACAGTGCCCCTGAGCTCCTTTCTTCAACTCGCTTTCTTGTGAGCTGGCCGCAACACCGCAGGATTGCTTCAGGCCCTAGTGTGGTTCCGGCATGGCACGCTGAGCCTTTGGTTAATTCCTCTTCCTGGTGGGAAATGAGAGTTAAATTTGCCCGTCCAGACACCTCCAGCTAGTCTCTCATTGGTTCTCCCTATTCCTGTTCATTTTCCGCAGAAATTGCAAACTGGGTCAAACAGGAGGTTAAAGGCAGTGACTCTCCAAGTGGGGAGAGTTTTAGTAAAGCGTCTGGAATGTTGCACCCGAGTACCAGGGGACAAAAACTGAGACACATTTGAACACATTTCCCGATCACACGGTGGATCATACTCTGGGTTCCACATGCATGTTTTAGCTGAAGGAAGAATCCCTTAAACCTGGAGAGTTGAGACCCATGGAATGGGTACCATTCAATATGACTTCAAAGGTTCTGCATTGGCTCACCGAACCTCACCAATCCTATCACTGCTGCATTTATGCCGCTGTACACACGCTTGATTCTCTTTTGGAGACATATAAATCCATAGGTGTTAAGATTCTTACTAGTCAGGTATATTCTTAGGCATTTAATATGGGGTGTTGAGTCCACTTCGTTGAGCAAGGAGTAGCTCTTGTCTATTACCTATTTGGCTTATGGAATGGTATCTGTGCTAATTTCAATCTCTGGTTTTATGCAGCACCCCAACTCACCTTTCCCCTTAAGCAAGCATAAGTTGGTTTTCTACATTTGAGATCCTGTTCTGTTTTGTAATTCAGTTCCTGTGTAGCCAAGTTTACATTCCGTGTATTAGTGATATCTTATGATGTTTCTTTTTCTGTGTGACTTATTTCACTTAGAATCATCGTACCTGAATCCACTCATTATGCTGCTACGGTCCTGATGACATAGATTTCATTCCTGAGTGATATTGCATTGTACGTAAGTACCACAACTTCTTTATCCATTTTTCACTTTCTGCGATATTGAACTTGTACCATAAACGAGATTCTTGTAAACAGAGCCGGCCCAAACTTTGGGGTGGCTGTGTCTTTTTGATTTTAATTTCCCTAAGCTATAGGACCATAAGTGGAAGTGCCCTAGGCTCTGTTGCTTTGTTTTTTAGATGTTTCAGGAAACACCATACACTTCTCCAGAGTGGCTGTTGGCAATTTACATCCCGCCCATCAGCATAACAAGGCTCCCAGTTCTCCATGGCCTGTCCTGCCTTTCTGGATTTTATACTTTTTTCAGATGGCCCTTTTGACCGGGGGGCAGTGAGACTTCATTGTAGTGCAGATTTCCTTTGCAAGCTTGCTTGGTTGGCCAAAAAGGGCGTATGCGTTTTTTCCTGAATATATTCAGGAAAAAACGCATACGCCCTTTTTGGCCAAGTGCATCATTGTGGACGTTCTGCCTCTTTTCCTATGCTTTACATGCAATTCCAGTCTACCTCCTGAAATCGGATTCCTGCAATTCTGCCCCGCTTTCAAGTCCTCTTGGCAGCCTTACTTCAATATATTTTTGGACGATAGCTGTCATTTATAACTCTGTAGGTTTGTGAATTACAGTGCCCCTGAGCTCCTTTCTTCAACTCGCTTTCTTGTGAGCTGGCCGCAACACCGCAGGATTGCTTCAGGCCCTAGTGTCGTTCCGGCATGGCACGCTGAGCCTTTGGTTAATTCCTCTTCCTGGTGGGAAATGAGAGTTAAATTTGCCCGTCCAGACACCTCCAGCTAGTCTCTCATTGGTTCTCCCTATTCCTGTTCATTTTCCGCAGAAATTGCAAACTGGGCCAAACAGGAGGTTAAAGGCACTGACTCTCCAAGTGGGGAGAGTGTTAGTAAAGCGTCTGGAATGTTGCACCCGAGTACCAGGGGACAAAAACTGAGACACATTTGAACACGTTTCCTGATCACACGGTTGATCATACTCTGGGTTCCACATGCATGTTTTAGCTGAAGGAAGAATCCCTTAAACCTGGAGAGTTGAGACCCATGGAATGGGTATCATGCAATATGACTTCAAAGGGTCTGCATTTGCTCACCGAACCTCACCAATCCTATCACTGCTGCATTTATGCCGCTGTACACACGTTTGATTCTCTTTCGGAGACATATAAATCCATAGGTGTTAAGATTCTTACTAGTCAGGTATATTCTTAGGCATTTAATATGGGGGGTTGAGTCCACTTCGTTGAGCAAGGAGTAGCTCTTGTCTATTACCTATTTGGCTTATGGAATGGTATCTGTGCTAATTTCAATCTCTGGTTTTATGCAGCACCCCAACTCACCTTTCCCCTTAAGCAAGCATAAGGTGGTTTTCTACATTTGAGATCCTGTTCTGTTTTGTAATTCAGTTCCTGGGTAGCCAAGTTTACATTCCGTGTATTAGTGATACCTTATGATGTTTCTTTTTCTGTGTGACTTATTTCACTTAGAATCATCGTACCTGAATCCACTCATTATGCTACTACGGGCCTGATGACATAGATTTCATTCCTGAGTGATATTGCATTGTACGTAAGTACCACAACTTCTTTATCCATTTTTCACTTTCTGCGATATTGAACTTGTACCATAAACGAGATTCTTGTAAACAGAGCCGGCCCAAACTTTGGGGTGGCTGTGTCTTTTTGATTTTAATTTCCCTAAGCTATAGGACCATAAGTGGAAGTGCCGTAGGCTCTGTTGCTTTGTTTTTTAGATGTTTCAGGAAACACCATACACTTCTCCAGAGTGGCTGTTGGCAATTTACATCCCGCCCATCAGCATAACAAGGCTCCCAGTTCTCCATGGCCTGTCCTGCCTTTCTGGATGTTATACTTTTTTCAGATGGCCCTGTTGACCGGGGGGCAGTGAGACTTCATTGTAGTGCAGATTTCCTTTGCAAGCTTGCTTGGTTGGCCAAAAAGGCCGTATGCGTTTTTTCCTGAATATATTCAGGAAAAAACGCATACGCCCTTTTTGGCCAAGTGCATCATTGTGGAAGTTCTGCCTCTTTTCCTATGCTTTACATGCAATTCCAGTCTACCTCCTGAAATCGGTTTCCTGCAATTCTGCCCCGCTTTCAAGTCCTCTTGGCAGCCTTACTTCAATATATTTTTGGACGATAGCTGTCATTTTTAACTCTGCAGGTTTGTGAATTACAGTGCCCCTGAGCTCCTTTCTTCAACTCGCTTTTTTGTGAGCTGGCCGCAACACCGCAGCATTGCTTCAGGCCCTAGTGTGGTTCCGGCATGGCACGCTGAGCCTTTGGTTAATTCCTCTTCCTGGTGGGAAATGAGAGTTAAATTTGCCCATCCAGACACCTCCAGCTAGTCTCTCATTGGTTCTCCCTATTTCTGTTCATTTTCCGCAGAAATTGCAAACTGGGCCGAACAGGAGGTTAAAGGCACTGTCTCTTCAAGTGGGGAGAGTGTTAGTAAAGCGTCTGGAATGTTGCACCCGAGTACCAGGGGACAAAAACTGAGACACATTTGAACACGTTTCCCGATCACACGGTGGATCATACTCTGGGTTCCACATGCATGTTTTAGCTGAAGGAAGAATCCCTTAAACCTGGAGAGTTGAGACCCATGGAATGGCTACCATGCAATATGACTTCAAAGGGTCTGCATTTGCTCATCAAACCTCACCAATCCTATCACTGCTGCGTTTATGCTGCTGTACACATGCTTGATTCTCTTTTGGAGACATATAAATCCATAGGTTTTAAGATTATTACTAGTCAGGTATATTCTTATGCGATTAATATGGGGTGTAGAGTCCACTTCGTTGAGCAAGGAGTAGCTCTTGTCTATTACATATTTGGCTTATGGAATGGTATCTGTGCTAATTTCAATCTCTGGTTTTATGCAGAACCCCAACTCACCTTTCCCCTTAAGCAAGCATAAGTTGGTTTTCTACATTTGAGACCGTGTTCTGTTTTGTAATTCAGTTTCTGTGTAGCCAAGTTTACATTCCGTGTAGTAGTGATATCTTATGATGTTTCTTTTTCTGTGTGACTTATCTCACTTAGAATCATCGTACCTGAATCCACTCATTATGCTGCTACGGGCCTGATGATATAGATTTCATTGCTGAGTGATATTGCATTGTACGTAAGTACCACAAAATCTTTGTCCATTTTTCACTTTCTGTGATATTGAACTTGTACTGTAAACGAGGTTCTTGTAAACAGAGCCGTCCCAAACTTTGGGGTGGCTGTGTCTTTTTGATTTTAATTTCCCTAAGCTATAGGACCATAAGTGGAAGTGCCCTAGGCTCTGTTGCTTTGTTTTTTAGATGTTTCAGGAAACACCATACACCTCTCCAGAGTGGCTGTTGACAATTTACATCCCGCCCATCAGCATAACAAGGCTCCCAGTTCTCCATGGCCTGTCCTGCCTTTCTGGATTTTACACTTTTTTCAGATGGCCCTATTGACCGGCGGGCAGTGAGACTTCATTGTAGTGCAGATTTCCTTTGCAAGCTTGCTTGGTTGGCCAAAAAGGGCGTATGCGTTTTTTCCTGAATATATTCAGGAAAAAACGCATACGCCCTTTTTGGCCAAGTGCATCATTGTGGACGTTCTGCCTCTTTTCCTATGCTTTACATGCAATTCCAGTCTACCTCCTGAAATCGGTTTCCTACAATTCTGCCCCGCTTTCAAGTCCTCTTGGCACCCTTACTTCAATATATTTTTGGACGATAGCTGTCATTTTTAACTCTGCAGGTTTGTGAAATACAGTGCCCCTGAGCTCCTTTCTTCAACTCGCTTTCTTGTGAGCTGGCTGCAACACCGCAGGATTGCTTCAGGACATAGTGTGGTTCCGGAATGGCACGCTGAGCCTTTGTTTAATTCCTCTTCCTGGTGGGAAATGAGAGTTAAATTTGCCCGTCCAGACACCTCCAGCTAGTCTCTCATTGGTTCTCCATATTCCTGTTCATCTTCCGCAGAAATTGCGAACTGGGCCAAACAGGAGGTAAAGGCACTGACTCTCCAAGTGGGGAGAGTGTTAGTAAAGCATCTGGAATGTTGCACCCGAGTACCAGCGGACGAAAACTGACACATTTGAACACGTTTTCCGATCACACGGTGGATCATACTCTGGGTTCCACATGCATGTTTTAGCTGAAGGAAGAATCCCTTAAACCTGGAGAGTTGAGACCCAAGGAATAGGTACCACGCAATATGACTTCAAAGGGTCTGCATTTGCTCACCGAACGTCACCAATCCTATCACTGCTGCGCTTATGCCGCTGTACACACGCTTGATTCTCTTTCGGAGACAAATAAGTCCATAGGTTTTAAGATTCTTACTAGTCAGGTATATTCTTAGGCGTTTAATATGGGGTGTTGTGTCCTCTTCGTTGAGCAAGGAGTAGATCTTGTCTATTACATATTTGGCTTGTGGAACGGTATCTGTGCTAATTTCAATCTCTGGTTTTATGCAGCACCCCAACTCACCTTTCCCCTTAAGCAAGCATAAGTTGGTTTTCTACATTTGACACCCTGTTCTGTTTTGTAATTCAGTTCCTGTGTAGCCAAGTTTACATTCCGTGTAGTAGTGATATCTTATGATGTTTCTTTTTCTGTGTGACTTATCTTACTTAGAATCGTCGTACCTGAATCCACTCATTATGCTCTTACGGGCCTGATGACATACATTTCATTGCTGAGTGATATTGCATTGTACGTAAGTACCACAACTTCTTTATCCATTTTTCGCTTTCTGTGATATAGAACTTGTACCGTAAACGAGGTTCTTGTAAACAGAGCTGTCCCAAACTTTGGGGTGACTGTGTCTTTTTTATTTTAATTTCCCTAAGCTATAGGACCATAAGTGGAAATGTCCTAGGCTCTGTTGCTTTGTTTTTTAGATGTTTCAGGAAACACCATACACTTCTCCAGAGTGGCTGTTGGCAATTTACATCCCGCCCATCAGCATAACAAGGCTCCCAGTTCTCCATGGCCTGTCCTGCCTTTCTGGATTTTACACTTTTTTCAGATGGCCCTTTTGACCGGGGGGCAGTGAGACTTCATGGTAGTGCAGATTTCCTTTGCAAGCTTGCTTGGTTGGCCAAAAAGGGCGTATGCGTTTTTTCCTGAATATATTCAGGAAAAAACGCATACGCCCTTTTTGGCCAAGTGCATCATTGTGGACGTTCTGCCTCTTTTCCTATGCTTTACATGCAATTCCAGTCTACCTCCTGAAACCGGTTTCCTGCAATTCTGCCCCGCTTTCAAGTCCTCTTGGCAGCCTTACTTCAATATATTTTTGGACGATAGCTGTCATTTATAACTCTGCAGGTTTGTGAATTACAGTGCCCCTGAGCTCCTTTCTTCAACTCGCTTTCTTGTGAGCTGGCCGCAACACCGCAGGATTGCTTCAGGCCCTAGTGTGGTTCCGGAATGGCATGCTGAGCCTTTGGTTAATTCCTCTTCCTGGTGGGAAATGAGAGTTAAATTTGCCCGTCCAGACACCTCCAGCTAGTCTCTCATTGGTTCTCCCTATTCCTGTTCATTTTCCGCAGAAATTGCAAACTGGGCCAAACAGGAGGTTAAAGGCACTGACTCTCCAAGTGGGGAGAGTGTTAGTAAAGCGTCTGGAATGTTGCACCCGAGTACCAGGGGACGAAACCTGAGACACATTTGAACACGTTTCCCGATCACACGGTGGATCATACTCTGGGTTCCAAATGCATGTTTTAGCTGAAGAAAGAATCCCTTAAACCTGGAGAGTTGAGACCCATGGAATGGGTACCATGCAATATGACTTCAAAGGGTCTGCATTTGCTCACCGAACCTCACCAATCCTATCACTGCTGCGTTTATGCCGCTGTACACACGCTTGATTCTCTTTCGGAGACATAGAAATCCATAGGTTTTAAGATTCTTACTAGTCAGGTATATTCTTAGGCGTTTAATATGGGGTGTTGATTCCACTTGGTTGAGAAAGGAGTAGCTCTTGTCTATTACATATTTGGCTTATGGAACGGTATCTGTGCTAATTTCAATCTCTGGTTTTATGCAGCACCCCAACTCACCTTTCCCCTTAAGAAAGCATAAGTTGGTTTTCTACATTTGAGACCCTGTTCTGTTTTGTAATTCTGTTCCTGTGTAGCCAAGTTTACATTCCGTGTAGTAGTGATATCTTATGATGTTTCTTTTTCTGTGTGACTTATCTCACTTAGAATCATCGTACCTGAATCCACTCATTATGCTGCTATGGGCCTGATGACATAGATTTCATTGCTGAGTGATATTGCATTGTACGTACCTACCACAACTTCTTTATCCATTTTTCACTTTCTGTGATATTGAACTCGAACTGTAAACGAGGTTCTTGTAAACAGAGCTGTCCCAAACTTTGGGGTGACTGTGTCTTTTTGATTTTAATTTCCCTAAGCTATAGGACCATAAGTGGAAGTGCCCTAGGCTCTGTTGCTTTGTTTTGTAGATGTTTCAGGAAACACCATACACTTCTCCAGAGTGGCTGTTGGCAATTTACATCCCGCCCATCAGCATAACAAGGCTCCCAGTTCTCCATGGCCTGTCCTGCCTTTCTGGATTTTACACTTTTTTCAGATGGCCCTTTTGACTGGGGGGCAGTGAGACTTCATTGTACTGCAGATTTCCTTTGCAAGCTTGCTTGGTTGGCCAAAAAGGGCGTATGCGTTGTTTCCTGAATATATTCAGGAAAAAACGCATACGCCCTTTTTGGCCAAGTGCATCATTGTGGACGTTCTGCCTCTTTTCCTATGCTTTACATGCAATTCCAGTCTACCTCCTGAAATCGGATTCCTACAATTCTGCCCCGCTTTCAAGTCCTCTTGGCACCCTTACTTCAATATATTTTTGGACGATAGCTGTCATTTTTAACTCTGCAGGTTTGTGAAATACAGTGCCCCTGAGCTCCTTTCTTCAACTCGCTTTCTTGTGAGCTGGCCGCAACACCGCAGGATTGCTTCAGGACATAGTGTGGTTCCGGAATGGCACGCTGAGCCTTTGTTTAATTCCTCTTCCTGGTGGGAAATGAGAGTTAAATTTGCCCGTCCAGACACCTCCAGCTAGTCTCTCATTGGTTCTCCCTATTCCTGTTCATCTTCCGCAGAAATTGCGAACTGGGCCAAACAGGAGGTTAAAGGCACTGACTCTCCAAGTGGGGAGAGTGTTAGTAAAGCATCTGGAATGTTGCACCCGAGTACCAGCGGACGAAAACTGACACATTTGAACACGTTTTCCGATCACACGGTGGATCATACTCTGGGTTCCACATGCATGTTTTAGCTGAAGGAAGAATCCATTAAACCTGGAAAGTTGAGACCCAAGGAATAGGTACCACGCAATATGACTTCAAAGGGTCTGCATTTGCTCACCGAACGTCACCAATCCTATCACTGCTGCGCTTATGCCGCTGTACACACGCTTGATTCTCTTTCGGAGACAAATAAGTCCATAGGTGTTAAGATTCTTACTAGTCAGGTATATTCTTAGGCGTTTAATATGGGGTGTTGTGTCCTCTTCGTTGAGCAAGGAGTAGATCTTGTCTATTACATATTTGGCTTGTGGAACGGTATCTGTGCTAATTTCAATCTCTGGTTTTATGCAGCACCCCAACTCACCTTTCCCCTTAAGCAAGCATAAGTTGGTTTTCTACATTTGACACCCTGTTCTGTTTTGTAATTCAGTTCCTGTGTAGCCAAGTTTACATTCCGTGTAGTAGTGATATCTTATGATGTTTCTTTTTCTGTGTGACTTATCTTACTTAGAATCGTCGTACCTGAATCCACTCATTATGCTGTTACGGGCCTGATGACATACATTTCATTGCTGAGTGATATTGCATTGTACGTAAGTACCACAACTTCTTTATCCATTTTTCGCTTTCTGTGATATAGAACTTGTACCGTAAACGAGGTTCTTGTAAACAGAGCTGTCCCAAACTTTGGGGTGACTGTGTCTTTTTTATTTTAATTTCCCTAAGCTATAGGACCATAAGTGGAAATGTCCTAGGCTCTGTTGCTTTGTTTTTTAGATGTTTCAGGAAACACCATACACTTCTCCAGAGTGGCTGTTGGCAATTTACATCCCGCCCATCAGCATAACAAGGCTCCCAGTTCTCCATGGCCTGTCCTGCCTTTCTGGATTTTACACTTTTTTCAGATGGCCCTTTTGACCGGGGGGCAGTGAGACTTCATGGTAGTGCAGATTTCCTTTGCAAGCTTGCTTGTTTGGCCAAAAAGGGCGTATGCGTTTTTTCCTGAGTATATTCAGGAAAAAACGCATACGCCCTTTTTGGCCAAGTGCATCATTGTGGACGTTCTGCCTCTTTTCCTATGCTTTACATGCAATTCCAGTCTACCTCCTGAAACCGGTTTCCTGCAATTCTGCCCCGCTTTCAAGTCCTCTTGGCAGCCTTACTTCAATATATTTTTGGACGATAGCTGTCATTTTTAACTCTGCAGGTTTGTGAATTACAGTGCCCCTGAGCTCCTTTCTTCAACTCGCTTTCTTGTGAGCTGGCCGCAACACCGCAGGATTGCTTCAGGCCCTAGTGTGGTTCCGGAATGGCATGCTGAGCCTTTGGTTAATTCCTCTTCCTGGTGGGAAATGAGAGTTAAATTTGCCCGTCCAGACACCTCCAGCTAGTCTCTCATTGGTTCTCCCTATTCCTGTTCATTTTCCACAGAAATTGCAAACTGGGCCAAACAGGAGGTTAAAGGCACTGACTCTCCAAGTGGGGAGAGTGTTAGTAAAGCGTCTGGAATGTTGCACCCGAGTACCAGGGGACGAAACCTGAGACACATTTGAACACGTATCCCGATCACACGGTGGATCATACTCTGGGTTCCAAATGCATGTTTTAGCTGAAGGAAGAATCCCTTAAACCTGGAGAGTTGAGACCCATGGAATGGGTACCATGCAATATGACTTCAAAGGGTCTGCATTTGCTCACCGAACCTCACCAATCCTATCACTGCTGCGTTTATGCCGCTGTACACACGCTTGATTCTCTTTCGGAGACATAGAAATCCATAGGTTTTAAGATTCTTACTAGTCAGGTATATTCTTAGGCGTTTAATATGGGGTGTTGATTCCACTTGGTTGAGAAAGGAGTAGCTCTTGGCTATTACATATTTGGCTTATGGAACGGTATCTGTGCTAATTTCAATCTCTGGTTTTATGCAGCACCCCAACTCACCTTTCCCCTTAAGAAAGCATAAGTTGGTTTTCTACATTTGAGACCCTGTTCTGTTTTGTAATTCTGTTCCTGTGTAGCCAAGTTTACATTCCGTGTAGTAGTGATATCTTATGATGTTTCTTTTTCTGTGTGACTTATCTCACTTAGAATCATCGTACCTGAATCCACTCATTATGCTGCTATGGGCCTGATGACATAGATTTCATTGCTGAGTGATATTGCATTGTACGTACCTACCACAACTTCTTTATCCATTTTTCACTTTCTGTGATATTGAACTCGAACTGTAAACGAGGTTCTTGTAAACAGAGCTGTCCCAAACTTTGGGGTGACTGTGTCTTTTTGATTTTAATTTCCCTAAGCTATAGGACCATAAGTGGAAGTGCCCTAGGCTCTGTTGCTTTGTTTTGTAGATGTTTCAGGAAACACCATACACTTCTCCAGAGTGGCTGTTGGCAATTTACATCCCGCCCATCAGCATAACAAGGCTCCCAGTTCTCCATGGCCTGTCCTGCCTTTCTGGATTTTACACTTTTTTCAGATGGCCCTTTTGACTGGGGGGCAGTGAGACTTCATTGTACTGCAGATTTCCTTTGCAAGCTTGCTTGGTTGGCCAAAAAGGGCGTATGCGTTGTTTCCTGAATATATTCAGGAAAAAACGCATACGCCCTTTTTGGCCAAGTGCATCATTGTGGACGTTCTGCCTCTTTTCCTATGCTTTACATGCAATTCCAGTCTACCTCCTGAAATCGGATTCCTACAATTCTGCCCCGCTTTCAAGTCCTCTTGGCACCCTTACTTCAATATATTTTTGGACGATAGCTGTCATTTTTAACTCTGCAGGTTTGTGAAATACAGTGCCCCTGAGCTCCTTTCTTCAACTCGCTTTCTTGTGAGCTGGCCGCAACACCGCAGGATTGCTTCAGGACATAGTGTGGTTCCGGAATGGCACGCTGAGCCTTTGTTTAATTCCTCTTCCTGGTGGGAAATGAGAGTTAAATTTGCCCGTCCAGACACCTCCAGCTAGTCTCTCATTGGTTCTCCCTATTCCTGTTCATCTTCCGCAGAAATTGCGAACTGGGCCAAACAGGAGGTTAAAGGCACTGACTCTCCAAGTGGGGAGAGTGTTAGTAAAGCATCTGGAATGTTGCACCCGAGTACCAGCGGACGAAAACTGACACATTTGAACACGTTTTCCGATCACACGGTGGATCATACTCTGGGTTCCACATGCATGTTTTAGCTGAAGGAAGAATCCATTAAACCTGGAAAGTTGAGACCCAAGGAATAGGTACCACGCAATATGACTTCAAAGGGTCTGCATTTGCTCACCGAACGTCACCAATCCTATCACTGCTGCGCTTATGCCGCTGTACACACGCTTGATTCTCTTTCGGAGACAAATAAGTCCATAGGTGTTAAGATTCTTACTAGTCAGGTATATTCTTAGGCGTTTAATATGGGGTGTTGTGTCCTCTTCGTTGAGCAAGGAGTAGATCTTGTCTATTACATATTTGGCTTGTGGAACGGTATCTGTGCTAATTTCAATCTCTGGTTTTATGCAGCACCCCAACTCACCTTTCCCCTTAAGCAAGCATAAGTTGGTTTTCTACATTTGACACCCTGTTCTGTTTTGTAATTCAGTTCCTGTGTAGCCAAGTTTACATTCCGTGTAGTAGTGATATCTTATGATGTTTCTTTTTCTGTGTGACTTATCTTACTTAGAATCGTCGTACCTGAATCCACTCATTATGCTGTTACGGGCCTGATGACATACATTTCATTGCTGAGTGATATTGCATTGTACGTAAGTACCACAACTTCTTTATCCATTTTTCGCTTTCTGTGATATAGAACTTGTACCGTAAACGAGGTTCTTGTAAACAGAGCTGTCCCAAACTTTGGGGTGACTGTGTCTTTTTTATTTTAATTTCCCTAAGCTATAGGACCATAAGTGGAAATGTCCTAGGCTCTGTTGCTTTGTTTTTTAGATGTTTCAGGAAACACCATACACTTCTCCAGAGTGGCTGTTGGCAATTTACATCCCGCCCATCAGCATAACAAGGCTCCCAGTTCTCCATGGCCTGTCCTGCCTTTCTGGATTTTACACTTTTTTCAGATGGCCCTTTTGACCGGGGGGCAGTGAGACTTCATGGTAGTGCAGATTTCCTTTGCAAGCTTGCTTGTTTGGCCAAAAAGGGCGTATGCGTTTTTTCCTGAGTATATTCAGGAAAAAACGCATACGCCCTTTTTGGCCAAGTGCATCATTGTGGACGTTCTGCCTCTTTTCCTATGCTTTACATGCAATTCCAGTCTACCTCCTGAAACCGGTTTCCTGCAATTCTGCCCCGCTTTCAAGTCCTCTTGGCAGCCTTACTTCAATATATTTTTGGACGATAGCTGTCATTTTTAACTCTGCAGGTTTGTGAATTACAGTGCCCCTGAGCTCCTTTCTTCAACTCGCTTTCTTGTGAGCTGGCCGCAACACCGCAGGATTGCTTCAGGCCCTAGTGTGGTTCCGGAATGGCATGCTGAGCCTTTGGTTAATTCCTCTTCCTGGTGGGAAATGAGAGTTAAATTTGCCCGTCCAGACACCTCCAGCTAGTCTCTCATTGGTTCTCCCTATTCCTGTTCATTTTCCACAGAAATTGCAAACTGGGCCAAACAGGAGGTTAAAGGCACTGACTCTCCAAGTGGGGAGAGTGTTAGTAAAGCGTCTGGAATGTTGCACCCGAGTACCAGGGGACGAAACCTGAGACACATTTGAACACGTATCCCGATCACACGGTGGATCATACTCTGGGTTCCAAATGCATGTTTTAGCTGAAGGAAGAATCCCTTAAACCTGGAGAGTTGAGACCCATGGAATGGGTACCATGCAATATGACTTCAAAGGGTCTGCATTTGCTCACCGAACCTCACCAATCCTATCACTGCTGCGTTTATGCCGCTGTACACACGCTTGATTCTCTTTCGGAGACATAGAAATCCATAGGTTTTAAGATTCTTACTAGTCAGGTATATTCTTAGGCGTTTAATATGGGGTGTTGATTCCACTTGGTTGAGAAAGGAGTAGCTCTTGGCTATTACATATTTGGCTTATGGAACGGTATCTGTGCTAATTTCAATCTCTGGTTTTATGCAGCACCCCAACTCACCTTTCCCCTTAAGAAAGCATAAGTTGGTTTTCTACATTTGAGACCCTGTTCTGTTTTGTAATTCTGTTCCTGTGTAGCCAAGTTTACATTCCGTGTAGTAGTGATATCTTATGATGTTTCCTTTTCTGTGTGACTTATCTCACGTAGAATCATCGTACCTGAATCCACTCATTATGCTGCTATGGGCCTGATGACATAGATTTCATTGCTGAGTGATATTGCATTGTACGTACCTACCACAACTTCTTTATCCATTTTTCACTTTCTGTGATATTGAACTCGAACTGTAAACGAGGTTCTTGTAAACAGAGCCGTCCCAAACTTTGGGGTGGCTGTGTCTTTTTGATTTTAATTTCCCTAAGCTATAGGACCATAAGTGGAAGTGCCCTAGGCTCTGTTGCTTTGTTTTTTAGATGTTTCAGGAAACACCATACACTTCTCCAGAGTGGCTGTTGGCAATTTACATCCCGCCCATCAGCATAACAAGGCTCCCAGTTCTCCATGGCCTGTCCTGCCTTTCTGGATTTTACACTTTTTTCAGATGGCCCTTTTGACTGGGGGGCAGTGAGACTTCATTGTACTGCAGATTTCCTTTGCAAGCTTGCTTGGTTGGCCAAAAAGGGCGTATGCGTTTTTTCCTGAATATATTCAGGAAAAAACGCATACACCCTTTTTGGCCAAGTGCATCATTGTGGACGTTCTGCCTCTTTTCCTATGCTTTACATGCAATTCCAGTCTACCTCCTGAAATCGGTTTCCTGCAATTCTGCCCCGCTTTCAAGTCCTCTTGGCAGCCTTACTTCAATATATTTTTGGACGATAGCTGTCATTTTTAACTCTGCAGGTTTGTGTATTACAGTGCCCCTGAGCTGCTTTCTTCAACTCGCTTTCTTGTGAGCTGGCCGCAACACCGCAGGATTGCTTCAGGCCCTAGTGTGGTTCCGGCATGGCACGCTGAGCCTTTGGTTAATTCCTCTTCCTGGTGGGAAATGAGAGTTAAATTTGCCCATCCAGACACCTCCAGATAGTCTCTCATTGGTTCTCCCTATTCCTGTTCATCTTCCGCAGAAATTGCAAACTGTGCCAAACAGGAGGTTAAAGGCACTGACTCTCCAAGTGGGGAGAGTGTTAGTAAAGCGTCTGGAATGTTGCACCCGAGTACGAGGAGACGAAACCTGAGACACATTTCAACACGTTTCCCTATCACACGGTGGATCATACTCTGGGTTCCACATGCATGTTTTAGGTGAAGGAAGAATCCCTTAAACCTGGAGAGTTGAGACACATGGAATGGGTACCATGCAATATGACTTCAAAGGGTCTGCATTTGCTCATCAAACCTCAGAAATCCTATCACTGCTGCGTTTATGCCGCTGTACACATGCTTGATTCTCTTTTGGAGACATATAAATCCATAGGTTTTAAGATTATTACTAGTCAGGTATATTCTTAGGCGATTAATATGGGGTGTAGAGTCCACTTCGTTGAGCAAGGAGTAGATCTTGTCTATTACATATTTGGCTTATGGAATGGTATCTGTGCTAATTTCAATCTCTGGTTTTATGCAGAACCCCAACTCACCTTTCCCCTTAAGCAAGCATAAGTTGGTTTTCTACATTTGAGACCGTGTTCTGTTTTGTAATTCAGTTTCTGTGTAGCCAAGTTTACATTCCGTGTAGTAGTGATATCTTATGATGTTTCCTTTTCTGTGTGACTTATCTCACTTAGAATCATCGTACCTGAATCCACTCATTATGCTGCTACGGGCCTGATGATATAGATTTCATTCCTGAGTGATATTGCATTGTACGTAAGTACCACAAATTCTTTATCCATTTTTCACCTTCTGTGATATTGAATTTGTACTGTAAATGAGGTTCTTGTAAACAGAGCCGTCCCAAACTTTGGGGTGGCTGTGTCTTTTTGATTTTAATTTCCCTAAGCTATAGGACCATAAGTGGAAGTGCCCTAGGCTCTGTTGCTTTGTTTTTTAGATGTTTCAGGAAACACCATACACTTCTCCAGAGTGGCTGTTGGCAATTTACATCCCGCCCATCAGCATAACAAGGCTCCCAGTTCTCCATGGCCTGTCCTGCCTTTCTGGATTTTACACTTTTTTCAGATGGCCCTTTTGACCGGGGGGCAGTGAGACTTCATTGTAGTGCAGATTTCCTTTGCAAGCTTGCTTGGTTGGCCAAAAAGGGCGTATGCGTTTTTTCCTGAATATATTCAGGAAAAAACGCATACGCCCTTTTTGGCCAAGTGCATCATTGTGGACGTTCTGCCTCTTTTCCTATGCTTTACATGCAATTCCAGTCTACCTCCTGAAATCGGTTTCCTGCAATTCTGCCCCGCTTTCAAGTCCTCTTGGCAGCCTTACTTCAATATATTTTTGGACGATAGCTTTCATTTATAACTCTGCAGGTTTGTGAATTACAGTGCCCCTGAGCTCCTTTCTTCAACTCGCTTTCTTGTGAGCTGGCCGCAACACCGCAGGATTGCTTCAGGCCCTAGTGTCGTTCCGGCATGGCACGCTGAGCCTTTGGTTAATTCCTCTTCCTGGTGGGAAATGAGAGTTAAATTTGCCCGTCCAGACACCTCCAGCTAGTCTCTCACTGGTTCTCCCTATTCCTGTTCATCTTCCGCAAAAATTGCAAACTGGGCCAAACAGGAGGTTAAAGGCACTGACTCTCCAAGTGGGGAGAGTGTTAGTAAAGCGTCTGGAATGTTGCACCCGAGTACCAGGGGACGAAACCTGAGACACATTTGAACACATTTCCCGATCACACGGTGGATCATACTCTGGGTTCCACATGCATGTTTTAGCTGAAGGAAGAATCCCTTAAACCTGGAGAGTTGAGACCCATGGAATGGGTACCATGCAATATGACCTTAAAGGGTCTGCATTTGCTCACCGAACCTCACCAATCCTATCACTGCTGCGCTTATGCCACTGTACACACGCTTGATTCTCTTTCGGAGACATATAAATCCATAGGTTTTAAGATTCTTACTAGTCAGCTATATTCTTAGACGTTTAATATGGGGTGTTGAGTCCTCTTCGTTGAGCAAGGAGTAGCTCTTGTCTATTACATATTTGGCTTATGGAACGGTATCTGTGCTAATTTCAATCTCTGGTTTTATGCAGCACCCCAACTCACCTTTCCCCTTAAGCAAGCATAAGTTGGTTTTCTACATTTGAGACCCTGTTCTGTTTTGTAATTCAGTTCCTGTGTAGCCAAGTTTACATTCCGTGTATTAGTGATATCTTATGATGTTTCTTTTTCTGTGTGACTTATCTCACTTAGAATCATCGTACCTGAATCCACTCATTATGCTGCTATGGGCCTGATGACATAGATTTCATTGCTGAGTGATATTGCATTGTACGTAAGTACCACAAATTCTTTATCCATTTTTCGCTTTCTGTGATATTGAACTTGTACTGTAAACGAGGTTCTTGTAAACAGAGCCGTCCCAAACTTTGGGGTGGCTGTGTCTTTTTGATTTTAATTTCCCTAAGCTATAGGACCATAAGTGGAAGTGCCCTAGGCTCTGTTGCTTTGTTTTTTAGATGTTTCAGGAAACACCATACACTTCTCCAGAGTGGCTGTTGGCAATTTACATCCCGCCCATCAGCATAACAAGGCTCCCAGTTCTCCATGGCCTGTCCGGCCTTTCTGGATTTTACACTTTTTTCAGATGGCCCTTTTGACTGGTGGGCAGTGAGACTTCATTGTAGTGCAGATTTCCTTTGCAAGCTTGCTTGGTTGGCCAAAAAGGGCGTATGCGTTTTTTCCTGAATATATTCAGGAAAAAACGCATACGCCCTTTTTGGCCAAGTGCATCATTGTGGACATTCTGTCTCTTTTCCTATGCTTTACATGCAATTCCAGTCTACCTCCTGAAATCGGATTCCTGCAATTCTGCCCCGCTTTCGAGTCCTCTTGGCAGCCTTACTTCAATATATTTTTGGATGATAGCTGTCATTTTTAACTCTGCAGGTTTGTGAATTACAGTGCCCCTGAGCTCCTTTCTTCAACTCGCTTTCTTGTGAGCTGGCCGCAACACCGCAGGATTGCTTCAGGCCCTAGTGTGGTTCCGGCATGGCACGCTGAGCCTTTGGTTAATTCCTCTTCCTGGTGGGAAATGAGAGTTAAATTTGCCCATCCAGACACCTCCAGCTAGTCTCTCATTGGTTCTCCCTATTCCTGTTCATTTTCCGCAGAAATTGCAAACTGGGCCAAACAGGAGGTTAAAGGCACTGACTCTCCAAGTGGGGAGAGTGTTAGTAAAGCGTCTGGAATGTTGCACCCGAGTACCAGGGGACGAAAACTGAGACACATTTGAACACGTTTCCCGATCACACGGTGGATCATACTCTGGGTTCCACATGCATGTTTTAGCTGAAGGAAGAATCCCTTAAACCTGGAGAGTTGAGACCCATGGAATGGCTACCATGCAATATGACTTCAAAGGGTCTGCATTTGCTCATCAAACCTCACCAATCCTATCACTGCTGCGTTTATGCCGCTGTACACATGCCTGATTCTCTTTTGGAGACATATAAATCCATAGGTTTTAAGATTCTTACTAGTCAGGTATATTCTTAGACGTTTAATATGGGGTGTTGAGTCCACTTCGTTGAGCAAGGAGTAGCTCTTGTCTATTACATATTTGGCTTATGGAACGGTATCTGTGCTAATTTCAATCTCTGGTTTTATGCAGCACCCCAACTCACCTTTCCCCTTAAGCAAGCATAAGTTGGTTTTCTACATTTGAGATCCTGTTCTGTTTTGTAATTCAGTTCCTGTGTAGCCAAGTTTACATTCCATGTATTAGTGATATCTTATGATGTTTCTTTTTCTGTGTGACTTATGTCACTTAGAATCATCGTACCTGAATCCACTCATTATGCTGCTACGGGCCTGATGACATAGATTTCATTCCTGAGTGATATTGCATTGTACGTAAGTACCACAACTTCTTTATCCATTTTTCACTTTCTGCGATATTGAACTTGTACCATAAACGAGATTCTTGTAAACAGAGCCGGCCCAAACTTTGGGGTGGCTGTGTCTTTTTGATTTTAATTTCCCTAAGCTATAGGACCATAAGTGGAAGTGCCCTAGGCTCTGTTGCTTTGTTTTTTAGATGTTTCAGGAAACACCATACACTTCTCCAGAGTGGCTGTTGGCAATTTACATCCCGCCCATCAGCATAACAAGGCTCCCAATTCTCCATGGCCTGTCCTGCCTTTCTGGATTTTACACATTTTTCAGATGGCCCTTTTGACCGGGGGGCAGTGAGACTTCATTGTACTGCAGATTTCCTTTGCAAGCTTGCTTGGTTGGCCAAAAAGGACGTATGCGTTTTTTCCTGAATATATTCAGGAAAAAACGCATACGCCCTTTTTGGCCAAGTGCATCATTGTGGACGTTCTGCCTCTTTTCCTATGCTTTACATGTAATTCCAGTCTACCTCCTGAAATCGGATTCCTGCAATTCTGCCCCGCTTTCGAGTCCTCTTGGCAGCCTTACTTCAATATATTTTTGGACGATAGCTGTCATTTATAACTCTGCAGGTTTGTGAATTACAGTGCCCCTGAGCTCCTTTCTTCAACTCGCTTTCTTGTGAGCTGGCCGCAACACCGCAGGATTGCTTCAGGCCCTAGTGTGGTTCCGGCATGGCACGCTGAGCCTTTGGTTAATTCCTCTTCCTGGTGGGAAATGAGAGTTAAATTTGCCCGTCCAGACACCTCCAGCTAGTCTCTCATTGGTTCTCCCTATTCCTGTTCATTTTCCGCAGAAATTGCAAACTGGGCCAAACAGGAGGTTAAAGGCACTGACTCTCCAAGTGGAGAGAGTTTTAGTAAAGCGTCTGGAATGTTGCACCCGAGTACCAGGGGACAAAAACTGAGACACATTTGAACACGTTTCCCGATCACACGGTGGATCATACTCTGGGTTCCACATGCATGTTTTAGCTGAAGGAAGAATCCCTTAAACCTGGAGAGTTGAGACCCATGGAATGGGTACCATGCAATATGACTTCAAAGGTTCTGCATTGGCTCACCAAACCTCACCAATCCTATCACTGCTGCGCTTATGCCACTGTACACACGCTTGATTCTCTTTCGGAGACATATAAATCCATAGATTTTAAGATTCTTCCTAGTCAGGTATATTCTTAGACGTTTAATATGGGGTGTTGAGTCCTCTTCGTTGAGCAAGGAGTAGCTCTTGTCTATTACATATTTGGCTTATGGAACGGTATCTGTGCTAATTTCAATCTCTGGTTTTATGCAGCACCCCAACTCACCTTTCCCCTTAAGCAAGCATAAGTTGGTTTTCTACATTTGAGACCCTGTTCTGTTTTGTAATTCAGTTCCTGTGTAGCCAAGTTTACATTCCGTGTAGTAGTGATATCTTATGATGTTTCTTTTTCTGTGTGCCTTATCTCACTTAGAATCATCGTACCTGAATCCACTCATTATGCTGCTACGGGCCTGATGATATAGATTTCATTGCTGAGTGATATTGCATTGTACGTAAGTACCACAAATTCTTTATCCATTTTTCACCTTCTGTGATATTGAATTTGTACTGTAAATGAGGTTCTTGTAAACAGAGCCGTCCCAAACTTTGGGGTGGCTGTGTCTTTTTGATTTTAATTTCCCTAAGCTATAGGACCATAAGTGGAAGTGCCCTAGGCTCTGTTGCTTTGTTTATTAGATGTTTCAGGAAACACCATACACTTCTCCAGAGTGGCTGTTGGCAATTTACATCCCGCCCATCAGCATAACAAGGCTCCCAGTTCTCCATGGCCTGCCCTGCCTTTCTGGATTTTACACTTTTTTCAGATGGCCCTTTTGACCGGGGGGCAGTGAGACTTCATTGTTGTGCAGATTTCCTTTGCAAGCTTGCTTGGTTGGCCAAAAAGGGCGTATGAGTTTTTTTCTGAATATATTCAGGAAAAAATGCATACGCACTTTTTGGCCAAGTGCATCATTGTGGACGTTCTGCCTCTTTTCCTATGCTTTACATGCAATTCCAGGCTACATCCTGAAATCGGTTTCCTGCAATTCTGCCCCGCTTTCAAGTCCTCTTGGCAGCCTTACTTCAATATATTTTTGGACGATAGCTGTCATTTTAAACTCTGCAGGTTTGTGAATTACAGTGCCCCTGAGCTCCTTTCTTCAACTCGCTTTCTTGTGAGCTGGCCGCAACACCGCAGGATTGCTTCAGGCCCTAGTGTGGTTCCGGCATGGCATGCTGAGCCTTTGGTTAATTCCTCTTCCTGGTGGGAAATGAGAGTTAAATTTGCCCGTCCAGACACCTCCATCTAGTCTCTCATTGGTTCTCCCTATTCCTGTTCATTTTCCGCAGAAATTGCAAACTGGGCCAAACAGGAGGTTAAAGGCACTGACTCTCCAAGTGGAGAGAGTGTTAGTAAAGCGTCTGGAATGTTGCACCCGAGTACCAGGGGACGAAATCTGACACATTTGAACACGTTTCCCGATCACACGGTGGATCATACTCTGGGTTCCACATGCATGTTTTAGCTGAAGGAAGAATCCCTTAAACCTGGAGAGTTGAGACCCATGGAATGGGTACCATGCAATATGACTTCAAAGGGTCTGCATTTGCTCACCGAACCTCACCAATCCTATTACTGCTGCATTTATGCCTCTGTAGACACGCTTGATTCTCTTTCGGAGACATATAAATCCATAGGTTTTAAGATTCTTACTAGTCAGGTATATTCTTAGGCATTTAATATGGGGTGTTGAGTCCACTTTGTTGAGCAAGGAGTAGCTCTTGTCTATTACCTATTTGGCTTATGGAATGGTATCTGTGCTAATTTCAATCTCTGGTTTTATGCAGCACCCCAACTCACCTTTCCCCTTAAGCAAGCATAAGTTGGTTTTCTACATTTGAGATCCTGTTCTGTTTTGTAATTCAGTTCCTGTGTAGCCAAGTTTACATTCCGTGTATTAGTGATATCTTATGATGTTTCTTTTTCTGTGTGACTTATTTCACTTAGAATCATCGTACCTGAATCCACTCATTATGCTGCTACGGGCCTGATGACATAGATTTCATTCCTGAGTGATATTGCATTGTACGTAAGTACCACAACTTCTTTATCCATTTTTCACTTTATGCGATATTGAACTTGTACCATAAACGAGATTCTTGTAAACAGATCCGGCCCAAACTTTGGGGTGGCTGTGTCTTTTTGATTTTAATTTCCCTAAGCTATAGGACCATAAGTGGAAGTGCCCTAGGCTCTGTTGCTTTGTTTTGTAGATGTTTCAGGAAACACCATACACTTCTCCAGAGTGGCTGTTGGCAATTTACATCCCGCCCATCAGCATAACAAGGCTCCCAGTTCTCCATGGCCTGTCCTGCCTTTCTGGATTTTATACTTTTTTCAGATGGCCCTTTTGACCGGGGGGCAGTGAGACTTCATTGTACTGCAGATTTCTTTGCAAGCTTGCTTGGTTGGCCAAAAAGGGCGTATGCGTTTTTTCCTGAATATATTCAGGAAAAAACGCATACGCCCTTTTTGGCCAAGTGCATCATTGTGGACGTTCTGCCTCTTCTCCTATGCTTTACATGCAATTCCAGTCTACCTCCTGAAATCGGATTCCTGCAATTCTGCCCTGATTTCCAGTCCTCTTGGCAGCCTTACTTCAATATATTTTTGGACGATAGCTGTCATTTTTAACTCTGCAGGTTTGTGAATTACAGTGCCCCTGAGCTCCTTTCTTCAACTCGCTTTCTTGTGAGCTGGCCGCAACACCGCAGGATTGCTTCAGGCCCTAGTGTTGTTCCGGCATGGCATGCTGAGCCTTTGGTTAATTCCTCTTCCTGGTGGGAAATGAGAGTTAAATTTGCCCATCCAGACACCTCCAGATAGTCTCTCATTGGTTCTCCCTATTCCTGTTCATCTTCCGCAGAAATTGCAAACTGTGCCAAACAGGAGGTTAAAGGCACTGACTCTCCAAGTGGGGAGAGTGTTAGTAAAGCGTCTGGAATGTTGCACCCGAGTACGAGGAGACGAAACCTGAGACACATTTCAACACGTTTCCCTATCACACGGTGGATCATACTCTGGGTTCCACATGCATGTTTTAGGTGAAGGAAGAATCCCTTAAACCTGGAGAGTTGAGACACATGGAATGGGTACCATGCAATATGACTTCAAAGGGTCTGCATTTGCTCATCAAACCTCAGAAATCCTATCACTGCTGCGTTTATGCCGCTGTACACATGCTTGATTCTCTTTTGGAGACATATAAATCCATAGGTTTTAAGATTATTACTAGTCAGGTATATTCTTAGGCGATTAATATGGGGTGTAGAGTCCACTTCGTTGAGCAAGGAGTAGATCTTGTCTATTACATATTTGGCTTATGGAATGGTATCTGTGCTAATTTCAATCTCTGGTTTTATGCAGAACCCCAACTCACCTTTCCCCTTAAGCAAGCATAAGTTGGTTTTCTACATTTGAGACCGTGTTCTGTTTTGTAATTCAGTTTCTGTGTAGCCAAGTTTACATTCCGTGTAGTAGTGATATCTTATGATGTTTCCTTTTCTGTGTGACTTATCTCACTTAGAATCATCGTACCTGAATCCACTCATTATGCTGCTACGGGCCTGATGATATAGATTTCATTCCTGAGTGATATTGCATTGTACGTAAGTACCACAAATTCTTTATCCATTTTTCACCTTCTGTGATATTGAATTTGTACTGTAAATGAGGTTCTTGTAAACAGAGCCGTCCCAAACTTTGGGGTGGCTGTGTCTTTTTGATTTTAATTTCCCTAAGCTATAGGACCATAAGTGGAAGTGCCCTAGGCTCTGTTGCTTTGTTTTTTAGATGTTTCAGGAAACACCATACACTTCTCCAGAGTGGCTGTTGGCAATTTACATCCCGCCCATCAGCATAACAAGGCTCCCAGTTCTCCATGGCCTGTCCTGCCTTTCTGGATTTTACACTTTTTTCAGATGGCCCTTTTGACCGGGGGGCAGTGAGACTTCATTGTAGTGCAGATTTCCTTTGCAAGCTTGCTTGGTTGGCCAAAAAGGGCGTATGCGTTTTTTCCTGAATATATTCAGGAAAAAACGCATACGCCCTTTTTGGCCAAGTGCATCATTGTGGACGTTCTGCCTCTTTTCCTATGCTTTACATGCAATTCCAGTCTACCTCCTGAAATCGGTTTCCTGCAATTCTGCCCCGCTTTCAAGTCCTCTTGGCAGCCTTACTTCAATATATTTTTGGACGATAGCTTTCATTTATAACTCTGCAGGTTTGTGAATTACAGTGCCCCTGAGCTCCTTTCTTCAACTCGCTTTCTTGTGAGCTGGCCGCAACACCGCAGGATTGCTTCAGGCCCTAGTGTCGTTCCGGCATGGCACGCTGAGCCTTTGGTTAATTCCTCTTCCTGGTGGGAAATGAGAGTTAAATTTGCCCGTCCAGACACCTCCAGCTAGTCTCTCACTGGTTCTCCCTATTCCTGTTCATCTTCCGCAAAAATTGCAAACTGGGCCAAACAGGAGGTTAAAGGCACTGACTCTCCAAGTGGGGAGAGTGTTAGTAAAGCGTCTGGAATGTTGCACCCGAGTACCAGGGGACGAAACCTGAGACACATTTGAACACATTTCCCGATCACACGGTGGATCATACTCTGGGTTCCACATGCATGTTTTAGCTGAAGGAAGAATCCCTTAAACCTGGAGAGTTGAGACCCATGGAATGGGTACCATGCAATATGACCTTAAAGGGTCTGCATTTGCTCACCGAACCTCACCAATCCTATCACTGCTGCGCTTATGCCACTGTACACACGCTTGATTCTCTTTCGGAGACATATAAATCCATAGGTTTTAAGATTCTTACTAGTCAGCTATATTCTTAGACGTTTAATATGGGGTGTTGAGTCCTCTTCGTTGAGCAAGGAGTAGCTCTTGTCTATTACATATTTGGCTTATGGAACGGTATCTGTGCTAATTTCAATCTCTGGTTTTATGCAGCACCCCAACTCACCTTTCCCCTTAAGCAAGCATAAGTTGGTTTTCTACATTTGAGACCCTGTTCTGTTTTGTAATTCAGTTCCTGTGTAGCCAAGTTTACATTCCGTGTATTAGTGATATCTTATGATGTTTCTTTTTCTGTGTGACTTATCTCACTTAGAATCATCGTACCTGAATCCACTCATTATGCTGCTATGGGCCTGATGACATAGATTTCATTGCTGAGTGATATTGCATTGTACGTAAGTACCACAAATTCTTTATCCATTTTTCGCTTTCTGTGATATTGAACTTGTACTGTAAACGAGGTTCTTGTAAACAGAGCCGTCCCAAACTTTGGGGTGGCTGTGTCTTTTTGATTTTAATTTCCCTAAGCTATAGGACCATAAGTGGAAGTGCCCTAGGCTCTGTTGCTTTGTTTTTTAGATGTTTCAGGAAACACCATACACTTCTCCAGAGTGGCTGTTGGCAATTTACATCCCGCCCATCAGCATAACAAGGCTCCCAGTTCTCCATGGCCTGTCCGGCCTTTCTGGATTTTACACTTTTTTCAGATGGCCCTTTTGACTGGTGGGCAGTGAGACTTCATTGTAGTGCAGATTTCCTTTGCAAGCTTGCTTGGTTGGCCAAAAAGGGCGTATGCGTTTTTTCCTGAATATATTCAGGAAAAAACGCATACGCCCTTTTTGGCCAAGTGCATCATTGTGGACATTCTGTCTCTTTTCCTATGCTTTACATGCAATTCCAGTCTACCTCCTGAAATCGGATTCCTGCAATTCTGCCCCGCTTTCGAGTCCTCTTGGCAGCCTTACTTCAATATATTTTTGGATGATAGCTGTCATTTTTAACTCTGCAGGTTTGTGAATTACAGTGCCCCTGAGCTCCTTTCTTCAACTCGCTTTCTTGTGAGCTGGCCGCAACACCGCAGGATTGCTTCAGGCCCTAGTGTGGTTCCGGCATGGCACGCTGAGCCTTTGGTTAATTCCTCTTCCTGGTGGGAAATGAGAGTTAAATTTGCCCATCCAGACACCTCCAGCTAGTCTCTCATTGGTTCTCCCTATTCCTGTTCATTTTCCGCAGAAATTGCAAACTGGGCCAAACAGGAGGTTAAAGGCACTGACTCTCCAAGTGGGGAGAGTGTTAGTAAAGCGTCTGGAATGTTGCACCCGAGTACCAGGGGACGAAAACTGAGACACATTTGAACACGTTTCCCGATCACACGGTGGATCATACTCTGGGTTCCACATGCATGTTTTAGCTGAAGGAAGAATCCCTTAAACCTGGAGAGTTGAGACCCATGGAATGGCTACCATGCAATATGACTTCAAAGGGTCTGCATTTGCTCATCAAACCTCACCAATCCTATCACTGCTGCGTTTATGCCGCTGTACACATGCCTGATTCTCTTTTGGAGACATATAAATCCATAGGTTTTAAGATTCTTACTAGTCAGGTATATTCTTAGACGTTTAATATGGGGTGTTGAGTCCACTTCGTTGAGCAAGGAGTAGCTCTTGTCTATTACATATTTGGCTTATGGAACGGTATCTGTGCTAATTTCAATCTCTGGTTTTATGCAGCACCCCAACTCACCTTTCCCCTTAAGCAAGCATAAGTTGGTTTTCTACATTTGAGATCCTGTTCTGTTTTGTAATTCAGTTCCTGTGTAGCCAAGTTTACATTCCATGTATTAGTGATATCTTATGATGTTTCTTTTTCTGTGTGACTTATGTCACTTAGAATCATCGTACCTGAATCCACTCATTATGCTGCTACGGGCCTGATGACATAGATTTCATTCCTGAGTGATATTGCATTGTACGTAAGTACCACAACTTCTTTATCCATTTTTCACTTTCTGCGATATTGAACTTGTACCATAAACGAGATTCTTGTAAACAGAGCCGGCCCAAACTTTGGGGTGGCTGTGTCTTTTTGATTTTAATTTCCCTAAGCTATAGGACCATAAGTGGAAGTGCCCTAGGCTCTGTTGCTTTGTTTTTTAGATGTTTCAGGAAACACCATACACTTCTCCAGAGTGGCTGTTGGCAATTTACATCCCGCCCATCAGCATAACAAGGCTCCCAATTCTCCATGGCCTGTCCTGCCTTTCTGGATTTTACACATTTTTCAGATGGCCCTTTTGACCGGGGGGCAGTGAGACTTCATTGTACTGCAGATTTCCTTTGCAAGCTTGCTTGGTTGGCCAAAAAGGACGTATGCGTTTTTTCCTGAATATATTCAGGAAAAAACGCATACGCCCTTTTTGGCCAAGTGCATCATTGTGGACGTTCTGCCTCTTTTCCTATGCTTTACATGTAATTCCAGTCTACCTCCTGAA
This sequence comes from Pseudorca crassidens, assembly GCF_039906515.1. Taxonomy (NCBI): domain Eukaryota; kingdom Metazoa; phylum Chordata; class Mammalia; order Artiodactyla; family Delphinidae; genus Pseudorca; species Pseudorca crassidens. Next base: position 349,531 of record NW_027136342.1, read on the forward strand.
ATCGGATTCCTGCAATTCTGCCCCGCTTTCGAGTCCTCTTGGCAGCCTTACTTCAATATATTTTTGGACGATAGCTGTCATTTATAACTCTGCAGGTTTGTGAATTACAGTGCCCCTGAGCTCCTTTCTTCAACTCGCTTTCTTGTGAGCTGGCCGCAACACCGCAGGATTGCTTCAGGCCCTAGTGTGGTTCCGGCATGGCACGCTGAGCCTTTGGTTAATTCCTCTTCCTGGTGGGAAATGAGAGTTAAATTTGCCCGTCCAGACACCTCCAGCTAGTCTCTCATTGGTTCTCCCTATTCCTGTTCATTTTCCGCAGAAATTGCAAACTGGGCCAAACAGGAGGTTAAAGGCACTGACTCTCCAAGTGGAGAGAGTGTTAGTAAAGCGTCTGGAATGTTGCACCCGAGTACCAGGGGACGAAATCTGACACATTTGAACACGTTTCCCGATCACACGGTGGATCATACTCTGGGTTCCACATGCATGTTTTAGCTGAAGGAAGAATCCCTTAAACCTGGAGAGTTGAGACCCATGGAATGGGTACCATGCAATATGACTTCAAAGGTTCTGCATTGGCTCACCAAACCTCACCAATCCTATCACTGCTGCGCTTATGCCACTGTACACACGCTTGATTCTCTTTCGGAGACATATAAATCCATAGATTTTAAGATTCTTCCTAGTCAGGTATATTCTTAGACGTTTAATATGGGGTGTTGAGTCCTCTTCGTTGAGCAAGGAGTAGCTCTTGTCTATTACATATTTGGCTTATGGAACGGTATCTGTGCTAATTTCAATCTCTGGTTTTATGCAGCACCCCAACTCACCTTTCCCCTTAAGCAAGCATAAGTTGGTTTTCTACATTTGAGACCCTGTTCTGTTTTGTAATTCAGTTCCTGTGTAGCCAAGTTTACATTCCGTGTAGTAGTGATATCTTATGATGTTTCTTTTTCTGTGTGCCTTATCTCACTTAGAATCATCGTACCTGAATCCACTCATTATGCTGCTACGGGCCTGATGATATAGATTTCATTGCTGAGTGATATTGCATTGTACGTAAGTACCACAAATTCTTTATCCATTTTTCACCTTCTGTGATATTGAATTTGTACTGTAAATGAGGTTCTTGTAAACAGAGCCGTCCCAAACTTTGGGGTGGCTGTGTCTTTTTGATTTTAATTTCCCTAAGCTATAGGACCATAAGTGGAAGTGCCCTAGGCTCTGTTGCTTTGTTTATTAGATGTTTCAGGAAACACCATACACTTCTCCAGAGTGGCTGTTGGCAATTTACATCCCGCCCATCAGCATAACAAGGCTCCCAGTTCTCCATGGCCTGTCCTGCCTTTCTGGATTTTACACTTTTTTCAGATGGCCCTTTTGACCGGGGGGCAGTGAGACTTCATTGTTGTGCAGATTTCCTTTGCAAGCTTGCTTGGTTGGCCAAAAAGGGCGTATGAGTTTTTTTCTGAATATATTCAGGAAAAAATGCATACGCACTTTTTGGCCAAGTGCATCATTGTGGACGTTCTGCCTCTTTTCCTATGCTTTACATGCAATTCCAGGCTACATCCTGAAATCGGTTTCCTGCAATTCTGCCCCGCTTTCAAGTCCTCTTGGCAGCCTTACTTCAATATATTTTTGGACGATAGCTGTCATTTTAAACTCTGCAGGTTTGTGAATTACAGTGCCCCTGAGCTCCTTTCTTCAACTCGCTTTCTTGTGAGCTGGCCGCAACACCGCAGGATTGCTTCAGGCCCTAGTGTGGTTCCGGCATGGCATGCTGAGCCTTTGGTTAATTCCTCTTCCTGGTGGGAAATGAGAGTTAAATTTGCCCGTCCAGACACCTCCATCTAGTCTCTCATTGGTTCTCCCTATTCCTGTTCATTTTCCGCAGAAATTGCAAACTGGGCCAAACAGGAGGTTAAAGGCACTGACTCTCCAAGTGGAGAGAGTGTTAGTAAAGCGTCTGGAATGTTGCACCCGAGTACCAGGGGACGAAATCTGACACATTTGAACACGTTTCCCGATCACACGGTGGATCATACTCTGGGTTCCACATGCATGTTTTAGCTGAAGGAAGAATCCCTTAAACCTGGAGAGTTGAGACCCATGGAATGGGTACCATGCAATATGACTTCAAAGGGTCTGCATTTGCTCACCGAACCTCACCAATCCTATTACTGCTGCATTTATGCCTCTGTAGACACGCTTGATTCTCTTTCGGAGACATATAAATCCATAGGTTTTAAGATTCTTACTAGTCAGGTATATTCTTAGGCATTTAATATGGGGTGTTGAGTCCACTTTGTTGAGCAAGGAGTAGCTCTTGTCTATTACCTATTTGGCTTATGGAATGGTATCTGTGCTAATTTCAATCTCTGGTTTTATGCAGCACCCCAACTCACCTTTCCCCTTAAGCAAGCATAAGTTGGTTTTCTACATTTGAGATCCTGTTCTGTTTTGTAATTCAGTTCCTGTGTAGCCAAGTTTACATTCCGTGTATTAGTGATATCTTATGATGTTTCTTTTTCTGTGTGACTTATTTCACTTAGAATCATCGTACCTGAATCCACTCATTATGCTGCTACGGGCCTGATGACATAGATTTCATTCCTGAGTGATATTGCATTGTACGTAAGTACCACAACTTCTTTATCCATTTTTCACTTTATGCGATATTGAACTTGTACCATAAACGAGATTCTTGTAAACAGATCCGGCCCAAACTTTGGGGTGGCTGTGTCTTTTTGATTTTAATTTCCCTAAGCTATAGGACCATAAGTGGAAGTGCCCTAGGCTCTGTTGCTTTGTTTTGTAGATGTTTCAGGAAACACCATACACTTCTCCAGAGTGGCTGTTGGCAATTTACATCCCGCCCATCAGCATAACAAGGCTCCCAGTTCTCCATGGCCTGTCCTGCCTTTCTGGATTTTATACTTTTTTCAGATGGCCCTTTTGACCGGGGGGCAGTGAGACTTCATTGTACTGCAGATTTCTTTGCAAGCTTGCTTGGTTGGCCAAAAAGGGCGTATGCGTTTTTTCCTGAATATATTCAGGAAAAAACGCATACGCCCTTTTTGGCCAAGTGCATCATTGTGGACGTTCTGCCTCTTCTCCTATGCTTTACATGCAATTCCAGTCTACCTCCTGAAATCGGATTCCTGCAATTCTGCCCTGATTTCCAGTCCTCTTGGCAGCCTTACTTCAATATATTTTTGGACGATAGCTGTCATTTTTAACTCTGCAGGTTTGTGAATTACAGTGCCCCTGAGCTCCTTTCTTCAACTCGCTTTCTTGTGAGCTGGCCGCAACACCGCAGGATTGCTTCAGGCCCTAGTGTTGTTCCGGCATGGCATGCTGAGCCTTTGGTTAATTCCTCTTCCTGGTGGGAAATGAGAGTTAAATTTGCCCGTCCAGACACCTCCAGCTAGTCTCTCATTGGTTCTCCCTATTCCTGTTCATTTTCCGCAGAAATTGCAAACTGGGCCAAACAGGAGGTTAAAGGCACTGACTCTCCAAGTGGAGAGAGTTTTAGTAAAGCGTCTGGAATGTTGCACCCGAGTACCAGGGGACAAAAACTGAGACACATTTGAACACGTTTCCCGATCACACGGTGGATCATACTCTGGGTCCACATGCATGTTTTAGCTGAAGGAAGAATCCCTTAAACCTGGAGAGTTGAGACCCATGGAATGGGTACCATGCAATATGACTTCAAAGGTTCTGCGTTGGCTCACCGAACCTCACCAATCCTATCACTGCTGCGCTTATGCCACTGTACACACGCTTGATTCTCTTTCGGAGACATATAAATCCATAGATTTTAAGATTCTTCCTAGTCAGGTATATTCTTAGACGTTTAATATGGGGTGTTGAGTCCTCTTCGTTGAGCAAGGAGTAGCTCTTGTCTATTACATATTTGGCTTATGGAACGGTATCTGTGCTAATTTCAATCTCTGGTTTTATGCAGCACCCCAACTCACCTTTCCCCTTAAGCAAGCATAAGTTGGTTTTCTACATTTGAGACCCTGTTCTGTTTTGTAATTCAGTTCCTGTGTAGCCAAGTTTATATTCCGTGTAGTAGTGATATCTTATGATGTTTCTTTTTCTGTGTGACTTATCTCACTTAGAATCATCGTACCTGAATCCACTCATTATGCTGCTACGGGCCTGATGATATAGATTTCATTGCTGAGTGATATTGCATTGTACGTAAGTACCACAAATTCTTTATCCATTTTTCACCTTCTGTGATATTGAATTTGTACTGTAAATGAGGTTCTTGTAAACAGAGCCGTCCCAAACTTTGGGGTGGCTGTGTCTTTTTGATTTTAATTTCCCTAAGCTATAGGACCATAAGTGGAAGTGCCCTAGGCTCTGTTGCTTTGTTTATTAGATGTTTCAGGAAACACCATACACTTCTCCAGAGTGGCTGTTGGCAATTTACATCCCGCCCATCAGCATAACAAGGCTCCCAGTTCTCCATGGCCTGTCCTGCCTTTCTGGATTTTACACTTTTTTCAGATGGCCCTTTTGACCGGGGGGCAGTGAGACTTCATTGTAGTGCAGATTTCCTTTGCAAGCTTGCTTGGTTGGCCAAAAAGGGCGTATGAGTTTTTTTCTGAATATATTCAGGAAAAAACGCATACGCCCTTTTTGGCCAAGTGCATCACTGTGGACGTTCTGCCTCTTTTCCTATGCTTTACATGCAATTCCAGGCTACCTCCTGAAATCGGTTTCCTGCAATTCTGCCCCGCTTTCAAGTCCTCTTGGCAGCCTTACTTCAATATATTTTTGGACGATAGCTGTCATTTTTAACTCTGCAGGTTTGTGAATTACAGTGCCCCTGAGCTCCTTTCTTCAACTCGCTTTCTTGTGAGCTGGCCGCAACACCGCAGGATTGCTTCAGGCCCTAGTGTGGTTCCGGCATGGCATGCTGAGCCTTTGGTTAATTCCTCTTCCTGGTGGGAAATGAGAGTTAAATTTGCCCGTCCAGACACCTCCATCTAGTCTCTCATTGGTTCTCCCTATTCCTGTTCATTTTCCGCAGAAATTGCAAACTGGGCCAAACAGGAGGTTAAAGGCACTGACTCTCCAAGTGGGGAGAGTGTTAGTAAAGCGTCTGGAATGTTGCACCCGAGTACCAGGGGACGAAATCTGACACATTTGAACACGTTTCTCGATCACACGGTGGATCATACTCTGGGTTCCACATGCATGTTTTAGCTGAAGGAAGAATCCCTTAAACCTGGAGAGTTGAGACCCATGGAATGGGTACCATGCAATATGACTTCAAAGGGTCTGCATTTGCTCACCGAACCTCACCAATCCTATTACTGCTGCATTTATGCCTCTGTAGACACGCTTGATTCTCTTTCGGAGACATATAAATCCATAGGTTTTAAGATTCTTACTAGTCAGGTATATTCTTAGGCATTTAATATGGGGTGTTGAGTCCACTTTGTTGAGCAAGGAGTAGCTCTTGTCTATTACCTATTTGGCTTATGGAATGGTATCTGTGCTAATTTCAATCTCTGGTTTTATGCAGCACCCCAACTCACCTTTCCCCTTAAGCAAGCATAAGTTGGTTTTCTACATTTGAGATCCTGTTCTGTTTTGTAATTCAGTTCCTGTGTAGCCAAGTTTACATTCCGTGTATTAGTGATATCTTATGATGTTTCTTTTTCTGTGTGACTTATTTCACTTAGAATCATCGTACCTGAATCCACTCATTATGCTGCTACGGGCCTGATGACATAGATTTCATTCCTGAGTGATATTGCATTGTACGTAAGTACCACAACTTCTTTATCCATTTTTCACTTTATGCGATATTGAACTTGTACCATAAAAGAGATTCTTGTAAACAGATCCGGCCCAAACTTTGGGGTGGCTGTGTCTTTTTGATTTTAATTTCCCTAAGCTATAGGACCATAAGTGGAAGTGCCCTAGGCTCTGTTGCTTTGTTTTTTAGATGTTTCAGGAAACACCATACACTTCTCCAGAGTGGCTGTTGGCAATTTACATCCCGCCCATCAGCATAACAAGGCTCCCAGTTCTCCATGGCCTGTCCTGCCTTTCTGGATTTTATACTTTTTTCAGATGGCCCTTTTGACCGGGGGGCAGTGAGACTTCATTGTACTGCAGATTTCCTTTGCAAGCTTGCTTGGTTGGCCAAAAAGGCCGTATGCGTTTTTTCCTGAATATATTCAGGAAAAAACGCATACGCCCTTTTTGGCCAAGTGCATTATTGTGGACGTTCTGCCTCTTCTCCTATGCTTTACATGCAATTCCAGTCTACCTCCTGAAATCGGATTCCTGCAATTCTGCCCCGCTTTCAAGTCCTCTTGGCAGCCTTACTTCAATATATTTTTGGACGATAGCTGTCATTTTTAACTCTGCAGGTTTGTGAATTACAGTGCCCCTGAGCTCCTTTCTTCAACTCGCTTTCTTGTGAGCTGGCCGCAACACCGCAGGATTGCTTCAGGCCCTAGTGTGGTTCCGGCATGGCATGCTGAGCCTTTGGTTAATTCCTCTTCCTGGTGGGAAATGAGAGTTAAATTTGCCCGTCCAGACACCTCCAGCTAGTCTCTCATTGGTTCTCCCTATTCCTGTTCATTTTCCGCAGAAATTGCAAACTGGGCCAAACAGGAGGTTAAAGGCACTGACTCTCCAAGTGGGGAGAGTTTTAGTAAAGCGTCTGGAATGTTGCACCCGAGTACCAGGGGACAAAAACTGAGACACATTTGAACACGTTTCCCGATCACACGGTGGATCATACTCTGGGTTCCACATGCATGTTTTAGCTGAAGGAAGAATCCCTTAAACCTGGAGAGTTGAGACCCATGGAATGGGTACCATTCAATATGACATCAAAGGTTCTGCATTGGCTCACCGAACCTCACCAATCCTATCACTGCTGCGCTTATGCCACTGTACACACGCTTGATTCTCTTTCGGAGACATATAAATCCATAGATTTTAAGATTCTTCCTAGTCAGGTATATTCTTAGACGTTTAATATGGGGTGTTGAGTCCTCTTCGTTGAGCAAGGAGTAGCTCTTGTCTATTACATATTTGGCTTATGGAATGGTATCTGTGCTAATTTCAATCTCTGGTTTTATGCAGCACCCCAACTCACCTTTCCCCTTAAGCAAGCATAAGTTGGTTTTCTACATTTGAGATCCTGTTCTGTTTTGTAATTCAGTTCCTGTGTAGCCAAGTTTACATTCCGTGTATTAGTGATATCTTATGATGTTTCTTTTTCTGTGTGACTTATCTCACTTAGAATCATCGTACCTGAATCCACTCATTATGCTGCTATGGGCCTGATGACATAGATTTCATCGCTGAGTGATATTGCATTGTACGTAAGTACCACAACTTCTTTATCCATTTTTCGCTTTCTGTGATATTGAACTTGTACCGTAAACGAGGATCTTGTAAACAGAGCCGTCCCAAACTTTGGGGTGGCTGTGTCTTTTTGATTTTAATTTCCCTAAGCTATAGGACCATAAGTGGAAGTGCCCTAGGCTCTGTTGCTTTGTGTTTTAGATGTTTCAGGAAACACCATACACTTCTCCAGAGTGGCTGTTGGCAATTTACATCCCGCCCATCAGCATAACAAGGCTCCCAGTTCTCCATGGCCTGTCCGGCCTTTCTGGATTTTACACTTTTTTCAGATGGCCCTTTTGACTGGGGGGCAGTGAGACTTCATTGTAGTGCAGATTTCCTTTGCAAGCTTGCTTGGTTGGCCAAAAAGGGCGTATGCGTTTTTTCCTGAATATATTCAGGAAAAAACGCATACGCCCTTTTTGGCCAAGTGCATCATTGTGGACGTTCTGCCTCTTTTCCTATGCTTTACATGCAATTCCAGTCTACCTCCTGAAATCGGATTCCTGCAATTCTGCCCCGCTTTCGAGTCCTCTTGGCAGCCTTACTTCAATATATTTTTGGACGATAGCTGTCATTTATAACTCTGCAGGTTTGTGAATTACAGTGCCCCTGAGCTCCTTTCTTCAACTCGCTTTCTTGTGAGCTGGCCGCAACACCGCAGGATTGCTTCAGGCCCTAGTGTGGTTCCGGCATGGCACGCTGAGCCTTTGGTTAATTCCTCTTCCTGGTGGGAAATGAGAGTTAAATTTGCCCATCCAGACACCTCCATCTAGTCTCTCATTGGTTCTCCCTATTCCTGTTCATTTTCCACAGAAATTGCAAACTGGGCCAAACAGGAGGTTAAAGGCACTGACTCTCCAAGTGGAGAGAGTGTTAGTAAAGCGTCTGGAATGTTGCACCCGAGTACCAGGGGACGAAATCTGACACATTTGAACACGTTTCCCGATCACACGGTGGATCATACTCTGGGTTCCACATGCATGTTTTAGTTGAAGGAAGAATCCCTTAAACCTGGAGAGTTGAGACCCATGGAATGGGTACCATGCAATATGACTTCCAAGGGTCTGCATTTGCTCACCGAACCTCACCAATCCTATCACTGCTGTATTTATGCCGCTGTAGACACGCTTGATTCTCTTTCGGAGACATATAAATCCATAGGTTTTAAGATTCTTACTAGTCAGGCATATTCTTAGGCATTTAATATGGGGTGTTGAGTCCACTTCGTTGAGCAAGGAGTAGCTATTGTCTATTACCTATTTGGCTTATGGAATGGTATCTGTGCTAATTTCAATCTCTGGTTTTATGCAGCACCCCAACTCACCTTTCCCCTTAAGCAAGCATAAGTTGGTTTTCTACATTTGAGACCTTGTTCTGTTTTGTAATTCAGTTTCTGTGTAGCCAAGTTTACATTCCGTGTAGTAGTGATATCTTATGATGTTTCTTTTTCTGTGTGACTTATGTCACTTAGAATCATCGTACCTGAATCCACTCATTATGCTGCTACGGGCCTGATGACATAGATTTCATTCCTGAGTGATATTGCATTGTACGTAAGTACCACAACTTCTTTATCCATTTTTCACTTTCTGCGATATTGAACTTGTACCATAAACGAGATTCTTGTAAACAGAGCCGGCCCAAACTTTGGGGTGGCTGTGTCTTTTTGATTTTAATTTCCCTAAGCTATAGGACCATAAGTGGAAGTGCCCTAGGCTCTGTTGCTTTGTTTTTTAGATGTTTCAGGAAACACCATACACTTCTCCAGAGTGGCTGTTGGCAATTTACATCCCGCCCATCAGCATAACAAGGCTCCCAATTCTCCATGGCCTGTCCTGCCTTTCTGGATTTTACACATTTTTCAGATGGCCCTTTTGACCGGGGGACAGTGAGACTTCATTGTACTGCAGATTTCCTTTGCAAGCTTGCTTGGTTGGCCAAAAAGGGCGTATGCGTTTTTTCCTGAATATATTCAGGAAAAAACGCATACGCACTTTTTGGCCAAGTGCATCATTGTGGACGTTCTGCCTCTTTTCCTATGCTTTACATGTAATTCCAGTCTACCTCCTGAAATCGGATTCCTGCAATTCTGCCCCGCTTTCGAGTCCTCTTGGCAGCCTTACTTCAATATATTTTTGGACGATAGCTGTCATTTATAACTCTGCAGGTTTGTGAATTACAGTGCCCCTGAGCTCCTTTCTTCAACTCGCTTTCTTGTGAGCTGGCCGCAACACCGCAGCATTGCTTCAGGCCCTAGTGTGGTTCCGGCATGGCACGCTGAGCCTTTGGTTAATTCCTCTTCCTGGTGGGAAATGAGAGTTAAATTTGCCCGTCCAGACACTTCCAGCTAGTCTCTCATTGGTTCTCCCTATTCCTGTTCATTTTCCGCAGAAATTGCAAACTGGGCCAAACAGGAGGTTAAAGGCACTGACTCTCCAAGTGGGGAGAGTGTTAGTAAAGCGTCTGGAATGTTGCACCCGAGTACCAGGGGACGAAATCTGACACATTTGAACACGTTTCCCGATCACACGGTGGATCATACTCTGGGTTCCACATGCATGTTTTAGCTGAAGGAAGAATCCCTTAAACCTGGAGAGTTGAGACCCATGGAATGGGTACCATGCAATATGACTTCAAAGGGTCTGCATTTGCTCACCGAACCTCACCAATCCTATTACTGCTGCATTTATGCCTCTGTAGACACGCTTGATTCTCTTTCGGAGACATATAAATCCATAGGTTTTAAGATTCTTACTAGTCAGGTATATTCTTAGGCATTTAATATGGGGTGTTGAGTCCACTTTGTTGAGCAAGGAGTAGCTCTTGTCTATTACCTATTTGGCTTATGGAATGGTATCTGTGCTAATTTCAATCTCTGGTTTTATGCAGCACCCCAACTCACCTTTCCCCTTAAGCAAGCATAAGTTGGTTTTCTACATTTGAGATCCTGTTCTGTTTTGTAATTCAGTTCCTGTGTAGCCAAGTTTACATTCCGTGTATTAGTGATATCTTATGATGTTTCTTTTTCTGTGTGACTTATTTCACTTAGAATCATCGTACCTGAATCCACTCATTATGCTGCTACGGGCCTGATGACATAGATTTCATTCCTGAGTGATATTGCATTGTACGTAAGTACCACAACTTCTTTATCCATTTTTCACTTTCTGCGATATTGAACTTGTACCATAAACGAGATTCTTGTAAACAGAGCCGGCCCAAACTTTGGGGTGGCTGTGTCTTTTTGATTTTAATTTCCCTAAGCTATAGGACCATAAGTGGAAGTGCCCTAGGCTCTGTTGCTTTGTTTTTTAGATGTTTCAGGAAACACCATACACTTCTCCAGAGTGGCTGTTGGCAATTTACATCCCGCCCATCAGCATAACAAGGCTCCCAGTTCTCCATGGCCTGTCCTGCCTTTCTGGATTTTATACTTTTTTCAGATGGCCCTTTTGACCGGGGGGCAGTGAGACTTCATTGTACTGCAGATTTCCTTTGCAAGCTTGCTTGGTTGGCCAAAAAGGGCGTATGCGTTTTTTCCTGAATATATTCAGGAAAAAACGCATACGCCCTTTTTGGCCAAGTGCATCATTGTGGACGTTCTGCCTCTTTTCCTATGCTTTACATGCAATTCCAGTCTACCTCCTGAAATCGGTTTCCTGCAATTCTGCCCCGCTTTCAAGTCCTCTTGGCAGCCTTACTTCAATATATTTTTGGACGATAGCTGTCATTTTTAACTCTGCAGGTTTGTGAATTACAGTGCCCCTGAGCTCCTTTCTTCAACTCGCTTTCTTGTGAGCTGGCCGCAACACCGCAGGATTGCTTCAGGCCCTAGTGTGGTTCCGGCATGGCACGCTGAGCCTTTGGTTAATTCCTCTTCCTGGTGGGAAATGAGAGTTAAATTTGCCCATCCAGACACCTCCATCTAGTCTCTCATTGGTTCTCCCTATTCCTGTTCATTTTCCGCAGAAATTGCAAACTGGGTCAAACAGGAGGTTAAAGGCAGTGACTCTCCAAGTGGGGAGAGTTTTAGTAAAGCGTCTGGAATGTTGCACCCGAGTACCAGGGGACAAAAACTGAGACACATTTGAACACGTTTCCCGATCACACGGTGGATCATACTCTGGGTTCCACATGCATGTTTTAGCTGAAGGAAGAATCCCTTAAACCTGGAGAGTTGAGACCCATGGAATGGGTACCATTCAATATGACTTCAAAGGTTCTGCATTGGCTCACCGAACCTCACCAATCCTATCACTGCTGCGCTTATGCCACTGTACACACGCTTGATTCTCTTTCGGAGACATATAAATCCATAGATTTTAAGATTCTTACTAGTCAGGTATATTCTTAGACGTTTAATATGGGGTGTTGAGTCCTCTTCGTTGAGCAAGGAGTAGCTCTTGTCTATTACATATTTGGCTTATGGAACGGTATCTGTGCTAATTTCAATCTCTGGTTTTATGCAGCACCCCAACTCACCTTTCCCCTTAAGCAAGCATAAGTAGGTTTTCTACATTTGAGACCTTGTTCTGTTTTGTAATTCAGTTCCTGTGTAGCCAAGTTTACATTCCGTGTATTAGTGATATCTTATGATGTTTCTTTTTCTGTGTGACTTATCTCACTTAGAATCATCGTACCTGAATCCACTCATTATGCTGCTATGGGCCTGATGACATAGATTTCATTGCTGAGTGATATTGCATTGTACGTAAGTACCACAACTTCTTTATCCATTTTTCGCTTTCTGTGATATTGAACTTGTACCGCAAATGAGGTTCTTGTAAACAGAGCCGTCCCAAACTTTGGGGTGGCTGTGTCTTTTTGATTTTAATTTCCCTAAGCTATACGACCATAAGTGGAAGTGCCGTAGGCTCTGTTGCTTTGTTTTTTAGATGTTTCAGGAAACACCATACACTTCTCCAGAGTGGCTGTTGGCAATTTACATCCCGCCCATCAGCATAACAAGGCTCCCAATTTTCCATGAGCTGTCCTGCCTTTCTGGATTTTACACTTTTTTCAGATGGCCCTTTTGACTGGGGGGCAGTGAGACTTCATTGTAGTGCAGATTTCCTTTGCAAGCTTGCTTGGTTGGCCAAAAAGGGCGTATGCGTTTTTTCCTGAATATATTCAGGAAAAAACGCATACGCCCTTTTTGGCCAAGTGCATCATTGTGGACGTTCTGCCTCTTTTCCTATGCTTTACATGCAATTCCAGTCTACCTCCTGAAATCGGATTCCTGCAATTCTGCCCCGCTTTCGAGTCCTCTTGGCAGCCTTACTTCAATATATTTTTGGACGATAGCTGTCATTTATAACTCTGCAGGTTTGTGAATTACAGTGCCCCTGAGCTACTTTCTTCAACTCGCTTTCTTGTGAGCTGGCCACAACACCGCAGGATTGCTTCAGGCCCTAGTGTGGTTCCGGCATATCTCAGTGAGCCTTTGGTTAATTCCTCTTCCTGGTGGGAAATGAGAGTTAAATTTGCCCGTCCAGACACCTCCAGCTAGTCTCTCATTGGTTCTCCCTATTCCTGTTCATTTTCCGCAGAAATTGCAAACTGGGCCAAACAGGAGTTTAAAGGCACTGACTCTCCAAGTGGGGAGAGTTTTAGTAAAGTGACTGGAATGTTGCACCCGAGTACCAGGGGACGAAAACTGAGACACATTTGAACACGTTTCCCGATCACACGGTGGATCATACTCTGGGTTCCACATGCATGTTTTAGCTGAAGGAAGAATCCCTTAAACCTGGAGAGTTGAGACCCATGGAATGGGTACCATGCAATATGACTTCAAAGGGTCTGCATTTGCTCACTGAACCTCACCAATCCTATCACTGCTGCATTTATGCCGCTGTACACACGCTTGATTCTCTTTCGGAGACATATAAATCCATAGGTGTTAAGATTCTTACTAGTCAGGTATATTCTTAGGCATTTAATATGGGGTGTTGAGTCCACTTCGTTGAGCAAGGAGTAGCTCTTGTCTATTACCTATTTGGCTTATGGAATGATATCTGTGCTAATTTCAATCTCTGGTTTTATGCAGCACCCCAACTCACCTTTCCCCTTAAGCAAGCATAAGATGGTTTTCTACATTTGAGATCCTGTTCTGTTTTGTAATTCAGTTCCTGTGTAGCCAAGGTTACATTCCGTGTAGTAGTGATATCTTATGATGTTTCTTTTTCTGTGTGACTTATTTCACTTAGAATCATCGTACCTGAATCCACTCATTATGCTGCTACGGGCCTGATGACGTAGATTTCATTCCTGAGTGATATTGCATTGTACGTAAGTACCACAACTTCTTTATCCATTTTTCCCTTTCTGTGATATTGAATTTGTACTGTAAATGAGGTTCTTGTAAACAGAGCCGTCCCAAACTTTGGGGTGGCTGTGTCTTTTTGATTTTAATTTCCCTAAGCTATAGGACCATAAGTGGAAGTGCCCTAGGCTCTGTTGCTTTGTTTTTTAGATGTTTCAGGAAACACCATACACTTCTCCAGAGTGGCTGTTGGCAATTTACATCCCGCCCATCAGCATAACAAGGCTCCCAGTTCTCCATGGCCTGTCCTGCCTTTCTGGATTTTACACTTTTTTCAGATGGCCCTTTTGACCGGGGGGCAGTGAGACATCATGGTAGTGCAGATTTCCTTTGCAAGCTTGCTTGGTTGGCCAAAAAGGGCGTATGCGTTTTTTCCTGAATATATTCAGGAAAAAACGCATACGCCCTTTTTGGCCAAGTGCATCATTGTGGACGTTCTGCCTCTTTTCCTATGCTTTACATGCAATTCCAGTCTACCTCCTGAAATCGGTTTCCTGCAATTCTGCCCCGCTTTCGAGTCCTCTTGGCAGCCTTACTTCAATATATTTTTGGACGATAGCTGTCATTTTTAACTCTGCAGGTTTGTGAATTACAGTACCCCTGAGCTCCTTTCTTCAACTCGCTTTCTTGTGAGCTGGCCGCAACACCGCAGGATTGCTTCAGGCCCTAGTGTGGTTCCAGCATGGCATGCTGAGCCTTTGGTTAATTCCTCTTCCTGGTGGGAAATGAGAGTTAAATTTGCCCATCCAGACACCTCCATCTAGTCTCTCATTGGTTCTCCCTATTCCTGTTCATTTTCCACAGAAATTGCAAACTGGGCCAAACAGGAGGTTAAAGGCACTGACTCTCCAAGTGGGGAGAGTGTTAGTAAAGCGTCTGGAATGTTGCACCCGAGTACCAGGGGACGAAATCTGACACATTTGAACACGTTTCCCGATCACACGGTGGATCATACTCTGGGTTCCACATGCATGTTTTAGTTGAAGGAAGAATCCCTTAAACCTGGAGAGTTGAGACCCATGGAATGGGTACCATGCAATATGACTTCCAAGGGTCTGCATTTGCTCACCGAACCTCACCAATCCTATCACTGCTGTATTTATGCCGCTGTAGACACGCTTGATTCTCTTTCGGAGACATATAAATCCATAGGTTTTAAGATTCTTACTAGTCAGGCATATTCTTAGGCATTTAATATGGGGTGTTGAGTCCACTTCGTTGAGCAAGGAGTAGCTATTGTCTATTACCTATTTGGCTTATGGAATGGTATCTGTGCTAATTTCAATCTCTGGTTTTATGCAGCACCCCAACTCACCTTTCCCCTTAAGCAAGCATAAGTTGGTTTTCTACATTTGAGATCCTGTTCTGTTTTGTAATTCAGTTCCTGTGTAGCCAAGTTTACATTCCGTGTATTAGTGATATCTTATGATGTTTCTTTTTCTGTGTGACTTATTTCACTTAGAATCATCGTACCTGAATCCACTCATTATGCTGCTACGGGCCTGATGACATAGATTTCATTCCTGAGTGATATTGCATTGTACGTAAGTACCACAACTTCTTTATCCATTTTTCACTTTCTGCGATATTGAACTTGTACCATAAACGAGATTCTTGTAAACAGAGCCGGCCCAAACTTTGGGGTGGCTGTGTCTTTTTGATTTTAATTTCCCTAAGCTATAGGACCATAAGTGGAAGTGCCGTAGGCTCTGTTGCTTTGTTTTTTAGATGTTTCAGGAAACACCATACACTTCTCCAGAGTGGCTGTTGGCAATTTACATCCCGCCCATCAGCATAACAAGGCTCCCAATTCTCCATGGCCTGTCCTGCCTTTCTGGATTTTACACATTTTTCAGATGGCCCTTTTGACCGGGGGGCAGTGAGACTTCATTGTACTGCAGATTTCCTTTGCAAGCTTGCTTGGTTGGCCAAAAAGGGCGTATGCGTTTTTTCCTGAATATATTCAGGAAAAAACGCATACGCCCTTTTTGGCCAAGTGCATCATTGTGGACGTTCTGCCTCTTTTCCTATGCTTTACATGTAATTCCAGTCTACCTCCTGAAATCGGATTCCTGCAATTCTGCCCCGCTTTCGAGTCCTCTTGGCAGCCTTACTTCAATATATTTTTGGACGATAGCTGTCATTTATAACTCTGCAGGTTTGTGAATTACAGTGCCCCTGAGCTCCTTTCTTCAACTCGCTTTCTTGTGAGCTGGCCGCAACACCGCAGCATTGCTTCAGGCCCTAGTGTGGTTCCGGCATGGCACGCTGAGCCTTTGGTTAATTCCTCTTCCTGGTGGGAAATGAGAGTTAAATTTGCCCGTCCAGACACTTCCAGCTAGTCTCTCATTGGTTCTCCCTATTCCTGTTCATTTTCCGCAGAAATTGCAAACTGGGCCAAACAGGAGGTTAAAGGCACTGACTCTCCAAGTGGGGAGAGTGTTAGTAAAGCGTCTGGAATGTTGCACCCGAGTACCAGGGGACGAAATCTGACACATTTGAACACGTTTCCCGATCACACGGTGGATCATACTCTGGGTTCCACATGCATGTTTTAGCTGAAGGAAGAATCCCTTAAACCTGGAGAGTTGAGACCCATGGAATGGGTACCATGCAATATGACTTCAAAGGGTCTGCATTTGCTCACCGAACCTCACCAATCCTATTACTGCTGCATTTATGCCTCTGTAGACACGCTTGATTCTCTTTCGGAGACATATAAATCCATAGGTTTTAAGATTCTTACTAGTCAGGTATATTCTTAGGCATTTAATATGGGGTGTTGAGTCCACTTTGTTGAGCAAGGAGTAGCTCTTGTCTATTACCTATTTGGCTTATGGAATGGTATCTGTGCTAATTTCAATCTCTGGTTTTATGCAGCACCCCAACTCACCTTTCCCCTTAAGCAAGCATAAGTTGGTTTTCTACATTTGAGATCCTGTTCTGTTTTGTAATTCAGTTCCTGTGTAGCCAAGTTTACATTCCGTGTATTAGCGATATCTTATGATGTTTCTTTTTCTGTGTGACTTATTTCACTTAGAATCATCGTACCTGAATCCACTCATTATGCTGCTACGGGCCTGATGACATAGATTTCATTCCTGAGTGATATTGCATTGTACGTAAGTACCACAACTTCTTTATCCATTTTTCACTTTCTGCGATATTGAACTTGTACCATAAACGAGATTCTTGTAAACAGAGCCGGCCCAAACTTTGGGGTGGCTGTGTCTTTTTGATTTTAATTTCCCTAAGCTATAGGACCATAAGTGGAAGTGCCCTAGGCTCTGTTGCTTTGTTTTTTAGATGTTTCAGGAAACACCATACACTTCTCCAGAGTGGCTGTTGGCAATTTACATCCCGCCCATCAGCATAACAAGGCTCCCAGTTCTCCATGGCCTGTCCTGCCTTTCTGGATTTTATACTTTTTTCAGATGGCCCTTTTGACCGGGGGGCAGTGAGACTTCATTGTACTGCAGATTTCCTTTGCAAGCTTGCTTGGTTGGCCAAAAAGGGCGTATGCGTTTTTTCCTGAATATATTCAGGAAAAAACGCATACGCCCTTTTTGGCCAAGTGCATCATTGTGGACGTTCTGCCTCTTTTCCTATGCTTTACATGCAATTCCAGTCTACCTCCTGAAATCGGTTTCCTGCAATTCTGCCCCGCTTTCAAGTCCTCTTGGCAGCCTTACTTCAATATATTTTTGGACGATAGCTGTCATTTTTAACTCTGCAGGTTTGTGAATTACAGTGCCCCTGAGCTCCTTTCTTCAACTCGATTTCTTGTGAGCTGGCCGCAACACCGCAGGATTGCTTCAGGCCCTAGTGTGGTTCCGGCATGGCACGCTGAGCCTTTGGTTAATTCCTCTTCCTGGTGGGAAATGAGAGTTAAATTTGCCCATCCAGACACCTCCATCTAGTCTCTCATTGGTTCTCCCTATTCCTGTTCATTTTCCGCAGAAATTGCAAACTGGGTCAAACAGGAGGTTAAAGGCAGTGACTCTCCAAGTGGGGAGAGTTTTAGTAAAGCGTCTGGAATGTTGCACCCGAGTACCAGGGGACAAAAACTGAGACACATTTGAACACGTTTCCCGATCACACGGTGGATCATACTCTGGGTTCCACATGCATGTTTTAGCTGAAGGAAGAATCCCTTAAACCTGGAGAGTTGAGACCCATGGAATGGGTACCATGCAATATGACTTCAAAGGTTCTGCATTGGCTCACCGAACCTCACCAATCCTATCACTGCTGCGCTTATGCCACTGTACACATGCTTGATTCTCTTTCGGAGACATATAAATCCATAGATTTTAAGATTCTTACTAGTCAGGTATATTCTTAGACGTTTAATATGGGGTGTTGAGTCCTCTTCGTTGAGCAAGGAGTAGCTCTTGTCTATTACATATTTGGCTTATGGAACGGTATCTGTGCTAATTTCAATCTCTGGTTTTATGCAGCACCCCAACTCACCTTTCCCCTTAAGCAAGCATAAGTAGGTTTTCTACATTTGAGACCTTGTTCTGTTTTGTAATTCAGTTCCTGTGTAGCCAAGTTTACATTCCGTGTATTAGTGATATCTTATGATGTTTCTTTTTCTGTGTGACTTATCTCACTTAGAATCATCGTACCTGAATCCACTCATTATGCTGCTATGGGCCTGATGACATAGATTTCATTGCTGAGTGATATTGCATTGTACGTAAGTACCACAACTTCTTTATCCATTTTTCGCTTTCTGTGATATTGAACTTGTACCGTAAATGAGGTTCTTGTAAACAGAGCCGTCCCAAACTTTGGGGTGGCTGTGTCTTTTTGATTTTAATTTCCCTAAGCTATACGACCATAAGTGGAAGTGCCCTAGGCTCTGTTGCTTTGTTTTTTAGATGTTTCAGGAAACACCATACACTTCTCCAGAGTGGCTGTTGGCAATTTACATCCCGCCCATCAGCATAACAAGGCTCCCAATTTTCCATGAGCTGTCCTGCCTTTCTGGATTTTACACTTTTTTCAGATGGCCCTTTTGACTGGTGGGCAGTGAGACTTCATTGTAGTGCAGATTTCCTTTGCAAGCTTGCTTGGTTGGCCAAAAAGGGCGTATGCGTTTTTTCCTGAATATATTCAGGAAAAAACGCATACGCCCTTTTTGGCCAAGTGCATCATTGTGGACGTTCTGCCTCTTTTCCTATGCTTTACATGCAATTCCAGTCTACCTCCTGAAATCGGATTCCTGCAATTCTGCCCCGCTTTCGAGTCCTCTTGGCAGCCTTACTTCAATATATTTTTGGACGATAGCTGTCATTTATAACTCTGCAGGTTTGTGAATTACAGTGCCCCTGAGCTCCTTTCTTCAACTCGCTTTCTTGTGAGCTGGCCGCAACACCGCAGGATTGCTTCGGGCCCTAGTGTGGTTCCGGTATGGCACGCTGAGCCTTTGGTTAATTCCTCTTCCTGGTGGGAAATGAGAGTTAAATTTGCCCGTCCAGACACCTCCAGCTAGTCTCTCATTGGTTCTCCCTATTCCTGTTCATTTTCCGCAGAAATTGCAAACTGGGCCAAACAGGAGTTTAAAGGCACTGACTCTCCAAGTGGGGAGAGTTTTAGTAAAGTGACTGGAATGTTGCACCCGAGTACCAGGGGACGAAAACTGAGACACATTTGAACACGTTTCCCGATCACACGGTGGATCATACTCTGGGTTCCACATGCATGTTTTAGCTGAAGGAAGAATCCCTTAAACCTGGAGAGTTGAGACCCATGGAATGGGTACCATGCAATATGACCTTAAAGGGTCTGCATTTGCTCACCGAACCTCACCAATCCTATCACTGCTGCGCTTATGCCACTGTACACACGCTTGATTCTCTTTCGGAGACATATAAATCCATAGGTTTTAAGATTCTTACTAGTCAGCTATATTCTTAGACGTTTAATATGGGGTGTTGAGTCCTCTTCGTTGAGCAAGGAGTAGCTCTTGTCTATTACATATTTGGCTTATGGAACGGTATCTGTGCTAATTTCAATCTCTGGTTTTATGCAGCACCCCAACTCACCTTTCCCCTTAAGCAAGCATAAGTTGGTTTTCTACATTTGAGACCCTGTTCTGTTTTGTAATTCAGTTCCTGTGTAGCCAAGTTTACATTCCGTGTATTAGTGATATCTTATGATGTTTCTTTTTCTGTGTGACTTATCTCACTTAGAATCATCGTACCTGAATCCGCTCATTATGCTGCTATGGGCCTGATGACATAGATTTCATTGCTGAGTGATATTGCATTGTACGTAAGTACCACAAATTCTTTATCCATTTTTCGCTTTCTGTGATATTGAACTTGTACTGTAAACGAGGTTCTTGTAAACAGAGCCGTCCCAAACTTTGGGGTGGCTGTGTCTTTTTGATTTTAATTTCCCTAAGCTATAGGACCATAAGTGGAAGTGCCCTAGGCTCTGTTGCTTTGTTTTTTAGATGTTTCAGGAAACACCATACACTTCTCCAGAGTGGCTGTTGGCAATTTACATCCCGCCCATCAGCATAACAAGGCTCCCAGTTCTCCATGGCCTGTCCGGCCTTTCTGGATTTTACACTTTTTTCAGATGGCCCTTTTGACTGGTGGGCAGTGAGACTTCATTGTAGTGCAGATTTCCTTTGCAAGCTTGCTTGGTTGGCCAAAAAGGGCGTATGCGTTTTTTCCTGAATATATTCAGGAAAAAACGCATACGCCCTTTTTGGCCAAGTGCATCATTGTGGACATTCTGTCTCTTTTCCTATGCTTTACATGCAATTCCAGTCTACCTCCTGAAATCGGATTCCTGCAATTCTGCCCCGCTTTCGAGTCCTCTTGGCAGCCTTACTTCAATATATTTTTGGATGATAGCTGTCATTTTTAACTCTGCAGGTTTGTGAATTACAGTGCCCCTGAGCTCCTTTCTTCAACTCGCTTTCTTGTGAGCTGGCCGCAACACCGCAGGATTGCTTCAGGCCCTAGTGTGGTTCCGGCATGGCACGCTGAGCCTTTGGTTAATTCCTCTTCCTGGTGGGAAATGAGAGTTAAATTTGCCCATCCAGACACCTCCAGCTAGTCTCTCATTGGTTCTCCCTATTCCTGTTCATTTTCCGCAGAAATTGCAAACTGGGCCAAACAGGAGGTTAAAGGCACTGACTCTCCAAGTGGGGAGAGTGTTAGTAAAGCGTCTGGAATGTTGCACCCGAGTACCAGGGGACGAAAACTGAGACACATTTGAACACGTTTCCCGATCACACGGTGGATCATACTCTGGGTTCCACATGCATGTTTTAGCTGAAGGAAGAATCCCTTAAACCTGGAGAGTTGAGACCCATGGAATGGCTACCATGCAATATGACTTCAAAGGGTCTGCATTTGCTCATCAAACCTCACCAATCCTATCACTGCTGCGTTTATGCCGCTGTACACATGCCTGATTCTCTTTTGGAGACATATAAATCCATAGGTTTTAAGATTCTTACTAGTCAGGTATATTCTTAGACGTTTAATATGGGGTTTTGAGTCCACTTCGTTGAGCAAGGAGTAGCTCTTGTCTATTACATATTTGGCTTATGGAACGGTATCTGTGCTAATTTCAATCTCTGGTTTTATGCAGCACCCCAACTCACCTTTCCCCTTAAGCAAGCATAAGTTGGTTTTCTACATTTGAGATCCTGTTCTGTTTTGTAATTCAGTTCCTGTGTAGCCAAGTTTACATTCCATGTATTAGTGATATCTTATGATGTTTCTTTTTCTGTGTGACTTATGTCACTTAGAATCATCGTACCTGAATCCACTCATTATGCTGCTACGGGCCTGATGACATAGATTTCATTCCTGAGTGATATTGCATTGTACGTAAGTACCACAACTTCTTTATCCATTTTTCACTTTCTGCGATATTGAACTTGTACCATAAACGAGATTCTTGTAAACAGAGCCGGCCCAAACTTTGGGGTGGCTGTGTCTTTTTGATTTTAATTTCCCTAAGCTATAGGACCATAAGTGGAAGTGCCCTAGGCTCTGTTGCTTTGTTTTTTAGATGTTTCAGGAAACACCATACACTTCTCCAGAGTGGCTGTTGGCAATTTACATCCCGCCCATCAGCATAACAAGGCTCCCAATTCTCCATGGCCTGTCCTGCCTTTCTGGATTTTACACATTTTTCAGATGGCCCTTTTGACCGGGGGGCAGTGAGACTTCATTGTACTGCAGATTTCCTTTGCAAGCTTGCTTGGTTGGCCAAAAAGGACGTATGCGTTTTTTCCTGAATATATTCAGGAAAAAACGCATACGCCCTTTTTGGCCAAGTGCATCATTGTGGACGTTCTGCCTCTTTTCCTATGCTTTACATGTAATTCCAGTCTACCTCCTGAAATCGGATTCCTGCAATTCTGCCCCGCTTTCGAGTCCTCTTGGCAGCCTTACTTCAATATATTTTTGGACGATAGCTGTCATTTATAACTCTGCAGGTTTGTGAATTACAGTGCCCCTGAGCTCCTTTCTTCAACTCGCTTTCTTGTGAGCTGGCCGCAACACCGCAGGATTGCTTCAGGCCCTAGTGTGGTTCCGGCATGGCACGCTGAGCCTTTGGTTAATTCCTCTTCCTGGTGGGAAATGAGAGTTAAATTTGCCCGTCCAGACACCTCCAGCTAGTCTCTCATTGGTTCTCCCTATTCCTGTTCATTTTCCGCAGAAATTGCAAACTGGGCCAAACAGGAGGTTAAAGGCACTGACTCTCCAAGTGGAGAGAGTTTTAGTAAAGCGTCTGGAATGTTGCACCCGAGTACCAGGGGACAAAAACTGAGACACATTTGAACACGTTTCCCGATCACACGGTGGATCATACTCTGGGTTCCACATGCATGTTTTAGCTGAAGGAAGAATCCCTTAAACCTGGAGAGTTGAGACCCATGGAATGGGTACCATGCAATATGACTTCAAAGGTTCTGCATTGGCTCACCGAACCTCACCAATCCTATCACTGCTGCGCTTATGCCACTGTACACACGCTTGATTCTCTTTCGGAGACATATAAATCCATAGATTTTAAGATTCTTCCTAGTCAGGTATATTCTTAGACGTTTAATATGGGGTGTTGAGTCCTCTTCGTTGAGCAAGGAGTAGCTCTTGTCTATTACATATTTGGCTTATGGAACGGTATCTGTGCTAATTTCAATCTCTGGTTTTATGCAGCACCCCAACTCACCTTTCCCCTTAAGCAAGCATAAGTAGGTTTTCTACATTTGAGACCTTGTTCTGTTTTGTAATTCAGTTCCTGTGTAGCCAAGTTTACATTCCGTGTAGTAGTGATATCTTATGATGTTTCTTTTTCTGTGTGACTTATCTCACTTAGAATCATCGTACCTGAATCCACTCATTATGCTGCTATGGGCCTGATGACATAGATTTCATTGCTGAGTGATATTGCATTGTACGTAAGTACCACAACTTCTTTATCCATTTTTCGCTTTCTGTGATATTGAACTTGTACCGTAAATGAGGTTCTTGTAAACAGAGCCGTCCCAAACTTTGGGGTGGCTGTGTCTTTTTGATTTTAATTTCCCTAAGCTATAGGACCATAAGTGGAAGTGCCCTAGGCTCTGTTGCTTTGTTTTTTAGATGTTTCAGGAAACACCATACACTTCTCCAGAGTGGCTGTTGGCAATTTACATCCCGCCCATCAGCATAACAAGGCTCCCAATTTTCCATGAGCTGTCCTGCCTTTCTGGATTTTACACTTTTTTCAGATGGCCCTTTTGACTGGTGGGCAGTGAGACTTCATTGTAGTGCAGATTTCCTTTGCAAGCTTGCTTGGTTGGCCAAAAAGGGCGTATGCGTTTTTTCCTGAATATATTCAGGAAAAAACGCATACGCCCTTTTTGGCCAAGTGCATCATTGTGGACGTTCTGCCTCTTTTCCTATGCTTTACATGCAATTCCAGTCTACCTCCTGAAATCGGATTCCTGCAATTCTGCCCCGCTTTCGAGTCCTCTTGGCAGCCTTACTTCAATATATTTTTGGACGATAGCTGTCATTTATAACTCTGCAGGTTTGTGAATTACAGTGCCCCTGAGCTCCTTTCTTCAACTCGCTTTCTTGTGAGCTGGCCGCAACACCGCAGGATTGCTTCAGGCCCTAGTGTGGTTCCGGTATGGCACGCTGAGCCTTTGGTTAATTCCTCTTCCTGGTGGGAAATGAGAGTTAAATTTGCCCGTCCAGACACCTCCAGCTAGTCTCTCATTGGTTCTCCCTATTCCTGTTCATTTTCCGCAGAAATTGCAAACTGGGCCAAACAGGAGTTTAAAGGCACTGACTCTCCAAGTGGGGAGAGTTTTAGTAAAGTGACTGGAATGTTGCACCCGAGTACCAGGGGACAAAAACTGAGACACATTTGAACACGTTTCCCGATCACACGGTGGATCATACTCTGGGTTCCACATGCATGTTTTAGCTGAAGGAAGAATCCCTTAAACCTGGAGAGTTGAGACCCATGGAATGGGTACCATGCAATATGACCTTAAAGGGTCTGCATTTGCTCACCGAACCTCACCAATCCTATCACTGCTGCGCTTATGCCACTGTACACACGCTTGATTCTCTTTCGGAGACATATAAATCCATAGGTTTTAAGATTCTTACTAGTCAGCTATATTCTTAGACGTTTAATATGGGGTGTTGAGTCCTCTTCGTTGAGCAAGGAGTAGCTCTTGTCTATTACATATTTGGCTTATGGAACGGTATCTGTGCTAATTTCAATCTCTGGTTTTATGCAGCACCCCAACTCACCTTTCCCCTTAAGCAAGCATAAGTTGGTTTTCTACATTTGAGACCCTGTTCTGTTTTGTAATTCAGTTCCTGTGTAGCCAAGTTTACATTCCGTGTATTAGTGATATCTTATGATGTTTCTTTTTCTGTGTGACTTATCTCACTTAGAATCATCGTACCTGAATCCGCTCATTATGCTGCTATGGGCCTGATGACATAGATTTCATTGCTGAGTGATATTGCATTGTACGTAAGTACCACAAATTCTTTATCCATTTTTCGCTTTCTGTGATATTGAACTTGTACTGTAAACGAGGTTCTTGTAAACAGAGCCGTCCCAAACTTTGGGGTGGCTGTGTCTTTTTGATTTTAATTTCCCTAAGCTATAGGACCATAAGTGGAAGTGCCCTAGGCTCTGTTGCTTTGTTTTTTAGATGTTTCAGGAAACACCATACACTTCTCCAGAGTGGCTGTTGGCAATTTACATCCCGCCCATCAGCATAACAAGGCTCCCAGTTCTCCATGGCCTGTCCGGCCTTTCTGGATTTTACACTTTTTTCAGATGGCCCTTTTGACTGGTGGGCAGTGAGACTTCATTGTAGTGCAGATTTCCTTTGCAAGCTTGCTTGGTTGGCCAAAAAGGGCGTATGCGTTTTTTCCTGAATATATTCAGGAAAAAACGCATACGCCCTTTTTGGCCAAGTGCATCATTGTGGACATTCTGTCTCTTTTCCTATGCTTTACATGCAATTCCAGTCTACCTCCTGAAATCGGATTCCTGCAATTCTGCCCCGCTTTCGAGTCCTCTTGGCAGCCTTACTTCAATATATTTTTGGATGATAGCTGTCATTTTTAACTCTGCAGGTTTGTGAATTACAGTGCCCCTGAGCTCCTTTCTTCAACTCGCTTTCTTGTGAGCTGGCCGCAACACCGCAGGATTGCTTCAGGCCCTAGTGTGGTTCCGGCATGGCACGCTGAGCCTTTGGTTAATTCCTCTTCCTGGTGGGAAATGAGAGTTAAATTTGCCCATCCAGACACCTCCAGCTAGTCTCTCATTGGTTCTCCCTATTCCTGTTCATTTTCCGCAGAAATTGCAAACTGGGCCAAACAGGAGGTTAAAGGCACTGACTCTCCAAGTGGGGAGAGTGTTAGTAAAGCGTCTGGAATGTTGCACCCGAGTACCAGGGGACGAAAACTGAGACACATTTGAACACGTTTCCCGATCACACGGTGGATCATACTCTGGGTTCCACATGCATGTTTTAGCTGAAGGAAGAATCCCTTAAACCTGGAGAGTTGAGACCCATGGAATGGCTACCATGCAATATGACTTCAAAGGGTCTGCATTTGCTCATCAAACCTCACCAATCCTATCACTGCTGCGTTTATGCCGCTGTACACATGCCTGATTCTCTTTTGGAGACATATAAATCCATAGGTTTTAAGATTCTTACTAGTCAGGTATATTCTTAGACGTTTAATATGGGGTGTTGAGTCCACTTCGTTGAGCAAGGAGTAGCTCTTGTCTATTACATATTTGGCTTATGGAACGGTATCTGTGCTAATTTCAATCTCTGGTTTTATGCAGCACCCCAACTCACCTTTCCCCTTAAGCAAGCATAAGTTGGTTTTCTACATTTGAGATCCTGTTCTGTTTTGTAATTCAGTTCCTGTGTAGCCAAGTTTACATTCCATGTATTAGTGATATCTTATGATGTTTCTTTTTCTGTGTGACTTATGTCACTTAGAATCATCGTACCTGAATCCACTCATTATGCTGCTACGGGCCTGATGACATAGATTTCATTCCTGAGTGATATTGCATTGTACGTAAGTACCACAACTTCTTTATCCATTTTTCACTTTCTGCGATATTGAACTTGTACCATAAACGAGATTCTTGTAAACAGAGCCGGCCCAAACTTTGGGGTGGCTGTGTCTTTTTGATTTTAATTTCCCTAAGCTATAGGACCATAAGTGGAAGTGCCCTAGGCTCTGTTGCTTTGTTTTTTAGATGTTTCAGGAAACACCATACACTTCTCCAGAGTGGCTGTTGGCAATTTACATCCCGCCCATCAGCATAACAAGGCTCCCAATTCTCCATGGCCTGTCCTGCCTTTCTGGATTTTACACATTTTTCAGATGGCCCTTTTGACCGGGGGGCAGTGAGACTTCATTGTACTGCAGATTTCCTTTGCAAGCTTGCTTGGTTGGCCAAAAAGGACGTATGCGTTTTTTCCTGAATATATTCAGGAAAAAACGCATACGCCCTTTTTGGCCAAGTGCATCATTGTGGACGTTCTGCCTCTTTTCCTATGCTTTACATGTAATTCCAGTCTACCTCCTGAAATCGGATTCCTGCAATTCTGCCCCGCTTTCGAGTCCTCTTGGCAGCCTTACTTCAATATATTTTTGGACGATAGCTGTCATTTATAACTCTGCAGGTTTGTGAATTACAGTGCCCCTGAGCTCCTTTCTTCAACTCGCTTTCTTGTGAGCTGGCCGCAACACCGCAGGATTGCTTCAGGCCCTAGTGTGGTTCCGGCATGGCACGCTGAGCCTTTGGTTAATTCCTCTTCCTGGTGGGAAATGAGAGTTAAATTTGCCCGTCCAGACACCTCCAGCTAGTCTCTCATTGGTTCTCCCTATTCCTGTTCATTTTCCGCAGAAATTGCAAACTGGGCCAAACAGGAGGTTAAAGGCACTGACTCTCCAAGTGGAGAGAGTTTTAGTAAAGCGTCTGGAATGTTGCACCCGAGTACCAGGGGACAAAAACTGAGACACATTTGAACACGTTTCCCGATCACACGGTGGATCATACTCTGGGTTCCACATGCATGTTTTAGCTGAAGGAAGAATCCCTTAAACCTGGAGAGTTGAGACCCATGGAATGGGTACCATGCAATATGACTTCAAAGGTTCTGCATTGGCTCACCGAACCTCACCAATCCTATCACTGCTGCGCTTATGCCACTGTACACACGCTTGATTCTCTTTCGGAGACATATAAATCCATAGATTTTAAGATTCTTCCTAGTCAGGTATATTCTTAGACGTTTAATATGGGGTGTTGAGTCCTCTTCGTTGAGCAAGGAGTAGCTCTTGTCTATTACATATTTGGCTTATGGAACGGTATCTGTGCTAATTTCAATCTCTGGTTTTATGCAGCACCCCAACTCACCTTTCCCCTTAAGCAAGCATAAGTAGGTTTTCTACATTTGAGACCTTGTTCTGTTTTGTAATTCAGTTCCTGTGTAGCCAAGTTTACATTCCGTGTAGTAGTGATATCTTATGATGTTTCTTTTTCTGTGTGACTTATCTCACTTAGAATCATCGTACCTGAATCCACTCATTATGCTGCTATGGGCCTGATGACATAGATTTCATTGCTGAGTGATATTGCATTGTACGTAAGTACCACAACTTCTTTATCCATTTTTCGCTTTCTGTGATATTGAACTTGTACCGTAAATGAGGTTCTTGTAAACAGAGCCGTCCCAAACTTTGGGGTGGCTGTGTCTTTTTGATTTTAATTTCCCTAAGCTATACGACCATAAGTGGAAGTGCCCTAGGCTCTGTTGCTTTGTTTTTTAGATGTTTCAGGAAACACCATACACTTCTCCAGAGTGGCTGTTGGCAATTTACATCCCGCCCATCAGCATAACAAGGCTCCCAATTTTCCATGAGCTGTCCTGCCTTTCTGGATTTTACACTTTTTTCAGATGGCCCTTTTGACTGGTGGGCAGTGAGACTTCATTGTAGTGCAGATTTCCTTTGCAAGCTTGCTTGGTTGGCCAAAAAGGGCGTATGCGTTTTTTCCTGAATATATTCAGGAAAAAACGCATACGCCCTTTTTGGCCAAGTGCATCATTGTGGACGTTCTGCCTCTTTTCCTATGCTTTACATGCAATTCCAGTCTACCTCCTGAAATCGGATTCCTGCAATTCTGCCCCGCTTTCGAGTCCTCTTGGCAGCCTTACTTCAATATATTTTTGGACGATAGCTGTCATTTATAACTCTGCAGGTTTGTGAATTACAGTGCCCCTGAGCTCCTTTCTTCAACTCGCTTTCTTGTGAGCTGGCCGCAACACCGCAGGATTGCTTCAGGCCCTAGTGTGGTTCCGGTATGGCACGCTGAGCCTTTGGTTAATTCCTCTTCCTGGTGGGAAATGAGAGTTAAATTTGCCCGTCCAGACACCTCCAGCTAGTCTCTCATTGGTTCTCCCTATTCCTGTTCATTTTCCGCAGAAATTGCAAACTGGGCCAAACAGGAGTTTAAAGGCACTGACTCTCCAAGTGGGGAGAGTTTTAGTAAAGTGACTGGAATGTTGCACCCGAGTACCAGGGGACAAAAACTGAGACACATTTGAACACGTTTCCCGATCACACGGTGGATCATACTCTGGGTTCCACATGCATGTTTTAGCTGAAGGAAGAATCCCTTAAACCTGGAGAGTTGAGACCCATGGAATGGGTACCATGCAATATGACCTTAAAGGGTCTGCATTTGCTCACCGAACCTCACCAATCCTATCACTGCTGCGCTTATGCCACTGTACACACGCTTGATTCTCTTTCGGAGACATATAAATCCATAGGTTTTAAGATTCTTACTAGTCAGCTATATTCTTAGACGTTTAATATGGGGTGTTGAGTCCTCTTCGTTGAGCAAGGAGTAGCTCTTGTCTATTACATATTTGGCTTATGGAACGGTATCTGTGCTAATTTCAATCTCTGGTTTTATGCAGCACCCCAACTCACCTTTCCCCTTAAGCAAGCATAAGTTGGTTTTCTACATTTGAGACCCTGTTCTGTTTTGTAATTCAGTTCCTGTGTAGCCAAGTTTACATTCCGTGTATTAGTGATATCTTATGATGTTTCTTTTTCTGTGTGACTTATCTCACTTAGAATCATCGTACCTGAATCCGCTCATTATGCTGCTATGGGCCTGATGACATAGATTTCATTGCTGAGTGATATTGCATTGTACGTAAGTACCACAAATTCTTTATCCATTTTTCGCTTTCTGTGATATTGAACTTGTACTGTAAACGAGGTTCTTGTAAACAGAGCCGTCCCAAACTTTGGGGTGGCTGTGTCTTTTTGATTTTAATTTCCCTAAGCTATAGGACCATAAGTGGAAGTGCCCTAGGCTCTGTTGCTTTGTTTTTTAGATGTTTCAGGAAACACCATACACTTCTCCAGAGTGGCTGTTGGCAATTTACATCCCGCCCATCAGCATAACAAGGCTCCCAGTTCTCCATGGCCTGTCCGGCCTTTCTGGATTTTACACTTTTTTCAGATGGCCCTTTTGACTGGTGGGCAGTGAGACTTCATTGTAGTGCAGATTTCCTTTGCAAGCTTGCTTGGTTGGCCAAAAAGGGCGTATGCGTTTTTTCCTGAATATATTCAGGAAAAAACGCATACGCCCTTTTTGGCCAAGTGCATCATTGTGGACATTCTGTCTCTTTTCCTATGCTTTACATGCAATTCCAGTCTACCTCCTGAAATCGGATTCCTGCAATTCTGCCCCGCTTTCGAGTCCTCTTGGCAGCCTTACTTCAATATATTTTTGGATGATAGCTGTCATTTTTAACTCTGCAGGTTTGTGAATTACAGTGCCCCTGAGCTCCTTTCTTCAACTCGCTTTCTTGTGAGCTGGCCGCAACACCGCAGGATTGCTTCAGGCCCTAGTGTGGTTCCGGCATGGCACGCTGAGCCTTTGGTTAATTCCTCTTCCTGGTGGGAAATGAGAGTTAAATTTGCCCATCCAGACACCTCCAGCTAGTCTCTCATTGGTTCTCCCTATTCCTGTTCATTTTCCGCAGAAATTGCAAACTGGGCCAAACAGGAGGTTAAAGGCACTGACTCTCCAAGTGGGGAGAGTGTTAGTAAAGCGTCTGGAATGTTGCACCCGAGTACCAGGGGACGAAAACTGAGACACATTTGAACACGTTTCCCGATCACACGGTGGATCATACTCTGGGTTCCACATGCATGTTTTAGCTGAAGGAAGAATCCCTTAAACCTGGAGAGTTGAGACCCATGGAATGGCTACCATGCAATATGACTTCAAAGGGTCTGCATTTGCTCATCAAACCTCACCAATCCTATCACTGCTGCGTTTATGCCGCTGTACACATGCCTGATTCTCTTTTGGAGACATATAAATCCATAGGTTTTAAGATTCTTACTAGTCAGGTATATTCTTAGACGTTTAATATGGGGTGTTGAGTCCACTTCGTTGAGCAAGGAGTAGCTCTTGTCTATTACATATTTGGCTTATGGAACGGTATCTGTGCTAATTTCAATCTCTGGTTTTATGCAGCACCCCAACTCACCTTTCCCCTTAAGCAAGCATAAGTTGGTTTTCTACATTTGAGATCCTGTTCTGTTTTGTAATTCAGTTCCTGTGTAGCCAAGTTTACATTCCATGTATTAGTGATATCTTATGATGTTTCTTTTTCTGTGTGACTTATGTCACTTAGAATCATCGTACCTGAATCCACTCATTATGCTGCTACGGGCCTGATGACATAGATTTCATTCCTGAGTGATATTGCATTGTACGTAAGTACCACAACTTCTTTATCCATTTTTCACTTTCTGCGATATTGAACTTGTACCATAAACGAGATTCTTGTAAACAGAGCCGGCCCAAACTTTGGGGTGGCTGTGTCTTTTTGATTTTAATTTCCCTAAGCTATAGGACCATAAGTGGAAGTGCCCTAGGCTCTGTTGCTTTGTTTTTTAGATGTTTCAGGAAACACCATACACTTCTCCAGAGTGGCTGTTGGCAATTTACATCCCGCCCATCAGCATAACAAGGCTCCCAATTCTCCATGGCCTGTCCTGCCTTTCTGGATTTTACACATTTTTCAGATGGCCCTTTTGACCGGGGGGCAGTGAGACTTCATTGTACTGCAGATTTCCTTTGCAAGCTTGCTTGGTTGGCCAAAAAGGACGTATGCGTTTTTTCCTGAATATATTCAGGAAAAAACGCATACGCCCTTTTTGGCCAAGTGCATCATTGTGGACGTTCTGCCTCTTTTCCTATGCTTTACATGTAATTCCAGTCTACCTCCTGAAATCGGATTCCTGCAATTCTGCCCCGCTTTCGAGTCCTCTTGGCAGCCTTACTTCAATATATTTTTGGACGATAGCTGTCATTTATAACTCTGCAGGTTTGTGAATTACAGTGCCCCTGAGCTCCTTTCTTCAACTCGCTTTCTTGTGAGCTGGCCGCAACACCGCAGGATTGCTTCAGGCCCTAGTGTGGTTCCGGCATGGCACGCTGAGCCTTTGGTTAATTCCTCTTCCTGGTGGGAAATGAGAGTTAAATTTGCCCGTCCAGACACCTCCAGCTAGTCTCTCATTGGTTCTCCCTATTCCTGTTCATTTTCCGCAGAAATTGCAAACTGGGCCAAACAGGAGGTTAAAGGCACTGACTCTCCAAGTGGAGAGAGTTTTAGTAAAGCGTCTGGAATGTTGCACCCGAGTACCAGGGGACAAAAACTGAGACACATTTGAACACGTTTCCCGATCACACGGTGGATCATACTCTGGGTTCCACATGCATGTTTTAGCTGAAGGAAGAATCCCTTAAACCTGGAGAGTTGAGACCCATGGAATGGGTACCATGCAATATGACTTCAAAGGTTCTGCATTGGCTCACCGAACCTCACCAATCCTATCACTGCTGCGCTTATGCCACTGTACACACGCTTGATTCTCTTTCGGAGACATATAAATCCATAGATTTTAAGATTCTTCCTAGTCAGGTATATTCTTAGACGTTTAATATGGGGTGTTGAGTCCTCTTCGTTGAGCAAGGAGTAGCTCTTGTCTATTACATATTTGGCTTATGGAACAGTATCTGTGCTAATTTCAATCTCTGGTTTTATGCAGCACCCCAACTCACCTTTCCCCTTAAGCAAGCATAAGTTGGTTTTCTACATTTGAGACCCTGTTCTGTTTTGTAATTCAGTTCCTGTGTAGCCAAGTTTACATTCCGTGTAGTAGTGATATCTTATGATGTTTCTTTTTCTGTGTGACTTATCTCACTTAGAATCATCGTACCTGAATCCACTCATTATGCTGCTACGGGCCTGATGATATAGATTTCATTGCTGAGTGATATTGCATTGTACGTAAGTACCACAAATTCTTTATCCATTTTTCACCTTCTGTGATATTGAATTTGTACTGTAAATGAGGTTCTTGTAAACAGAGCCGTCCCAAACTTTGGGGTGGCTGTGTCTTTTTGATTTTAATTTCCCTAAGCTATAGGACCATAAGTGGAAGTGCCCTAGGCTCTGTTGCTTTGTTTATTAGATGTTTCAGGAAACACCATACACTTCTCCAGAGTGGCTGTTGGCAATTTACATCCCGCCCATCAGCATAACAAGGCTCCCAGTTCTCCATGGCCTGTCCTGCCTTTCTGGATTTTACAGTTTTTTCAGATGGCCCTTTTGACCGGGGGGCAGTGAGACTTCATTGTTGTGCAGATTTCCTTTGCAAGCTTGCTTGGTTGGCCAAAAAGGGCGTATGAGTTTTTTTCTGAATATATTCAGGAAAAAATGCATACGCCCTTTTTGGCCAAGTGCATCATTGTGGACGTTCTGCCTCTTTTCCTATGCTTTACATGCAATTCCAGGCTACATCCTGAAATCGGTTTCCTGCAATTCTGCCCCGCTTTCAAGTCCTCTTGGCAGCCTTACTTCAATATATTTTTGGACGATAGCTGTCATTTTAAACTCTGCAGGTTTGTGAATTACAGTGCCCCTGAGCTCCTTTCTTCAACTCGCTTTCTTGTGAGCTGGCCGCAACACCGCAGGATTGCTTCAGGCCCTAGTGTGGTTCCGGCATGGCATGCTGAGCCTTTGGTTAATTCCTCTTCCTGGTGGGAAATGAGAGTTAAATTTGCCCGTCCAGACACC
The DNA here is from genome assembly GCF_039906515.1 of Pseudorca crassidens. Taxonomy (NCBI): domain Eukaryota; kingdom Metazoa; phylum Chordata; class Mammalia; order Artiodactyla; family Delphinidae; genus Pseudorca; species Pseudorca crassidens. The sequence goes on from NW_027136342.1 coordinate 382,965, forward strand.
TCCATCTAGTCTCTCATTGGTTCTCCCTATTCCTGTTCATTTTCCGCAGAAATTGCAAACTGGGCCAAACAGGAGGTTAAAGGCACTGACTCTCCAAGTGGAGAGAGTGTTAGTAAAGCGTCTGGAATGTTGCACCCGAGTACCAGGGGACGAAATCTGACACATTTGAACACGTTTCCCGATCACACGGTGGATCATACTCTGGGTTCCACATGCATGTTTTAGCTGAAGGAAGAATCCCTTAAACCTGGAGAGTTGAGACCCATGGAATGGGTACCATGCAATATGACTTCAAAGGGTCTGCATTTGCTCACCGAACCTCACCAATCCTATTACTGCTGCATTTATGCCTCTGTAGACACGCTTGATTCTCTTTCGGAGACATATAAATCCATAGGTTTTAAGATTCTTACTAGTCAGGTATATTCTTAGGCATTTAATATGGGGTGTTGAGTCCACTTTGTTGAGCAAGGAGTAGCTCTTGTCTATTACCTATTTGGCTTATGGAATGGTATCTGTGCTAATTTCAATCTCTGGTTTTATGCAGCACCCCAACTCACCTTTCCCCTTAAGCAAGCATAAGTTGGTTTTCTACATTTGAGATCCTGTTCTGTTTTGTAATTCAGTTCCTGTGTAGCCAAGTTTACATTCCATGTATTAGTGATATCTTATGATGTTTCTTTTTCTGTGTGACTTATTTCACTTAGAATCATCGTACCTGAATCCACTCATTATGCTGCTACGGGCCTGATGACATAGATTTCATTCCTGAGTGATATTGCATTGTACGTAAGTACCACAACTTCTTTATCCATTTTTCACTTTATGCGATATTGAACTTGTACCATAAACGAGATTCTTGTAAACAGATCCGGCCCAAACTTTGGGGTGGCTGTGTCTTTTTGATTTTAATTTCCCTAAGCTATAGGACCATAAGTGGAAGTGCCCTAGGCTCTGTTGCTTTGTTTTGTAGATGTTTCAGGAAACACCATACACTTCTCCAGAGTGGCTGTTGGCAATTTACATCCCGCCCATCAGCATAACAAGGCTCCCAGTTCTCCATGGCCTGTCCTGCCTTTCTGGATTTTATACTTTTTTCAGATGGCCCTTTTGACCGGGGGGCAGTGAGACTTCATTGTACTGCAGATTTCTTTGCAAGCTTGCTTGGTTGGCCAAAAAGGGCGTATGCGTTTTTTCCTGAATATATTCAGGAAAAAACGCATACGCCCTTTTTGGCCAAGTGCATCATTGTGGACGTTCTGCCTCTTCTCCTATGCTTTACATGCAATTCCAGTCTACCTCCTGAAATCGGATTCCTGCAATTCTGCCCTGCTTTCAAGTCCTCTTGGCAGCCTTACTTCAATATATTTTTGGACGATAGCTGTCATTTTTAACTCTGCAGGTTTGTGAATTACAGTGCCCCTGAGCTCCTTTCTTCAACTCGCTTTCTTGTGAGCTGGCCGCAACACCGCAGGATTGCTTCAGGCCCTAGTGTGGTTCCGGCATGGCATGCTGAGCCTTTGGTTAATTCCTCTTCCTGGTGGGAAATGAGAGTTAAATTTGCCCGTCCAGACACCTCCAGCTAGTCTCTCATTGGTTCTCCCTATTCCTGTTCATTTTCCGCAGAAATTGCAAACTGGGCCAAACAGGAGGTTAAAGGCACTGACTCTCCAAGTGGAGAGAGTTTTAGTAAAGCGTCTGGAATGTTGCACCCGAGTACCAGGGGACAAAAACTGAGACACATTTGAACACGTTTCCCGATCACACGGTGGATCATACTCTGGGTCCACATGCATGTTTTAGCTGAAGGAAGAATCCCTTAAACCTGGAGAGTTGAGACCCATGGAATGTGTACCATGCAATATGACTTCAAAGGTTCTGCGTTGGCTCACCGAACCTCACCAATCCTATCACTGCTGCGCTTATGCCACTGTACACACGCTTGATTCTCTTTCGGAGACATATAAATCCATAGATTTGAAGATTCTTCCTAGTCAGGTATATTCTTAGACGTTTAATATGGGGTGTTGAGTCCTCTTCGTTGAGCAAGGAGTAGCTCTTGTCTATTACATATTTGGCTTATGGAACGGTATCTGTGCTAATTTCAATCTCTGGTTTTATGCAGCACCCCAACTCACCTTTCCCCTTAAGCAAGCATAAGTTGGTTTTCTACATTTGAGACCCTGTTCTGTTTTGTAATTCAGTTCCTGTGTAGCCAAGTTTATATTCCGTGTAGTAGTGATATCTTATGATGTTTCTTTTTCTGTGTGACTTATCTCACTTAGAATCATCGTACCTGAATCCACTCATTATGCTGCTACGGGCCTGATGATATAGATTTCATTGCTGAGTGATATTGCATTGTACGTAAGTACCACAAATTCTTTATCCATTTTTCACCTTCTGTGATATTGAATTTGTACTGTAAATGAGGTTCTTGTAAACAGAGCCGTCCCAAACTTTGGGGTGGCTGTGTCTTTTTGATTTTAATTTCCCTAAGCTATAGGACCATAAGTGGAAGTGCCCTAGGCTCTGTTGCTTTGTTTATTAGATGTTTCAGGAAACACCATACACTTCTCCAGAGTGGCTGTTGGCAATTTACATCCCGCCCATCAGCATAACAAGGCTCCCAGTTCTCCATGGCCTGTCCTGCCTTTCTGGATTTTACACTTTTTTCAGATGGCCCTTTTGACCGGGGGGCAGTGAGACTTCATTGTAGTGCAGATTTCCTTTGCAAGCTTGCTTGGTTGGCCAAAAAGGGCGTATGAGTTTTTTTCTGAATATATTCAGGAAAAAACGCATACGCCCTTTTTGGCCAAGTGCATCACTGTGGACGTTCTGCCTCTTTTCCTATGCTTTACATGCAATTCCAGGCTACCTCCTGAAATCGGTTTCCTGCAATTCTGCCCCGCTTTCAAGTCCTCTTGGCAGCCTTACTTCAATATATTTTTGGACGATAGCTGTCATTTTAAACTCTGCAGGTTTGTGAATTACAGTGCCCCTGAGCTCCTTTCTTCAACTCGCTTTCTTGTGAGCTGGCCGCAACACCGCAGGATTGCTTCAGGCCCTAGTGTGGTTCCGGCATGGCATGCTGAGCCTTTGGTTAATTCCTCTTCCTGGTGGGAAATGAGAGTTAAATTTGCCCGTCCAGACACCTCCATCTAGTCTCTCATTGGTTCTCCCTATTCCTGTTCATTTTCCGCAGAAATTGCAAACTGGGCCAAACAGGAGGTTAAAGGCACTGACTCTCCAAGTGGGGAGAGTGTTAGTAAAGCGTCTGGAATGTTGCACCCGAGTACCAGGGGACGAAATCTGACACATTTGAACACGTTTCTCGATCACACGGTGGATCATACTCTGGGTTCCACATGCATGTTTTAGCTGAAGGAAGAATCCCTTAAACCTGGAGAGTTGAGACCCATGGAATGGGTACCATGCAATATGACTTCAAAGGGTCTGCATTTGCTCACCGAACCTCACCAATCCTATTACTGCTGCATTTATGCCTCTGTAGACACGCTTGATTCTCTTTCGGAGACATATAAATCCATAGGTTTTAAGATTCTTACTAGTCAGGTATATTCTTAGGCATTTAATATGGGGTGTTGAGTCCACTTTGTTGAGCAAGGAGTAGCTCTTGTCTATTACCTATTTGGCTTATGGAATGGTATCTGTGCTAATTTCAATCTCTGGTTTTATGCAGCACCCCAACTCACCTTTCCCCTTAAGCAAGCATAAGTTGGTTTTCTACATTTGAGATCCTGTTCTGTTTTGTAATTCAGTTCCTGTGTAGCCAAGTTTACATTCCGTGTATTAGTGATATCTTATGATGTTTCTTTTTCTGTGTGACTTATTTCACTTAGAATCATCGTACCTGAATCCACTCATTATGCTGCTACGGGCCTGATGACATAGATTTCATTCCTGAGTGATATTGCATTGTACGTAAGTACCACAACTTCTTTATCCATTTTTCACTTTATGCGATATTGAACTTGTACCATAAAAGAGATTCTTGTAAACAGATCCGGCCCAAACTTTGGGGTGGCTGTGTCTTTTTGATTTTAATTTCCCTAAGCTATAGGACCATAAGTGGAAGTGCCCTAGGCTCTGTTGCTTTGTTTTTTAGATGTTTCAGGAAACACCATACACTTCTCCAGAGTGGCTGTTGGCAATTTACATCCCGCCCATCAGCATAACAAGGCTCCCAGTTCTCCATGGCCTGTCCTGCCTTTCTGGATTTTATACTTTTTTCAGATGGCCCTTTTGACCGGGGGGCAGTGAGACTTCATTGTACTGCAGATTTCCTTTGCAAGCTTGCTTGGTTGGCCAAAAAGGCCGTATGCGTTTTTTCCTGAATATATTCAGGAAAAAACGCATACGCCCTTTTTGGCCAAGTGCATTATTGTGGACGTTCTGCCTCTTCTCCTATGCTTTACATGCAATTCCAGTCTACCTCCTGAAATCGGATTCCTGCAATTCTGCCCCGCTTTCAAGTCCTCTTGGCAGCCTTACTTCAATATATTTTTGGACGATAGCTGTCATTTTTAACTCTGCAGGTTTGTGAATTACAGTGCCCCTGAGCTCCTTTCTTCAACTCGCTTTCTTGTGAGCTGGCCGCAACACCGCAGGATTGCTTCAGGCCCTAGTGTGGTTCCGGCATGGCACGCTGAGCCTTTGGTTAATTCCTCTTCCTGGTGGGAAATGAGAGTTAAATTTGCCCGTCCAGACACCTCCAGCTAGTCTCTCATTGGTTCTCCCTATTCCTGTTCATTTTCCGCAGAAATTGCAAACTGGGCCAAACAGGAGGTTAAAGGCACTGACTCTCCAAGTGGGGAGAGTTTTAGTAAAGCGTCTGGAATGTTGCACCCGAGTACCAGGGGACAAAAACTGAGACACATTTGAACACGTTTCCCGATCACACGGTGGATCATACTCTGGGTTCCACATGCATGTTTTAGCTGAAGGAAGAATCCCTTAAACCTGGAGAGTTGAGACCCATGGAATGGGTACCATTCAATATGACATCAAAGGTTCTGCATTGGCTCACCGAACCTCACCAATCCTATCACTGCTGCGCTTATGCCACTGTACACACGCTTGATTCTCTTTCGGAGACATATAAATCCATAGATTTTAAGATTCTTCCTAGTCAGGTATATTCTTAGACGTTTAATATGGGGTGTTGAGTCCTCTTCGTTGAGCAAGGAGTAGCTCTTGTCTATTACATATTTGGCTTATGGAACGGTATCTGTGCTAATTTCAATCTCTGGTTTTATGCAGCACCCCAACTCACCTTTCCCCTTAAGCAAGCATAAGTTGGTTTTCTACATTTGAGATCCTGTTCTGTTTTGTAATTCAGTTCCTGTGTAGCCAAGTTTACATTCCGTGTATTAGTGATATCTTATGATGTTTCTTTTTCTGTGTGACTTATCTCACTTAGAATCATCGTACCTGAATCCACTCATTATGCTGCTATGGGCCTGATGACATAGATTTCATTGCTGAGTGATATTGCATTGTACGTAAGTACCACAACTTCTTTATCCATTTTTCGCTTTCTGTGATATTGAACTTGTACCGTAAACGAGGATCTTGTAAACAGAGCCGTCCCAAACTTTGGGGTGGCTGTGTCTTTTTGATTTTAATTTCCCTAAGCTATAGGACCATAAGTGGAAGTGCCCTAGGCTCTGTTGCTTTGTGTTTTAGATGTTTCAGGAAACACCATACACTTCTCCAGAGTGGCTGTTGGCAATTTACATCCCGCCCATCAGCATAACAAGGCTCCCAGTTCTCCATGGCCTGTCCGGCCTTTCTGGATTTTACACTTTTTTCAGATGGCCCTTTTGACTGGTGGGCAGTGAGACTTCATTGTAGTGCAGATTTCCTTTGCAAGCTTGCTTGGTTGGCCAAAAAGGGCGTATGCGTTTTTTCCTGAATATATTCAGGAAAAAACGCATACGCCCTTTTTGGCCAAGTGCATCATTGTGGACGTTCTGCCTCTTTTCCTATGCTTTACATGCAATTCCAGTCTACCTCCTGAAATCGGTTTCCTGCAATCCTGCCCCGCTTTCAAGTCCTCTTGGCAGCCTTACTTCAATATATTTTTGGACGATAGCTGTCATTTTTAACTCTGCAGGTTTGTGAATTACAGTGCCCCTGAGCTCCTTTCTTCAACTCACTTTCTTGTGAGCTGGCCGCAACACCGCAGGATTGCTTCAGGCCCTAGTGTGGTTCCGGCATGGCACGCTGAGCCTTTGGTTAATTCCACTTCCTGGTGGGAAATGAGAGTTAAATTTGCCCATCCAGACACCTCCAGCTAGTCTCTCATTGGTTCTCCCTATTCCTGTTCATTTTCCGCAGAAATTGCAAACTGGGCCAAACAGGAGGTTAAAGGCACTGACTCTCCAAGTGGAGAGAGTTTTAGTTAAGCGTCTGGAATGTTGCACCCGAGTACCAGGGGACAAAAACTGAGACACATTTGAACACGTTTCCCGATCACACGGTGGATCATACTCTGGGTTCCACATGCATGTTTTAGCTGAAGGAAGAATCCCTTAAACCTGGAGAGTTGAGACCCATGGAATGGGTACCATGCAATATGACTTCAAAGGTTCTGCATTGGCTCACCGAACCTCACCAATCCTATCACTGCTGCGCTTATGCCACTGTACACACGCTTGATTCCCTTTCGGAGACATATAAATCCATAGGTTTTAAGATTCTTCCTAGTCAGGCATATTCTTAGACGTTTAATATGGGGTGTTGAGTCCTCTTCGTTGAGCAAGGAGTAGCTCTTGTCTATTACATATTTAGCTTATGGAACGGTATCTGTGCTAATTTCAATCTCTGGTTTTATGCAGCACCCCAACTCACCTTTCCCCTTAAGCAAGCATAAGTTGGTTTTCTACATTTGAGACCCTGTTCTGTTTTGTAATTCAGTTCCTGTGTAGCCAAGTTTACATTCCGTGTAGTAGTGATATCTTATGATGTTTCTTTTTCTGTGTGACTTATCTCACTTAGAATCATCGTACCTGAATCCACTCATTATGCTGCTACGGGCCTGATGACATAGATTTCATTGCTGAGTGATATTGCATTGTACGTAAATACCACAAATTCTTTATCCATTTTTCACCTTCTGTGATATTGAATTTGTACTGTAAATGAGGTTCTTGTAAACAGAGCCGTCCCAAACTTTGGGGTGGCTGTGTCTTTTTGATTTTAATTTCCCTAAGCTATAGGACCATAAGTGGAAGTGCCCTAGGCTCTGTTGCTTTGTTTTTTAGATGTTTCAGGAAACACCATACACTTCTCCAGAGTGGCTGTTGGCAATTTACATCCCGCCCATCAGCATAACAAGGCTCCCAGTTCTCCATGGCCTGTCCTGCCTTTCTGGATTTTACACTTTTTTCAGATGGCCCTTTTGACCGGGGGGCAGTGAGACTTCATGGTAGTGCAGATTTCCTTTGCAAGCTTGCTTGGTTGGCCAAAAAGGGCGTATGCGTTTTTTCCTGAATATATTCAGGAAAAAACGCATACGCCCTTTTTGGCCAAGTGCATCATTGTGGACGTTCTGCCTCTTTTCCTATGCTTTACATGCAATTCCAGTCTACCTCCTGAAATCGGTTTCCTGCAATTCTGCCCCGCTTTCAAGTCCTCTTGGCAGCCTTACTTCAATATATTTTTGGACGATAGCTGTCATTTTTAACTCTGCAGGTTTGTGAATTACAGTACCCCTGAGCTCCTTTCTTCAACTCACTTTCTTGTGAGCTGGCCGCAACACCGCAGGATTGCTTCAGGCCCTAGTGTGGTTCCGGCATGGCACGCTGAGCCTTTGGTTAATTCCTCTTCCTGGTGGGAAATGAGAGTTAAATTTGCCCATCCAGACACCTCCATCTAGTCTCTCATTGGTTCTCCCTATTCCTGTTCATTTACCACAGAAATTGCAAACTGGGCCAAACAGGAGGTTAAAGGCACTGACTCTCCAAGTGGGGAGAGTGTTAGTAAAGCGTCTGGAATGTTGCACCCGAGTACCAGGGGACGAAATCTGACACATTTGAACACGTTTCCCGATCACACGGTGGATCATACTCTGGGTTCCACATGCATGTTTTAGTTGAAGGAAGAATCCCTTAAACCTGGAGAGTTGAGACCCATGGAATGGGTACCATGCAGTATGACTTCCAAGGGTCTGCATTTGCTCACCGAACCTCACCAATCCTATCACTGCTGTATTTATGCCGCTGTAGACACGCTTGATTCTCTTTCGGAGACATATAAATCCATAGGTTTTAAGATTCTTACTAGTCAGGCATATTCTTAGGCATTTAATATGGGGTGTTGAGTCCACTTCGTTGAGCAAGGAGTAGCTATTGTCTATTACCTATTTGGCTTATGGAATGGTATCTGTGCTAATTTCAATCTCTGGTTTTATGCAGCACCCCAACTCACCTTTCCCCTTAAGCAAGCATAAGTTGGTTTTCTACATTTGAGACCTTGTTCTGTTTTGTAATTCAGTTTCTGTGTAGCCAAGTTTACATTCCGTGTAGTAGTGATATCTTATGATGTTTCTTTTTCTGTGTGACTTATGTCACTTAGAATCATCGTACCTGAATCCACTCATTATGCTGCTACGGGCCTGATGACATAGATTTCATTCCTGAGTGATATTGCATTGTACGTAAGTACCACAACTTCTTTATCCATTTTTCACTTTCTGCGATATTGAACTTGTACCATAAACGAGATTCTTGTAAACAGAGCCGGCCCAAACTTTGGGGTGGCTGTGTCTTTTTGATTTTAATTTCCCTAAGCTATAGGACCATAAGTGGAAGTGCCCTAGGCTCTGTTGCTTTGTTTTTTAGATGTTTCAGGAAACACCATACACTTCTCCAGAGTGGCTGTTGGCAATTTACATCCCGCCCATCAGCATAACAAGGCTCCCAATTCTCCATGGCCTGTCCTGCCTTTCTGGATTTTACACATTTTTCAGATGGCCCTTTTGACCGGGGGGCAGTGAGACTTCATTGTACTGCAGATTTCCTTTGCAAGCTTGCTTGGTTGGCCAAAAAGGGCGTATGCGTTTTTTCCTGAATATATTCAGGAAAAAACGCATACGCACTTTTTGGCCAAGTGCATCATTGTGGACGTTCTGCCTCTTTTCCTATGCTTTACATGTAATTCCAGTCTACCTCCTGAAATCGGATTCCTGCAATTCTGCCCCGCTTTCGAGTCCTCTTGGCAGCCTTACTTCAATATATTTTTGGACGATAGCTGTCATTTATAACTCTGCAGGTTTGTGAATTACAGTGCCCCTGAGCTCCTTTCTTCAACTCGCTTTCTTGTGAGCTGGCCGCAACACCGCAGCATTGCTTCAGGCCCTAGTGTGGTTCCGGCATGGCACGCTGAGCCTTTGGTTAATTCCTCTTCCTGGTGGGAAATGAGAGTTAAATTTGCCCGTCCAGACACTTCCAGCTAGTCTCTCATTGGTTCTCCCTATTCCTGTTCATTTTCCGCAGAAATTGCAAACTGGGCCAAACAGGAGGTTAAAGGCACTGACTCTCCAAGTGGGGAGAGTGTTAGTAAAGCGTCTGGAATGTTGCACCCGAGTACCAGGGGACGAAATCTGACACATTTGAACACGTTTCCCGATCACACGGTGGATCATACTCTGGGTTCCACATGCATGTTTTAGCTGAAGGAAGAATCCCTTAAACCTGGAGAGTTGAGACCCATGGAATGGGTACCATGCAATATGACTTCAAAGGGTCTGCATTTGCTCACCGAACCTCACCAATCCTATTACTGCTGCATTTATGCCTCTGTAGACACGCTTGATTCTCTTTCGGAGACATATAAATCCATAGGTTTTAAGATTCTTACTAGTCAGGTATATTCTTAGGCATTTAATATGGGGTGTTGAGTCCACTTTGTTGAGCAAGGAGTAGCTCTTGTCTATTACCTATTTGGCTTATGGAATGGTATCTGTGCTAATTTCAATCTCTGGTTTTATGCAGCACCCCAACTCACCTTTCCCCTTAAGCAAGCATAAGTTGGTTTTCTACATTTGAGATCCTGTTCTGTTTTGTAATTCAGTTCCTGTGTAGCCAAGTTTACATTCCGTGTATTAGTGATATCTTATGATGTTTCTTTTTCTGTGTGACTTATTTCACTTAGAATCATCGTACCTGAATCCACTCATTATGCTGCTACGGGCCTGATGACATAGATTTCATTCCTGAGTGATATTGCATTGTACGTAAGTACCACAACTTCTTTATCCATTTTTCACTTTCTGCGATATTGAACTTGTACCATAAACGAGATTCTTGTAAACAGAGCCGGCCCAAACTTTGGGGTGGCTGTGTCTTTTTGATTTTAATTTCCCTAAGCTATAGGACCATAAGTGGAAGTGCCCTAGGCTCTGTTGCTTTGTTTTTTAGATGTTTCAGGAAACACCATACACTTCTCCAGAGTGGCTGTTGGCAATTTACATCCCGCCCATCAGCATAACAAGGCTCCCAGTTCTCCATGGCCTGTCCTGCCTTTCTGGATTTTATACTTTTTTCAGATGGCCCTTTTGACCGGGGGGCAGTGAGACTTCATTGTACTGCAGATTTCCTTTGCAAGCTTGCTTGGTTGGCCAAAAAGGGCGTATGCGTTTTTTCCTGAATATATTCAGGAAAAAACGCATACGCCCTTTTTGGCCAAGTGCATCATTGTGGACGTTCTGCCTCTTTTCCTATGCTTTACATGCAATTCCAGTCTACCTCCTGAAATCGGTTTCCTGCAATTCTGCCCCGCTTTCAAGTCCTCTTGGCAGCCTTACTTCAATATATTTTTGGACGATAGCTGTCATTTTTAACTCTGCAGGTTTGTGAATTACAGTGCCCCTGAGCTCCTTTCTTCAACTCGCTTTCTTGTGAGCTGGCCGCAACACCGCAGGATTGCTTCAGGCCCTAGTGTGGTTCCGGCATGGCACGCTGAGCCTTTGGTTAATTCCTCTTCCTGGTGGGAAATGAGAGTTAAATTTGCCCATCCAGACACCTCCATCTAGTCTCTCATTGGTTCTCCCTATTCCTGTTCATTTTCCGCAGAAATTGCAAACTGGGTCAAACAGGAGGTTAAAGGCAGTGACTCTCCAAGTGGGGAGAATTTTAGTAAAGCGTCTGGAATGTTGCACCCGAGTACCAGGGGACAAAAACTGAGACACATTTGAACACGTTTCCCGATCACACGGTGGATCATACTCTGGGTTCCACATGCATGTTTTAGCTGAAGGAAGAATCCCTTAAACCTGGAGAGTTGAGACCCATGGAATGGGTACCATTCAATATGACTTCAAAGGTTCTGCATTGGCTCACCGAACCTCACCAATCCTATCACTGCTGCGCTTATGCCACTGTACACACGCTTGATTCCCTTTCGGAGACATATAAATCCATAGGTTTTAAGATTCTTCCTAGTCAGGCATATTCTTAGACGTTTAATATGGGGTGTTGAGTCCTCTTCGTTGAGCAAGGAGTAGCTCTTGTCTATTACATATTTAGCTTATGGAACGGTATCTGTGCTAATTTCAATCTCTGGTTTTATGCAGCACCCCAACTCACCTTTCCCCTTAAGCAAGCATAAGTTGGTTTTCTACATTTGAGACCCTGTTCTGTTTTGTAATTCAGTTCCTGTGTAGCCAAGTTTACATTCCGTGTAGTAGTGATATCTTATGATGTTTCTTTTTCTGTGTGACTTATCTCACTTAGAATCATGGTACCTGAATCCACTCATTATGCTGCTACGGGCCTGATGACATAGATTTCATTGCTGAGTGATATTGCATTGTACGTAAGTACCACAAATTCTTTATCCATTTTTCACCTTCTGTGATATTGAATTTGTACTGTAAATGAGGTTCTTGTAAACAGAGCCGTCCCAAACTTTGGGGTGGCTGTGTCTTTTTGATTTTAATTTCCCTAAGCTATAGGACCATAAGTGGAAGTGCCCTAGGCTCTGTTGCTTTGTTTTTTAGATGTTTCAGGAAACACCATACACTTCTCCAGAGTGGCTGTTGGCAATTTACATCCCGCCCATCAGCATAACAAGGCTCCCAGTTCTCCATGGCCTGTCTTGCCTTTCTGGATTTTACACTTTTTTCAGATGGCCCTTTTGACCGGGGGGCAGTGAGACTTCATGGTAGTGCAGATTTCCTTTGCAAGCTTGCTTGGTTGGCCAAAAAGGGCGTATGCGTTTTTTCCTGAATATATTCAGGAAAAAACGCATACGCCCTTTTTGGCCAAGTGCATCATTGTGGACGTTCTGCCTCTTTTCCTATGCTTTACATGCAATTCCAGTCTACCTCCTGAAATCGGTTTCCTGCAATTCTGCCCCGCTTTCAAGTCCTCTTGGCAGCCTTACTTCAATATATTTTTGGACGATAGCTGTCATTTTTAACTCTGCAGGTTTGTGAATTACAGTACCCCTGAGCTCCTTTCTTCAACTCACTTTCTTGTGAGCTGGCCGCAACACCGCAGGATTGCTTCAGGCCCTAGTGTGGTTCCGGCATGGCACGCTGAGCCTTTGGTTAATTCCTCTTCCTGGTGGGAAATGAGAGTTAAATTTGCCCGTCCAGACACCTCCATCTAGTCTCTCATTGGTTCTCCCTATTCCTGTTCATTTTCCACAGAAATTGCAAACTGGGCCAAACAGGAGGTTAAAGGCACTGACTCTCCAAGTGGGGAGAGTGTTAGTAAAGCGTCTGGAATGTTGCACCCGAGTACCAGGGGACGAAATCTGACACATTTGAACACGTTTCCCGATCACACGGTGGATCATACTCTGGGTTCCACATGCATGTTTTAGTTGAAGGAAGAATCCCTTAAACCTGGAGAGTTGAGACCCATGGAATGGGTACCATGCAATATGACTTCCAAGGGTCTGCATTTGCTCACCGAACCTCACCAATCCTATCACTGCTGTATTTATGCCGCTGTAGACACGCTTGATTCTCTTTCGGAGACATATAAATCCATAGGTTTTAAGATTCTTACTAGTCAGGCATATTCTTAGGCATTTAATATGGGGTGTTGAGTCCACTTCGTTGAGCAAGGAGTAGCTATTGTCTATTACCTATTTGGCTTATGGAATGGTATCTGTGCTAATTTCAATCTCTGGTTTTATGCAGCACCCCAACTCACCTTTCCCCTTAAGCAAGCATAAGTTGGTTTTCTACATTTGAGACCTTGTTCTGTTTTGTAATTCAGTTTCTGTGTAGCCAAGTTTACATTCCGTGTAGTAGTGATATCTTATGATGTTTCTTTTTCTGTGTGACTTATGTCACTTAGAATCATCGTACCTGAATCCACTCATTATGCTGCTACGGGCCTGATGACATAGATTTCATTCCTGAGTGATATTGCATTGTACGTAAGTACCACAACTTCTTTATCCATTTTTCACTTTCTGCGATATTGAACTTGTACCATAAACGAGATTCTTGTAAACAGAGCCGGCCCAAACTTTGGGGTGGCTGTGTCTTTTTGATTTTAATTTCCCTAAGCTATAGGACCATAAGTGGAAGTGCCCTAGGCTCTGTTGCTTTGTTTTTTAGATGTTTCAGGAAACACCATACACTTCTCCAGAGTGGCTGTTGGCAATTTACATCCCGCCCATCAGCATAACAAGGCTCCCAATTCTCCATGGCCTGTCCTGCCTTTCTGGATTTTACACATTTTTCAGATGGCCCTTTTGACCGGGGGGCAGTGAGACTTCATTGTACTGCAGATTTCCTTTGCAAGCTTGCTTGGTTGGCCAAAAAGGGCGTATGCGTTTTTTCCTGAATATATTCAGGAAAAAACGCATACGCACTTTTTGGCCAAGTGCATCATTGTGGACGTTCTGCCTCTTTTCCTATGCTTTACATGTAATTCCAGTCTACCTCCTGAAATCGGATTCCTGCAATTCTGCCCCGCTTTCGAGTCCTCTTGGCAGCCTTACTTCAATATATTTTTGGACGATAGCTGTCATTTTTAACTCTGCAGGTTTGTGAATTACAGTGCCCCTGAGCTCCTTTCTTCAACTCGCTTTCTTGTGAGCTGGCCGCAACACCGCAGCATTGCTTCAGGCCCTAGTGTGGTTCCGGCATGGCACGCTGAGCCTTTGGTTAATTCCTCTTCCTGGTGGGAAATGAGAGTTAAATTTGCCCGTCCAGACACTTCCAGCTAGTCTCTCATTGGTTCTCCCTATTCCTGTTCATTTTCCGCAGAAATTGCAAACTGGGCCAAACAGGAGGTTAAAGGCACTGACTCTCCAAGTGGGGAGAGTGTTAGTAAAGCGTCTGGAATGTTGCACCCGAGTACCAGGGGACGAAATCTGACACATTTGAACACGTTTCCCGATCACACGGTGGATCATACTCTGGGTTCCACATGCATGTTTTAGCTGAAGGAAGAATCCCTTAAACCTGGAGAGTTGAGACCCATGGAATGGGTACCATGCAATATGACTTCAAAGGGTCTGCATTTGCTCACCGAACCTCACCAATCCTATTACTGCTGCATTTATGCCTCTGTAGACACGCTTGATTCTCTTTCGGAGACATATAAATCCATAGGTTTTAAGATTCTTACTAGTCAGGTATATTCTTAGGCATTTAATATGGGGTGTTGAGTCCACTTTGTTGAGCAAGGAGTAGCTCTTGTCTATTACCTATTTGGCTTATGGAATGGTATCTGTGCTAATTTCAATCTCTGGTTTTATGCAGCACCCCAACTCACCTTTCCCCTTAAGCAAGCATAAGTTGGTTTTCTACATTTGAGATCCTGTTCTGTTTTGTAATTCAGTTCCTGTGTAGCCAAGTTTACATTCCGTGTATTAGTGATATCTTATGATGTTTCTTTTTCTGTGTGACTTATTTCACTTAGAATCATCGTACCTGAATCCACTCATTATGCTGCTACGGGCCTGATGACATAGATTTCATTCCTGAGTGATATTGCATTGTACGTAAGTACCACAACTTCTTTATCCATTTTTCACTTTCTGCGATATTGAACTTGTACCATAAACGAGATTCTTGTAAACAGAGCCGGCCCAAACTTTGGGGTGGCTGTGTCTTTTTGATTTTAATTTCCCTAAGCTATAGGACCATAAGTGGAAGTGCCGTAGGCTCTGTTGCTTTGTTTTTTAGATGTTTCAGGAAACACCATACACTTCTCCAGAGTGGCTGTTGGCAATTTACATCCCGCCCATCAGCATAACAAGGCTCCCAATTCTCCATGGCCTGTCCTGCCTTTCTGGATTTTACACATTTTTCAGATGGCCCTTTTGACCGGGGGGCAGTGAGACTTCATTGTACTGCAGATTTCCTTTGCAAGCTTGCTTGGTTGGCCAAAAAGGGCGTATGTGTTTTTTCCTGAATATATTCAGGAAAAAACGCATACGCACTTTTTGGCCAAGTGCATCATTGTGGACGTTCTGCCTCTTTTCCTATGCTTTACATGTAATTCCAGTCTACCTCCTGAAATCGGATTCCTGCAATTCTGCCCCGCTTTCGAGTCCTCTTGGCAGCCTTACTTCAATATATTTTTGGACGATAGCTGTCATTTATAACTCTGCAGGTTTGTGAATTACAGTGCCCCTGAGCTCCTTTCTTCAACTCGCTTTCTTGTGAGCTGGCCGCAACACCGCAGCATTGCTTCAGGCCCTAGTGTGGTTCCGGCATGGCACGCTGAGCCTTTGGTTAATTCCTCTTCCTGGTGGGAAATGAGAGTTAAATTTGCCCGTCCAGACACTTCCAGCTAGTCTCTCATTGGTTCTCCCTATTCCTGTTCATTTTCCGCAGAAATTGCAAACTGGGCCAAACAGGAGGTTAAAGGCACTGACTCTCCAAGTGGGGAGAGTGTTAGTAAAGCGTCTGGAATGTTGCACCCGAGTACCAGGGGACGAAATCTGACACATTTGAACACGTTTCCCGATCACACGGTGGATCATACTCTGGGTTCCACATGCATGTTTTAGCTGAAGGAAGAATCCCTTAAACCTGGAGAGTTGAGACCCATGGAATGGGTACCATGCAATATGACTTCAAAGGGTCTGCATTTGCTCACCGAACCTCACCAATCCTATTACTGCTGCATTTATGCCTCTGTAGACACGCTTGATTCTCTTTCGGAGACATATAAATCCATAGGTTTTAAGATTCTTACTAGTCAGGTATATTCTTAGGCATTTAATATGGGGTGTTGAGTCCACTTTGTTGAGCAAGGAGTAGCTCTTGTCTATTACCTATTTGGCTTATGGAATGGTATCTGTGCTAATTTCAATCTCTGGTTTTATGCAGCACCCCAACTCACCTTTCCCCTTAAGCAAGCATAAGTTGGTTTTCTACATTTGAGATCCTGTTCTGTTTTGTAATTCAGTTCCTGTGTAGCCAAGTTTACATTCCGTGTATTAGTGATATCTTATGATGTTTCTTTTTCTGTGTGACTTATTTCACTTAGAATCATCGTACCTGAATCCACTCATTATGCTGCTATGGGCCTGATGACATAGATTTCATTCCTGAGTGATATTGCATTGTACGTAAGTACCACAACTTCTTTATCCATTTTTCACTTTCTGCGATATTGAACTTGTACCATAAACGAGATTCTTGTAAACAGAGCCGGCCCAAACTTTGGGGTGGCTGTGTCTTTTTGATTTTAATTTCCCTAAGCTATAGGACCATAAGTGGAAGTGCCCTAGGCTCTGTTGCTTTGTTTTTTAGATGTTTCAGGAAACACCATACACTTCTCCAGAGTGGCTGTTGGCAATTTACATCCCGCCCATCAGCATAACAAGGCTCCCAGTTCTCCATGGCCTGTCCTGCCTTTCTGGATTTTATACTTTTTTCAGATGGCCCTTTTGACCGGGGGGCAGTGAGACTTCATTGTACTGCAGATTTCCTTTGCAAGCTTGCTTGGTTGGCCAAAAAGGGCGTATGCGTTTTTTCCTGAATATATTCAGGAAAAAACGCATACGCCCTTTTTGGCCAAGTGCATCATTGTGGACGTTCTGCCTCTTTTCCTATGCTTTACATGCAATTCCAGTCTACCTCCTGAAATCGGTTTCCTGCAATTCTGCCCCGCTTTCAAGTCCTCTTGGCAGCCTTACTTCAATATATTTTTGGACGATAGCTGTCATTTTTAACTCTGCAGGTTTGTGAATTACAGTGCCCCTGAGCTCCTTTCTTCAACTCGCTTTCTTGTGAGCTGGCCGCAACACCGCAGGATTGCTTCAGGCCCTAGTGTGGTTCCGGCATGGCACGCTGAGCCTTTGGTTAATTCCTCTTCCTGGTGGGAAATGAGAGTTAAATTTGCCCATCCAGACACCTCCATCTAGTCTCTCATTGGTTCTCCCTATTCCTGTTCATTTTCCGCAGAAATTGCAAACTGGGTCAAACAGGAGGTTGAAGGCAGTGACTCTCCAAGTGGGGAGAGTTTTAGTAAAGCGTCTGGAATGTTGCACCCGAGTACCAGGGGACAAAAACTGAGACACATTTGAACACGTTTCCCGATCACACGGTGGATCATACTCTGGGTTCCACATGCATGTTTTAGCTGAAGGAAGAATCCCTTAAACCTGGAGAGTTGAGACCCATGGAATGGGTACCATTCAATATGACTTCAAAGGTTCTGCATTGGCTCACCGAACCTCACCAATCCTATCACTGCTGCGCTTATGCCACTGTACACACGCTTGATTTTCTTTCGGAGACATATAAATCCATAGATTTTAAGATTCTTACTAGTCAGGTATATTCTTAGACGTTTAATATGGGGTGTTGAGTCCTCTTCGTTGAGCAAGGAGTAGCTCTTGTCTATTACATATTTGGCTTATGGAACGGTATCTGTGCTAATTTCAATCTCTGGTTTTATGCAGCACCCCAACTCACCTTTCCCCTTAAGCAAGCATAAGTAGGTTTTCTACATTTGAGACCTTGTTCTGTTTTGTAATTCAGTTCCTGTGTAGCCAAGTTTACATTCCGTGTATTAGTGATATCTTATGATGTTTCTTTTTCTGTGTGACTTATCTCACTTAGAATCATCGTACCTGAATCCACTCATTATGCTGCTATGGGCCTGATGACATAGATTTCATTGCTGAGTGATATTGCATTGTACGTAAGTACCACAACTTCTTTATCCATTTTTCGCTTTCTGTGATATTGAACTTGTACCGTAAATGAGGTTCTTGTAAACAGAGCCGTCCCAAACTTTGGGGTGGCTGTGTCTTTTTGATTTTAATTTCCCTAAGCTATACGACCATAAGTGGAAGTGCCCTAGGCTCTGTTGCTTTGTTTTTTAGATGTTTCAGGAAACACCATACACTTCTCCAGAGTGGCTGTTGGCAATTTACATCCCGCCCATCAGCATAACAAGGCTCCCAATTTTCCATGAGCTGTCCTGCCTTTCTGGATTTTACACTTTTTTCAGATGGCCCTTTTGACTGGTGGGCAGTGAGACTTCATTGTAGTGCAGATTTCCTTTGCAAGCTTGCTTGGTTGGCCAAAAAGGGCGTATGCGTTTTTTCCTGAATATATTCAGGAAAAAACGCATACGCCCTTTTTGGCCAAGTGCATCATTGTGGACGTTCTGCCTCTTTTCCTATGCTTTACATGCAATTCCAGTCTACCTCCTGAAATCGGATTCCTGCAATTCTGCCCCGCTTTCGAGTCCTCTTGGCAGCCTTACTTCAATATATTTTTGGACGATAGCTGTCATTTATAACTCTGCAGGTTTGTGAATTACAGTGCCCCTGAGCTCCTTTCTTCAACTCGCTTTCTTGTGAGCTGGCCGCAACACCGCAGGATTGCTTCAGGCCCTAGTGTGGTTCCGGTATGGCACGCTGAGCCTTTGGTTAATTCCTCTTCCTGGTGGGAAATGAGAGTTAAATTTGCCCGTCCAGACACCTCCAGCTAGTCTCTCATTGGTTCTCCCTATTCCTGTTCATTTTCCGCAGAAATTGCAAACTGGGCCAAACAGGAGTTTAAAGGCACTGACTCTCCAAGTGGGGAGAGTTTTAGTAAAGTGACTGGAATGTTGCACCCGAGTACCAGGGGACGAAAACTGAGACACATTTGAACACGTTTCCCGATCACACGGTGGATCATACTCTGGGTTCCACATGCATGTTTTAGCTGAAGGAAGAATCCCTTAAACCTGGAGAGTTGAGACCCATGGAATGGGTACCATGCAATATGACTTCAAAGGTTCTGCATTGGCTCACCGAACCTCACCAATCCTATCACTGCTGCGCTTATGCCACTGTACACACGCTTGATTCCCTTTCGGAGACATATAAATCCATAGGTTTTAAGATTCTTCCTAGTCAGGCATATTCTTAGACGTTTAATATGGGGTGTTGAGTCCTCTTCGTTGAGCAAGGAGTAGCTCTTGTCTATTACATATTTAGCTTATGGAACGGTATCTGTGCTAATTTCAATCTCTGGTTTTATGCAGCACCCCAACTCACCTTTCCCCTTAAGCAAGCATAAGTTGGTTTTCTACATTTGAGACCCTGTTCTGTTTTGTAATTCAGTTCCTGTGTAGCCAAGTTTACATTCCGTGTAGTAGTGATATCTTATGATGTTTCTTTTTCTGTGTGACTTATCTCACTTAGAATCATCGTACCTGAATCCACTCATTATGCTGCTACGGGCCTGATGACATAGATTTCATTGCTGAGTGATATTGCATTGTACGTAAGTACCACAAATTCTTTATCCATTTTTCACCTTCTGTGATATTGAATTTGTACTGTAAATGAGGTTCTTGTAAACAGAGCCGTCCCAAACTTTGGGGTGGCTGTGTCTTTTTGATTTTAATTTCCCTAAGCTATAGGACCATAAGTGGAAGTGCCCTAGGCTCTGTTGCTTTGTTTTTTAGATGTTTCAGGAAACACCATACACTTCTCCAGAGTGGCTGTTGGCAATTTACATCCCGCCCATCAGCATAACAAGGCTCCCAGTTCTCCATGGCCTGTCCTGCCTTTCTGGATTTTACACTTTTTCCAGATGGCCCTTTTGACCGGGGGGCAGTGAGACTTCATGGTAGTGCAGATTTCCTTTGCAAGCTTGCTTGGTTGGCCAAAAAGGGCGTATGCGTTTTTTCCTGAATATATTCAGGAAAAAACGCATACGCCCTTTTTGGCCAAGTGCATCATTGTGGACGTTCTGCCTCTTTTCCTATGCTTTACATGCAATTCCAGTCTACCTCCTGAAATCGGTTTCCTGCAATTCTGCCCCGCTTTCAAGTCCTCTTGGCAGCCTTACTTCAATATATTTTTGGACGATAGCTGTCATTTTTAACTCTGCAGGTTTGTGAATTACAGTACCCCTGAGCTCCTTTCTTCAACTCACTTTCTTGTGAGCTGGCCGCAACACCGCAGGATTGCTTCAGGCCCTAGTGTGGTTCCGGCATGGCACGCTGAGCCTTTGGTTAATTCCTCTTCCTGGTGGGAAATGAGAGTTAAATTTGCCCATCCAGACACCTCCATCTAGTCTCTCATTGGTTCTCCCTATTCCTGTTCATTTTCCACAGAAATTGCAAACTGGGCCAAACAGGAGGTTAAAGGCACTGACTCTCCAAGTGGGGAGAGTGTTAGTAAAGCGTCTGGAATGTTGCACCCGAGTACCAGGGGACGAAATCTGACACATTTGAACACGTTTCCCGATCACACGGTGGATCATACTCTGGGTTCCACATGCATGTTTTAGTTGAAGGAAGAATCCCTTAAACCTGGAGAGTTGAGACCCATGGAATGGGTACCATGCAATATGACTTCCAAGGGTCTGCATTTGCTCACCGAACCTCACCAATCCTATCACTGCTGTATTTATGCCGCTGTAGACACGCTTGATTCTCTTTCGGAGACATATAAATCCATAGGTTTTAAGATTCTTACTAGTCAGGCATATTCTTAGGCATTTAATATGGGGTGTTGAGTCCACTTCGTTGAGCAAGGAGTAGCTATTGTCTATTACCTATTTGGCTTATGGAATGGTATCTGTGCTAATTTCAATCTCTGGTTTTATGCAGCACCCCAACTCACCTTTCCCCTTAAGCAAGCATAAGTTGGTTTTCTACATTTGAGACCTTGTTCTGTTTTGTAATTCAGTTTCTGTGTAGCCAAGTTTACATTCCGTGTAGTAGTGATATCTTATGATGTTTCTTTTTCTGTGTGACTTATGTCACTTAGAATCATCGTACCTGAATCCACTCATTATGCTGCTACGGGCCTGATGACATAGATTTCATTCCTGAGTGATATTGCATTGTACGTAAGTACCACAACTTCTTTATCCATTTTTCACTTTCTGCGATATTGAACTTGTACCATAAACGAGATTCTTGTAAACAGAGCCGGCCCAAACTTTGGGGTGGCTGTGTCTTTTTGATTTTAATTTCCCTAAGCTATAGGACCATAAGTGGAAGTGCCGTAGGCTCTGTTGCTTTGTTTTTTAGATGTTTCAGGAAACACCATACACTTCTCCAGAGTGGCTGTTGGCAATTTACATCCCGCCCATCAGCATAACAAGGCTCCCAATTCTCCATGGCCTGTCCTGCCTTTCTGGATTTTACACATTTTTCAGATGGCCCTTTTGACCGGGGGGCAGTGAGACTTCATTGTACTGCAGATTTCCTTTGCAAGCTTGCTTGGTTGGCCAAAAAGGGCGTATGCGTTTTTTCCTGAATATATTCAGGAAAAAACGCATACGCACTTTTTGGCCAAGTGCATCATTGTGGACGTTCTGCCTCTTTTCCTATGCTTTACATGTAATTCCAGTCTACCTCCTGAAATCGGATTCCTGCAATTCTGCCCCGCTTTCGAGTCCTCTTGGCAGCCTTACTTCAATATATTTTTGGACGATAGCTGTCATTTATAACTCTGCAGGTTTGTGAATTACAGTGCCCCTGAGCTCCTTTCTTCAACTCGCTTTCTTGGGAGCTGGCCGCAACACCGCAGCATTGCTTCAGGCCCTAGTGTGGTTCCGGCATGGCACGCTGAGCCTTTGGTTAATTCCTCTTCCTGGTGGGAAATGAGAGTTAAATTTGCCCGTCCAGACACTTCCAGCTAGTCTCTCATTGGTTCTCCCTATTCCTGTTCATTTTCCGCAGAAATTGCAAACTGGGCCAAACAGGAGGTTAAAGGCACTGACTCTCCAAGTGGGGAGAGTGTTAGTAAAGCGTCTGGAATGTTGCACCCGAGTACCAGGGGACGAAATCTGACACATTTGAACACGTTTCCCGATCACACGGTGGATCATACTCTGGGTTCCACATGCATGTTTTAGCTGAAGGAAGAATCCCTTAAACCTGGAGAGTTGAGACCCATGGAATGGGTACCATGCAATATGACTTCAAAGGGTCTGCATTTGCTCACCGAACCTCACCAATCCTATTACTGCTGCATTTATGCCTCTGTAGACATGCTTGATTCTCTTTCGGAGACATATAAATCCATAGGTTTTAAGATTCTTACTAGTCAGGTATATTCTTAGGCATTTAATATGGGGTGTTGAGTCCACTTTGTTGAGCAAGGAGTAGCTCTTGTCTATTACCTATTTGGCTTATGGAATGGTATCTGTGCTAATTTCAATCTCTGGTTTTATGCAGCACCCCAACTCACCTTTCCCCTTAAGCAAGCATAAGTTGGTTTTCTACATTTGAGATCCTGTTCTGTTTTGTAATTCAGTTCCTGTGTAGCCAAGTTTACATTCCGTGTATTAGTGATATCTTATGATGTTTCTTTTTCTGTGTGACTTATTTCACTTAGAATCATCGTACCTGAATCCACTCATTATGCTGCTACGGGCCTGATGACATAGATTTCATTCCTGAGTGATATTGCATTGTACGTAAGTACCACAACTTCTTTATCCATTTTTCACTTTCTGCGATATTGAACTTGTACCATAAACGAGATTCTTGTAAACAGAGCCGGCCCAAACTTTGGGGTGGCTGTGTCTTTTTGATTTTAATTTCCCTAAGCTATAGGACCATAAGTGGAAGTGCCGTAGGCTCTGTTGCTTTGTTTTTTAGATGTTTCAGGAAACACCATACACTTCTCCAGAGTGGCTGTTGGCAATTTACATCCCGCCCATCAGCATAACAAGGCTCCCAATTCTCCATGGCCTGTCCTGCCTTTCTGGATTTTACACATTTTTCAGATGGCCCTTTTGACCGGGGGGCAGTGAGACTTCATTGTACTGCAGATTTCCTTTGCAAGCTTGCTTGGTTGGCCAAAAAGGGCGTATGTGTTTTTTCCTGAATATATTCAGGAAAAAACGCATACGCACTTTTTGGCCAAGTGCATCATTGTGGACGTTCTGCCTCTTTTCCTATGCTTTACATGTAATTCCAGTCTACCTCCTGAAATCGGATTCCTGCAATTCTGCCCCGCTTTCGAGTCCTCTTGGCAGCCTTACTTCAATATATTTTTGGACGATAGCTGTCATTTATAACTCTGCAGGTTTGTGAATTACAGTGCCCCTGAGCTCCTTTCTTCAACTCGCTTTCTTGTGAGCTGGCCGCAACACCGCAGCATTGCTTCAGGCCCTAGTGTGGTTCCGGCATGGCACGCTGAGCCTTTGGTTAATTCCTCTTCCTGGTGGGAAATGAGAGTTAAATTTGCCCGTCCAGACACTTCCAGCTAGTCTCTCATTGGTTCTCCCTATTCCTGTTCATTTTCCGCAGAAATTGCAAACTGGGCCAAACAGGAGGTTAAAGGCACTGACTCTCCAAGTGGGGAGAGTGTTAGTAAAGCGTCTGGAATGTTGCACCCGAGTACCAGGGGACGAAATCTGACACATTTGAACACGTTTCCCGATCACACGGTGGATCATACTCTGGGTTCCACATGCATGTTTTAGCTGAAGGAAGAATCCCTTAAACCTGGAGAGTTGAGACCCATGGAATGGGTACCATGCAATATGACTTCAAAGGGTCTGCATTTGCTCACCGAACCTCACCAATCCTATTACTGCTGCATTTATGCCTCTGTAGACACGCTTGATTCTCTTTCGGAGACATATAAATCCATAGGTTTTAAGATTCTTACTAGTCAGGTATATTCTTAGGCATTTAATATGGGGTGTTGAGTCCACTTTGTTGAGCAAGGAGTAGCTCTTGTCTATTACCTATTTGGCTTATGGAATGGTATCTGTGCTAATTTCAATCTCTGGTTTTATGCAGCACCCCAACTCACCTTTCCCCTTAAGCAAGCATAAGTTGGTTTTCTACATTTGAGATCCTGTTCTGTTTTGTAATTCAGTTCCTGTGTAGCCAAGTTTACATTCCGTGTATTAGTGATATCTTATGATGTTTCTTTTTCTGTGTGACTTATTTCACTTAGAATCATCGTACCTGAATCCACTCATTATGCTGCTATGGGCCTGATGACATAGATTTCATTCCTGAGTGATATTGCATTGTACGTAAGTACCACAACTTCTTTATCCATTTTTCACTTTCTGCGATATTGAACTTGTACCATAAACGAGATTCTTGTAAACAGAGCCGGCCCAAACTTTGGGGTGGCTGTGTCTTTTTGATTTTAATTTCCCTAAGCTATAGGACCATAAGTGGAAGTGCCCTAGGCTCTGTTGCTTTGTTTTTTAGATGTTTCAGGAAACACCATACACTTCTCCAGAGTGGCTGTTGGCAATTTACATCCCGCCCATCAGCATAACAAGGCTCCCAGTTCTCCATGGCCTGTCCTGCCTTTCTGGATTTTATACTTTTTTCAGATGGCCCTTTTGACCGGGGGGCAGTGAGACTTCATTGTACTGCAGATTTCCTTTGCAAGCTTGCTTGGTTGGCCAAAAAGGGCGTATGCGTTTTTTCCTGAATATATTCAGGAAAAAACGCATACGCCCTTTTTGGCCAAGTGCATCATTGTGGACGTTCTGCCTCTTTTCCTATGCTTTACATGCAATTCCAGTCTACCTCCTGAAATCGGTTTCCTGCAATTCTGCCCCGCTTTCAAGTCCTCTTGGCAGCCTTACTTCAATATATTTTTGGACGATAGCTGTCATTTTTAACTCTGCAGGTTTGTGAATTACAGTGCCCCTGAGCTCCTTTCTTCAACTCGCTTTCTTGTGAGCTGGCCGCAACACCGCAGGATTGCTTCAGGCCCTAGTGTGGTTCCGGCATGGCACGCTGAGCCTTTGGTTAATTCCTCTTCCTGGTGGGAAATGAGAGTTAAATTTGCCCATCCAGACACCTCCATCTAGTCTCTCATTGGTTCTCCCTATTCCTGTTCATTTTCCGCAGAAATTGCAAACTGGGTCAAACAGGAGGTTGAAGGCAGTGACTCTCCAAGTGGGGAGAGTTTTAGTAAAGCGTCTGGAATGTTGCACCCGAGTACCAGGGGACAAAAACTGAGACACATTTGAACACGTTTCCCGATCACACGGTGGATCATACTCTGGGTTCCACATGCATGTTTTAGCTGAAGGAAGAATCCCTTAAACCTGGAGAGTTGAGACCCATGGAATGGGTACCATTCAATATGACTTCAAAGGTTCTGCATTGGCTCACCGAACCTCACCAATCCTATCACTGCTGCGCTTATGCCACTGTACACACGCTTGATTTTCTTTCGGAGACATATAAATCCATAGATTTTAAGATTCTTACTAGTCAGGTATATTCTTAGACGTTTAATATGGGGTGTTGAGTCCTCTTCGTTGAGCAAGGAGTAGCTCTTGTCTATTACATATTTGGCTTATGGAACGGTATCTGTGCTAATTTCAATCTCTGGTTTTATGCAGCACCCCAACTCACCTTTCCCCTTAAGCAAGCATAAGTAGGTTTTCTACATTTGAGACCTTGTTCTGTTTTGTAATTCAGTTCCTGTGTAGCCAAGTTTACATTCCGTGTATTAGTGATATCTTATGATGTTTCTTTTTCTGTGTGACTTATCTCACTTAGAATCATCGTACCTGAATCCACTCATTATGCTGCTATGGGCCTGATGACATAGATTTCATTGCTGAGTGATATTGCATTGTACGTAAGTACCACAACTTCTTTATCCATTTTTCGCTTTCTGTGATATTGAACTTGTACCGTAAATGAGGTTCTTGTAAACAGAGCCGTCCCAAACTTTGGGGTGGCTGTGTCTTTTTGATTTTAATTTCCCTAAGCTATACGACCATAAGTGGAAGTGCCCTAGGCTCTGTTGCTTTGTTTTTTAGATGTTTCAGGAAACACCATACACTTCTCCAGAGTGGCTGTTGGCAATTTACATCCCGCCCATCAGCATAACAAGGCTCCCAATTTTCCATGAGCTGTCCTGCCTTTCTGGATTTTACACTTTTTTCAGATGGCCCTTTTGACTGGTGGGCAGTGAGACTTCATTGTAGTGCAGATTTCCTTTGCAAGCTTGCTTGGTTGGCCAAAAAGGGCGTATGCGTTTTTTCCTGAATATATTCAGGAAAAAACGCATACGCCCTTTTTGGCCAAGTGCATCATTGTGGACGTTCTGCCTCTTTTCCTATGCTTTACATGCAATTCCAGTCTACCTCCTGAAATCGGATTCCTGCAATTCTGCCCCGCTTTCGAGTCCTCTTGGCAGCCTTACTTCAATATATTTTTGGACGATAGCTGTCATTTATAACTCTGCAGGTTTGTGAATTACAGTGCCCCTGAGCTCCTTTCTTCAACTCGCTTTCTTGTGAGCTGGCCGCAACACCGCAGGATTGCTTCAGGCCCTAGTGTGGTTCCGGTATGGCACGCTGAGCCTTTGGTTAATTCCTCTTCCTGGTGGGAAATGAGAGTTAAATTTGCCCGTCCAGACACGTCCAGCTAGTCTCTCATTGGTTCTCCCTATTCCTGTTCATTTTCCGCAGAAATTGCAAACTGGGCCAAACAGGAGTTTAAAGGCACTGACTCTCCAAGTGGGGAGAGTTTTAGTAAAGTGACTGGAATGTTGCACCCGAGTACCAGGGGACGAAAACTGAGACACATTTGAACACGTTTCCCGATCACACGGTGGATCATACTCTGGGTTCCACATGCATGTTTTAGCTGAAGGAAGAATCCCTTAAACCTGGAGAGTTGAGACCCATGAAATGGGTACCATGCAATATGACTTCAAAGGTTCTGCATTGGCTCACCGAACCTCACCAATCCTATCACTGCTGCGCTTATGCCACTGTACACACGCTTGATTCCCTTTCGGAGACATATAAATCCATAGGTTTTAAGATTCTTCCTAGTCAGGCATATTCTTAGACGTTTAATATGGGGTGTTGAGTCCTCTTCGTTGAGCAAGGAGTAGCTCTTGTCTATTACATATTTAGCTTATGGAACGGTATCTGTGCTAATTTCAATCTCTGGTTTTATGCAGCACCCCAACTCACCTTTCCCCTTAAGCAAGCATAAGTTGGTTTTCTACATTTGAGACCCTGTTCTGTTTTGTAATTCAGTTCCTGTGTAGCCAAGTTTACATTCCGTGTAGTAGTGATATCTTATGATGTTTCTTTTTCTGTGTGACTTATCTCACTTAGAATCATCGTACCTGAATCCACTCATTATGCTGCTACGGGCCTGATGACATAGATTTCATTGCTGAGTGATATTGCATTGTACGTAAGTACCACAAATTCTTTATCCATTTTTCACCTTCTGTGATATTGAATTTGTACTGTAAATGAGGTTCTTGTAAACAGAGCCGTCCCAAACTTTGGGGTGGCTGTGTCTTTTTGATTTTAATTTCCCTAAGCTATAGGACCATAAGTGGAAGTGCCCTAGGCTCTGTTGCTTTGTTTTTTAGATGTTTCAGGAAACACCATACACTTCTCCAGAGTGGCTGTTGGCAATTTACATCCCGCCCATCAGCATAACAAGGCTCCCAATTTTCCATGAGCTGTCCTGCCTTTCTGGATTTTACACTTTTTTCAGATGGCCCTTTTGACTGGTGGGCAGTGAGACTTCATTGTAGTGCAGATTTCCTTTGCAAGCTTGCTTGGTTGGCCAAAAAGGGCGTATGCGTTTTTTCCTGAATATATTCAGGAAAAAACGCATACGCCCTTTTTGGCCAAGTGCATCATTGTGGACGTTCTGCCTCTTTTCCTATGCTTTACATGCAATTCCAGTCTACCTCCTGAAATCGGATTCCTGCAATTCTGCCCCGCTTTCGAGTCCTCTTGGCAGCCTTACTTCAATATATTTTTGGACGATAGCTGTCATTTATAACTCTGCAGGTTTGTGAATTACAGTGCCCCTGAGCTCCTTTCTTCAACTCGCTTTCTTGTGAGCTGGCCGCAACACCGCAGGATTGCTTCAGGCCCTAGTGTGGTTCCGGTATGGCACGCTGAGCCTTTGGTTAATTCCTCTTCCTGGTGGGAAATGAGAGTTAAATTTGCCCGTCCAGACACGTCCAGCTAGTCTCTCATTGGTTCTCCCTATTCCTGTTCATTTTCCGCAGAAATTGCAAACTGGGCCAAACAGGAGTTTAAAGGCACTGACTCTCCAAGTGGGGAGAGTTTTAGTAAAGTGACTGGAATGTTGCACCCGAGTACCAGGGGACGAAAACTGAGACACATTTGAACACGTTTCCCGATCACACGGTGGATCATACTCTGGGTTCCACATGCATGTTTTAGCTGAAGGAAGAATCCCTTAAACCTGGAGAGTTGAGACCCATGGAATGGGTACCATGCAATATGACTTCAAAGGTTCTGCATTGGCTCACCGAACCTCACCAATCCTATCACTGCTGCGCTTATGCCACTGTACACACGCTTGATTCCCTTTCGGAGACATATAAATCCATAGGTTTTAAGATTCTTCCTAGTCAGGCATATTCTTAGACGTTTAATATGGGGTGTTGAGTCCTCTTCGTTGAGCAAGGAGTAGCTCTTGTCTATTACATATTTAGCTTATGGAACGGTATCTGTGCTAATTTCAATCTCTGGTTTTATGCAGCACCCCAACTCACCTTTCCCCTTAAGCAAGCATAAGTTGGTTTTCTACATTTGAGACCCTGTTCTGTTTTGTAATTCAGTTCCTGTGTAGCCAAGTTTACATTCCGTGTAGTAGTGATATCTTATGATGTTTCTTTTTCTGTGTGACTTATCTCACTTAGAATCATCGTACCTGAATCCACTCATTATGCTGCTACGGGCCTGATGACATAGATTTCATTGCTGAGTGATATTGCATTGTACGTAAGTACCACAAATTCTTTATCCATTTTTCACCTTCTGTGATATTGAATTTGTACTGTAAATGAGGTTCTTGTAAACAGAGCCGTCCCAAACTTTGGGGTGGCTGTGTCTTTTTGATTTTAATTTCCCTAAGCTATAGGACCATAAGTGGAAGTGCCCTAGGCTCTGTTGCTTTGTTTTTTAGATGTTTCAGGAAACACCATACACTTCTCCAGAGTGGCTGTTGGCAATTTACATCCCGCCCATCAGCATAACAAGGCTCCCAGTTCTCCATGGCCTGTCCTGCCTTTCTGGATTTTACACTTTTTCCAGATGGCCCTTTTGACCGGGGGGCAGTGAGACTTCATGGTAGTGCAGATTTCCTTTGCAAGCTTGCTTGGTTGGCCAAAAAGGGCGTATGCGTTTTTTCCTGAATATATTCAGGAAAAAACGCATACGCCCTTTTTGGCCAAGTGCATCATTGTGGACGTTCTGCCTCTTTTCCTATGCTTTACATGCAATTCCAGTCTACCTCCTGAAATCGGTTTCCTGCAATTCTGCCCCGCTTTCAAGTCCTCTTGGCAGCCTTACTTCAATATATTTTTGGACGATAGCTGTCATTTTTAACTCTGCAGGTTTGTGAATTACAGTACCCCTGAGCTCCTTTCTTCAACTCACTTTCTTGTGAGCTGGCCGCAACACCGCAGGATTGCTTCAGGCCCTAGTGTGGTT
This sequence comes from Pseudorca crassidens, assembly GCF_039906515.1. Taxonomy (NCBI): domain Eukaryota; kingdom Metazoa; phylum Chordata; class Mammalia; order Artiodactyla; family Delphinidae; genus Pseudorca; species Pseudorca crassidens. Next base: position 412,885 of record NW_027136342.1, read on the forward strand.
CCGGCATGGCACGCTGAGCCTTTGGTTAATTCCTCTTCCTGGTGGGAAATGAGAGTTAAATTTGCCCATCCAGACACCTCCATCTAGTCTCTCATTGGTTCTCCCTATTCCTGTTCATTTTCCACAGAAATTGCAAACTGGGCCAAACAGGAGGTTAAAGGCACTGACTCTCCAAGTGGGGAGAGTGTTAGTAAAGCGTCTGGAATGTTGCACCCGAGTACCAGGGGACGAAATCTGACACATTTGAACACGTTTCCCGATCACACGGTGGATCATACTCTGGGTTCCACATGCATGTTTTAGTTGAAGGAAGAATCCCTTAAACCTGGAGAGTTGAGACCCATGGAATGGGTACCATGCAATATGACTTCCAAGGGTCTGCATTTGCTCACCGAACCTCACCAATCCTATCACTGCTGTATTTATGCCGCTGTAGACACGCTTGATTCTCTTTCGGAGACATATAAATCCATAGGTTTTAAGATTCTTACTAGTCAGGCATATTCTTAGGCATTTAATATGGGGTGTTGAGTCCACTTCGTTGAGCAAGGAGTAGCTATTGTCTATTACCTATTTGGCTTATGGAATGGTATCTGTGCTAATTTCAATCTCTGGTTTTATGCAGCACCCCAACTCACCTTTCCCCTTAAGCAAGCATAAGTTGGTTTTCTACATTTGAGACCTTGTTCTGTTTTGTAATTCAGTTTCTGTGTAGCCAAGTTTACATTCCGTGTAGTAGTGATATCTTATGATGTTTCTTTTTCTGTGTGACTTATGTCACTTAGAATCATCGTACCTGAATCCACTCATTATGCTGCTACGGGCCTGATGACATAGATTTCATTCCTGAGTGATATTGCATTGTACGTAAGTACCACAACTTCTTTATCCATTTTTCACTTTCTGCGATATTGAACTTGTACCATAAACGAGATTCTTGTAAACAGAGCCGGCCCAAACTTTGGGGTGGCTGTGTCTTTTTGATTTTAATTTCCCTAAGCTATAGGACCATAAGTGGAAGTGCCGTAGGCTCTGTTGCTTTGTTTTTTAGATGTTTCAGGAAACACCATACACTTCTCCAGAGTGGCTGTTGGCAATTTACATCCCGCCCATCAGCATAACAAGGCTCCCAATTCTCCATGGCCTGTCCTGCCTTTCTGGATTTTACACATTTTTCAGATGGCCCTTTTGACCGGGGGGCAGTGAGACTTCATTGTACTGCAGATTTCCTTTGCAAGCTTGCTTGGTTGGCCAAAAAGGGCGTATGCGTTTTTTCCTGAATATATTCAGGAAAAAACGCATACGCACTTTTTGGCCAAGTGCATCATTGTGGACGTTCTGCCTCTTTTCCTATGCTTTACATGTAATTCCAGTCTACCTCCTGAAATCGGATTCCTGCAATTCTGCCCCGCTTTCGAGTCCTCTTGGCAGCCTTACTTCAATATATTTTTGGACGATAGCTGTCATTTATAACTCTGCAGGTTTGTGAATTACAGTGCCCCTGAGCTCCTTTCTTCAACTCGCTTTCTTGTGAGCTGGCCGCAACACCGCAGCATTGCTTCAGGCCCTAGTGTGGTTCCGGCATGGCACGCTGAGCCTTTGGTTAATTCCTCTTCCTGGTGGGAAATGAGAGTTAAATTTGCCCGTCCAGACACTTCCAGCTAGTCTCTCATTGGTTCTCCCTATTCCTGTTCATTTTCCGCAGAAATTGCAAACTGGGCCAAACAGGAGGTTAAAGGCACTGACTCTCCAAGTGGGGAGAGTGTTAGTAAAGCGTCTGGAATGTTGCACCCGAGTACCAGGGGACGAAATCTGACACATTTGAACACGTTTCCCGATCACACGGTGGATCATACTCTGGGTTCCACATGCATGTTTTAGCTGAAGGAAGAATCCCTTAAACCTGGAGAGTTGAGACCCATGGAATGGGTACCATGCAATATGACTTCAAAGGGTCTGCATTTGCTCACCGAACCTCACCAATCCTATTACTGCTGCATTTATGCCTCTGTAGACACGCTTGATTCTCTTTCGGAGACATATAAATCCATAGGTTTTAAGATTCTTACTAGTCAGGTATATTCTTAGGCATTTAATATGGGGTGTTGAGTCCACTTTGTTGAGCAAGGAGTAGCTCTTGTCTATTACCTATTTGGCTTATGGAATGGTATCTGTGCTAATTTCAATCTCTGGTTTTATGCAGCACCCCAACTCACCTTTCCCCTTAAGCAAGCATAAGTTGGTTTTCTACATTTGAGATCCTGTTCTGTTTTGTAATTCAGTTCCTGTGTAGCCAAGTTTACATTCCGTGTATTAGTGATATCTTATGATGTTTCTTTTTCTGTGTGACTTATTTCACTTAGAATCATCGTACCTGAATCCACTCATTATGCTGCTACGGGCCTGATGACATAGATTTCATTCCTGAGTGATATTGCATTGTACGTAAGTACCACAACTTCTTTATCCATTTTTCACTTTCTGCAATATTGAACTTGTACCATAAACGAGATTCTTGTAAACAGAGCCGGCCCAAACTTTGGGGTGGCTGTGTCTTTTTGATTTTAATTTCCCTAAGCTATAGGACCATAAGTGGAAGTGCCCTAGGCTCTGTTGCTTTGTTTTTTAGATGTTTCAGGAAACACCATACACTTCTCCAGAGTGGCTGTTGGCAATTTACATCCCGCCCATCAGCATAACAAGGCTCCCAGTTCTCCATGGCCTGTCCTGCCTTTCTGGATTTTATACTTTTTTCAGATGGCCCTTTTGACCGGGGGGCAGTGAGACTTCATTGTACTGCAGATTTCCTTTGCAAGCTTGCTTGGTTGGCCAAAAAGGGCGTATGCGTTTTTTCCTGAATATATTCAGGAAAAAACGCATACGCCCTTTTTGGCCAAGTGCATCATTGTGGACGTTCTGCCTCTTTTCCTATGCTTTACATGCAATTCCAGTCTACCTCCTGAAATCGGTTTCCTGCAATTCTGCCCCGCTTTCAAGTCCTCTTGGCAGCCTTACTTCAATATATTTTTGGACGATAGCTGTCATTTTTAACTCTGCAGGTTTGTGAATTACAGTGCCCCTGAGCTCCTTTCTTCAACTCGCTTTCTTGTGAGCTGGCCGCAACACCGCAGGATTGCTTCAGGCCCTAGTGTGGTTCCGGCATGGCACGCTGAGCCTTTGGTTAATTCCTCTTCCTGGTGGGAAATGAGAGTTAAATTTGCCCATCCAGACACCTCCATCTAGTCTCTCATTGGTTCTCCCTATTCCTGTTCATTTTCCGCAGAAATTGCAAACTGGGTCAAACAGGAGGTTGAAGGCAGTGACTCTCCAAGTGGGGAGAGTTTTAGTAAAGCGTCTGGAATGTTGCACCCGAGTACCAGGGGACAAAAACTGAGACACATTTGAACACGTTTCCCGATCACACGGTGGATCATACTCTGGGTTCCACATGCATGTTTTAGCTGAAGGAAGAATCCCTTAAACCTGGAGAGTTGAGACCCATGGAATGGGTACCATTCAATATGACTTCAAAGGTTCTGCATTGGCTCACCGAACCTCACCAATCCTATCACTGCTGCGCTTATGCCACTGTACACACGCTTGATTCTCTTTCGGAGACATATAAATCCATAGATTTTAAGATTCTTACTAGTCAGGTATATTCTTAGACGTTTAATATGGGGTGTTGAGTCCTCTTCGTTGAGCAAGGAGTAGCTCTTGTCTATTACATATTTGGCTTATGGAACGGTATCTGTGCTAATTTCAATCTCTGGTTTTATGCAGCACCCCAACTCACCTTTCCCCTTAAGCAAGCATAAGTAGGTTTTCTACATTTGAGACCTTGTTCTGTTTTGTAATTCAGTTCCTGTGTAGCCAAGTTTACATTCCGTGTATTAGTGATATCTTATGATGTTTCTTTTTCTGTGTGACTTATCTCACTTAGAATCATCGTACCTGAATCCACTCATTATGCTGCTATGGGCCTGATGACATAGATTTCATTGCTGAGTGATATTGCATTGTACGTAAGTACCACAACTTCTTTATCCATTTTTCGCTTTCTGTGATATTGAACTTGTACCGCAAATGAGGTTCTTGTAAACAGAGCCGTCCCAAACTTTGGGGTGGCTGTGTCTTTTTGATTTTAATTTCCCTAAGCTATACGACCATAAGTGGAAGTGCCCTAGGCTCTCTTGCTTTGTTTTTTAGATGTTTCAGGAAACACCATACACTTCTCCAGAGTGGCTGTTGGCAATTTACATCCCGCCCATCAGCATAACAAGGCTCCCAATTTTCCATGAGCTGTCCTGCCTTTCTGGATTTTACACTTTTTTCAGATGGCCCTTTTGACTGGGGGGCAGTGAGACTTCATTATAGTGCAGATTTCCTTTGCAAGCTTGCTTGGTTGGCCAAAAAGGGCGTATGCGTTTTTTCCTGAATATATTCAGGAAAAAACGCATACGCCCTTTTTGGCCAAGTGCATCATTGTGGACGTTCTGCCTCTTTTCCTATGCTTTACATGCAATTCCAGTCTACCTCCTGAAATCGGATTCCTGCAATTCTGCCCCGCTTTCGAGTCCTCTTGGCAGCCTTACTTCAATATATTTTTGGACGATAGCTGTCATTTATAACTCTGCAGGTTTGTGAATTACAGTGCCCCTGAGCTCCTTTCTTCAACTCGCTTTCTTGTGAGCTGGCCGCAACACCGCAGGATTGCTTCAGGCCCTAGTGTGGTTCCGGTATGGCACGCTGAGCCTTTGGTTAATTCCTCTTCCTGGTGGGAAATGAGAGTTAAATTTGCCCGTCCAGACACCTCCAGCTAGTCTCTCATTGGTTCTCCCTATTCCTGTTCATTTTCCGCAGAAATTGCAAACTGGGCCAAACAGGAGTTTAAAGGCACTGACTCTCCAAGTGGGGAGAGTTTTAGTAAAGTGACTGGAATGTTGCACCCGAGTACCAGGGTACGAAAACTGAGACACATTTGAACACGTTTCCCGATCACACGGTGGATCATACTCTGGGTTCCACATGCATGTTTTAGCTGAAGGAAGAATCCCTTAAACCTGGAGAGTTGAGACCCATGGAATGGGTACCATGCAATATGACTTCAAAGGGTCTGCATTTGCTCACTGAACCTCACCAATCCTATCACTGCTGCATTTATGCCACTGTACACACGCTTGATTCTCTTTCGGAGACATATAAATCCATAGGTGTTAAGATTCTTACTAGTCAGGTATATTCTTAGGCATTTAATATGGGGTGTTGAGTCCACTTCGTTGAGCAAGGAGTAGCTCTTGTCTATTACCTATTTGGCTTATGGAATGATATCTGTGCTAATTTCAATCTCTGGTTTTATGCAGCACCCCAACTCACCTTTCCCCTTAAGCAAGCATAAGATGGTTTTCTACATTTGAGATCCTGTTCTGTTTTGTAATTCAGTTCCTGTGTAGCCAAGGTTACATTCCGTGTAGTAGTGATATCTTATGATGTTTCTTTTTCTGTGTGACTTATTTCACTTAGAATCATCGTACCTGAATCCACTCATTATGCTGCTACGGGCCTGATGACGTAGATTTCATTCCTGAGTGATATTGCATTGTACGTAAGTACCACAACTTCTTTATCCATTTTTCGCTTTCTGTGATATTGAATTTGTACTGTAAATGAGGTTCTTGTAAACAGAGCCGTCCCAAACTTTGGGGTGGCTGTGTCTTTTTGATTTTAATTTCCCTAAGCTATAGGACCATAAGTGGAAGTGCCCTAGGCTCTGTTGCTTTGTTTTTTAGATGTTTCAGGAAACACCATACACTTCTCCAGAGTGGCTGTTGGCAATTTACATCCCGCCCATCAGCATAACAAGGCTCCCAGTTCTCCATGGCCTGTCCTGCCTTTCTGGATTTTACACTTTTTTCAGATGGCCCTTTTGACCGGGGGGCAGTGAGACTTCATGGTAGTGCAGATTTCCTTTGCAAGCTTGCTTGGTTGGCCAAAAAGGGCGTATGCGTTTTTTCCTGAATATATTCAGGAAAAAACGCATACGCCCTTTTTGGCCAAGTGCATCATTGTGGACGTTCTGCCTCTTTTCCTATGCTTTACATGCAATTCCAGTCTACCTCCTGAAATCGGTTTCCTGCAATTCTGCCCCGCTTTCAAGTCCTCTTGGCAGCCTTACTTCAATATATTTTTGGACGATAGCTGTCATTTTTAACTCTGCAGGTTTGTGAATTACAGTACCCCTGAGCTCCTTTCTTCAACTCACTTTCTTGTGAGCTGGCCGCAACACCGCAGGATTGCTTCAGGCCCTAGTGTGGTTCCGGCATGGCACGCTGAGCCTTTGGTTAATTCCTCTTCCTGGTGGGAAATGAGAGTTAAATTTGCCCATCCAGACACCTCCATCTAGTCTCTCATTGGTTCTCCCTATTCCTGTTCATTTTCCACAGAAATTGCAAACTGGGCCAAACAGGAGGTTAAAGGCACTGACTCTCCAAGTGGGGAGAGTGTTAGTAAAGCGTCTGGAATGTTGCACCCGAGTACCAGGGGACGAAATCTGACACATTTGAACACGTTTCCCGATCACACGGTGGATCATACTCTGGGTTCCACATGCATGTTTTAGTTGAAGGAAGAATCCCTTAAACCTGGAGAGTTGAGACCCATGGAATGGGTACCATGCAATATGACTTCCAAGGGTCTGCATTTGCTCACCGAACCTCACCAATCCTATCACTGCTGTATTTATGCCGCTGTAGACACGCTTGATTCTCTTTCGGAGACATATAAATCCATAGGTTTTAAGATTCTTACTAGTCAGGCATATTCTTAGGCATTTAATATGGGGTGTTGAGTCCACTTCGTTGAGCAAGGAGTAGCTATTGTCTATTACCTATTTGGCTTATGGAATGGTATCTGTGCTAATTTCAATCTCTGGTTTTATGCAGCACCCCAACTCACCTTTCCCCTTAAGCAAGCATAAGTTGGTTTTCTACATTTGAGATCCTGTTCTGTTTTGTAATTCAGTTCCTGTGTAGCCAAGTTTACATTCCGTGTATTAGTGATATCTTATGATGTTTCTTTTTCTGTGTGACTTATTTCACTTAGAATCATCGTACCTGAATCCACTCATTATGCTGCTACGGGCCTGATGACATAGATTTCATTCCTGAGTGATATTGCATTGTACGTAAGTACCACAACTTCTTTATCCATTTTTCACTTTCTGCGATATTGAACTTGTACCATAAACGAGATTCTTGTAAACAGAGCCGGCCCAAACTTTGGGGTGGCTGTGTCTTTTTGATTTTAATTTCCCTAAGCTATAGGACCATAAGTGGAAGTGCCCTAGGCTCTGTTGCTTTGTTTTTTAGATGTTTCAGGAAACACCATACACTTCTCCAGAGTGGCTGTTGGCAATTTACATCCCGCCCATCAGCATAACAAGGCTCCCAGTTCTCCATGGCCTGTCCTGCCTTTCTGGATTTTATACTTTTTTCAGATGGCCCTTTTGACCGGGGGGCAGTGAGACTTCATTGTACTGCAGATTTCCTTTGCAAGCTTGCTTGGTTGGCCAAAAAGGGCGTATGCGTTTTTTCCTGAATATATTCAGGAAAAAACGCATACGCCCTTTTTGGCCAAGTGCATCATTGTGGACGTTCTGCCTCTTTTCCTATGCTTTACATGCAATTCCAGTCTACCTCCTGAAATCGGTTTCCTGCAATTCTGCCCCGCTTTCAAGTCCTCTTGGCAGCCTTACTTCAATATATTTTTGGACGATAGCTGTCATTTTTAACTCTGCAGGTTTGTGAATTACAGTGCCCCTGAGCTCCTTTCTTCAACTCGCTTTCTTGTGAGCTGGCCGCAACACCGCAGGATTGCTTCAGGCCCTAGTGTGGTTCCGGCATGGCACGCTGAGCCTTTGGTTAATTCCTCTTCCTGGTGGGAAATGAGAGTTAAATTTGCCCATCCAGACACCTCCATCTAGTCTCTCATTGGTTCTCCCTATTCCTGTTCATTTTCCGCAGAAATTGCAAACTGGGTCAAACAGGAGGTTAAAGGCAGTGACTCTCCAAGTGGGGAGAGTTTTAGTAAAGCGTCTGGAATGTTGCACCCGAGTACCAGGGGACAAAAACTGAGACACATTTGAACACGTTTCCCGATCACACGGTGGATCATACTCTGGGTTCCACATGCATGTTTTAGCTGAAGGAAGAATCCCTTAAACCTGGAGAGTTGAGACCCATGGAATGGGTACCATTCAATATGACTTCAAAGGTTCTGCATTGGCTCACCGAACCTCACCAATCCTATCACTGCTGCGCTTATGCCACTGTACACACGCTTGATTCTCTTTCGGAGACATATAAATCCATAGATTTTAAGATTCTTACTAGTCAGGTATATTCTTAGACGTTTAATATGGGGTGTTGAGTCCTCTTCGTTGAGCAAGGAGTAGCTCTAGTCTATTACATATTTGGCTTATGGAACGGTATCTGTGCTAATTTCAATCTCTGGTTTTATGCAGCACCCCAACTCACCTTTCACCTTAAGCAAGCATAAGTTGGTTTTCTACATTTGAGACCGTGTTCTGTTTTGTAATTCAGTTCCTGTGTAGCCAAGTTTACATTCCGTGTATTAGTGATATCTTATGATGTTTCTTTTTCTGTGTGACTTATCTCACTTAGAATCATCGTACCTGAATCCACTCATTATGCTGCTATGGGCCTGATGACATAGATTTCATTGCTGAGTGATATTGCATTGTACGTAAGTACCACAACTTCTTTATCCATTTTTCGCTTTCTGTGATATTGAACTTGTACCGTAAATGAGGTTCTTGTAAACAGAGCCGTCCCAAACTTTGGGGTGGCTGTGTCTTTTTGATTTTAATTTCCCTAAGCTATACGACCATAAGTGGAAGTGCCCTAGGCTCTGTTGCTTTGTTTTTTAGATGTTTCAGGAAACACCATACACTTCTCCAGAGTGGCTGTTGGCAATTTACATCCCGCCCATCAGCATAACAAGGCTCCCAATTTTCCATGAGCTGTCCTGCCTTTCTGGATTTTACACTTTTTTCAGATGGCCCTTTTGACTGGGGGGCAGTGAGACTTCATTGTAGTGCAGATTTCCTTTGCAAGCTTGCTTGGTTGGCCAAAAAGGGCGTATGCGTTTTTTCCTGAATATATTCAGGAAAAAACGCATACGCCCTTTTTGGCCAAGTGCATCATTGTGGACATTCTGTCTCTTTTCCTATGCTTTACATGCAATTCCAGTCTACCTCCTGAAATCGGATTCCTGCAATTCTGCCCCGCTTTCGAGTCCTCTTGGGAGCCTTACTTCAATATATTTTTGGATGATAGCTGTCATTTTTAACTCTGCAGGTTTGTGAATTACAGTGCCCCTGAGCTCCTTTCTTCAACTCGCTTTCTTGTGAGCTGGCCACAACACCGCAGGATTGCTTCAGGCCCTAGTGTGGTTCCGGCATGGCACGCGGAGCCTTTGGTTAATTCCTCTTCCTGGTGGGAAATGAGAGTTAAATTTGCCCGTCCAGACACCTCCAGCTAGTCTCTCACTGGTTCTCCCTATTCCTGTTCATCTTCCGCAAAAATTGCAAACTGGGCCAAACAGGAGGTTAAAGGCACTGACTCTCCAAGTGGGGAGAGTGTTAGTAAAGCGTCTGGAATGTTGCACCTGAGTACCAGGGGACGAAACCTGAGACACATTTGAACACGTTTCCCGATCACACGGTGGATCATACTCTGGGTTCCACATGCATGTTTTAGCTGAAGGAAGAATCCCTTAAACCTGGAGAGTTGAGACCCATGGAATGGCTACCATGCAATATGACCTCAAAGGGTCTGCATTGGCTCACCGAACCTCACCAATCCTATCACTGCTGCAATTATGCCACTGTACACACGCTTGATTCTCTTTCGGAGACATATAAATCCATAGGTTTTAAGATTCTTACTAGTCAGCTATATTCTTAGACGTTTAATATGGGGTGTAGAGTCCTCTTCGTTGAGCAAGGAGTAGCTCTTGTCTATTACATATTGGGCTTATGGAACGGTATCTGTGCTAATTTCAATCTCTGGTTTTATGCAGCACCCCAACTCACCTTTCCCCTTAAGCAAGCATAAGTTGGTTTTCTACATTTGAGACCTTGTTCTCTTTTGTAATTCAGTTACTGTGTAGCCAAGTTTACATTCCGTGTATTAGTGATATCTTATGATGTTTCTTTTTCTGTGTGACTTATCTCACTTAGAATCATCGTACCTGAATCCACTCATTATGCTGCTACGGGCCTGATGATATAGATTTCATTCCAGAGTGATATTGCATAGTACGTAAGTACCACAAATTCTTTATCCATTTTTCACCTTCTGTGATATTGAATTTGTACTGTAAATGAGGTTCTTGTAAACAGAGCCGTCCCAAACTTTGGGGTGGCTGTGTCTTTTTGATTTTAATTTCCCTAAGCTATAGGACCATAAGTGGAAGTGCCCTAGGCTCTGTTGCTTTGTTTTTCAGATGTTTCAGGAAACACCATACACTTCTCCAGAGTGGCTGTTGGCAATTTACATCCCGCCCATCAGCATAACAAGGCTCCCAGTTCTCCATGGCCTGTCCGGCCTTTCTGGATTTTACACTTTTTTCAGATGGCCCTTTTGACCGGGGGGGCAGTGAGACTTCATTGTAGTGCAGATTTCCTTTGCAAGCTTGCTTGGTTGGCCAAAAAGGGCGTATGCGTTTTTTCCTGAATATATTCAGGAAAAAACGCATACGCCCTTTTTGGCCAAGTGCATCATTGTGGACGTTCTGCCTCTTTTCCTATGCTTTACATGCAATTCCAGTCTACCTCCTGAAATCGGATTCCTTCAATTCTGCCCCGCTTTCGAGTCCTCTTGGCAGCCTTACTTCAATATATTTTTGGACGATAGCTGTCATTTATAACTCTGCATGTTTGTGAATTACAGTGCCCCTGAGCTCCTTTCTTCAACTCGCTTTCTTGTGAGCTGTCCGCAACACCGCAGGATTGCTTCAGGCCCTAGTGTGGTTCCGGCATGGCACGCTGAGCCTTTGGTTAATTCCTCTTCCTGGTGGGAAATGAGAGTTAAATTTGCCCATCCAGACACCTCCAGCTAGTCTCTCATTGGTTCTCCCTATTCCTGTTCATTTTCCGCAGAAATTGTAAACTGGGCCAAACAGGAGGTTAAAGGCACTGACTCTCCAAGTGGGGAGAGTGTTAGTAAAGCGTATGGAATGTTGCACCCGAGTACCAGGGGACAAAAACTGAGACACATTTGAACACGTTTCCCGATCACACGGTGGATCATACTCTGGGTTCCACATGCATGTTTTAGCTGAAGGAAGAATCCCTTAAACCTGGAGAGTTGAGACCCATGGAATGGCTACCATGCAATATGACTTCAAAGGGTCTGCATTTGCTCATCAAACCTCACCAATCCTATCACTGCTGCGTTTATGCCACTGTACACATGCTTGATTCTCTTTTGGAGACATATAAATCCATAGGTTTTAAGATTATTACTGGTCAGGTATATTCTTAGGCGATTAATATGGGGTGTAGAGTCCACTTCGTTGAGCAAGGAGTAGCTCTTGTCTATTACATATTTGGCTTATGGAATGGTATCTGTGCTAATTTCAATCTCTGGTTTTATGCAGAACCCCAACTCACCTTTCCCCTTAAGCAAGCATAAGTTGGTTTTCTACATTTGAGACCGTGTTCTGTTTTGTAATTCAGTTTCTGTGTAGCCAAGTTTACATTCCGTGTAGTAGTGATATCTTATGATGTTTATTTTTCTGTGTGACTTATCTCACTTAGAATCATCGTACCTGAATCCACTCATTATGCTGCTATGGGCCTGATGATATAGATTTCATTGCTGAGTGATATTGCATTGTACGTAAGTACCACAAATTCTTTATCCATTTTTCACTTTCTGCGATATTGAACTTGTACCATAAACGAGATTCTTGTAAACAGAGCCGGCCCAAACTTTGGGGTGGCTGTGTCTTTTTGATTTTAATTTCCCTAAACTATAGGACCATAAGTGGAAGTGCCCTAGGCTCTGTTGCTTTGTTTTTTAGATGTTTCAGGAAACACCATACACTTCTCCAGAGTGGCTGTTGGCAATTTACATCCCGCCCATCAGCATAACAAGGCTCCCAATTCTCCATGGCCTGTCCTGCCTTTCTGGATTTTACACATTTTTCAGATGGCCCTTTTGACCGGGGGGCAGTGAGACTTCATTGTAGTGCAGATTTCCTTTGCAAGCTTGCTTGGTTGGCCAAAAAGGGCGTATGCGTTTTTTCCTGAATATATTCAGGAAAAAACGCATACGCCCTTTTTGGCCAAGTGCATCATTGTGGACGTTCTGCCTCTTTTCCTATGCTTTACATGCAATTCCAGTCTACCTCCTGAAATCGGATTCCTGCAATTCTGCCCCGCTTTCGAGTCCTCTTGGCAGCCTTACTTCAATATATTTTTGGACGATAGCTGTCATTTATAACTCTGCAGGTTTGTGAATTACAGTGCCCCTGAGCTCCTTTCTTCAACTCGCTTTCTTGTGAGCTGGCCGCAACACCGCAGGATTGCTTCAGGCCCTAGTGTGGTTCCGGTATGGCACGCTGAGCCTTTGGTTAATTCCTCTTCCTGGTGGGAAATGAGAGTTAAATTTGCCCGTCCAGACACCTCCAGCTAGTCTCTCATTGGTTCTCCCTATTCCTGTTCATTTTCCGCAGAAATTGCAAACTGGGCCAAACAGGAGTTTAAAGGCACTGACTCTCCAAGTGGGGAGAGTTTTAGTAAAGTGACTGGAATGTTGCACCCGAGTACCAGGGGACGAAAACTGAGACACATTTGAACACGTTTCCCGATCACACGGTGGATCATACTCTGGGTTCCACATGCATGTTTTAGCTGAAGGAAGAATCCCTTAAACCTGGAGAGTTGAGACCCATGGAATGGGTACCATGCAATATGACTTCAAAGGGTCTGCATTTGCTCACCGAACCTCACCAATCCTATCACTGCTGCATTTATGCCGCTGTACACACGCTTGATTCTCTTTCGGAGACATATAAATCCATAGGTGTTAAGATTCTTACTAGTCAGGTATATTCTTAGGCATTTAATATGGGGTGTTGAGTCCACTTCGTTGAGCAAGGAGTAGCTCTTGTCTATTACCTATTTGGCTTATGGAATGATATCTGTGCTAATTTCAATCTCTGGTTTTATGCAGCACCCCAACTCACCTTTCCCCTTAAGCAAGCATAAGATGGTTTTCTACATTTGAGATCCTGTTCTGTTTTGTAATTCAGTTCCTGTGTAGCCAAGGTTACATTCCGTGTAGTAGTGATATCTTATGATGTTTCTTTTTCTGTGTGACTTATTTCACTTAGAATCATCGTACCTGAATCCACTCATTATGCTGCTACGGGCCTGATGACGTAGATTTCATTCCTGAGTGATATTGCATTGTACGTAAGTACCACAACTTCTTTATCCATTTTTCGCTTTCTGTGATATTGAATTTGTACTGTAAATGAGGTTCTTGTAAACAGAGCCGTCCCAAACTTTGGGGTGGCTGTGTCTTTTTGATTTTAATTTCCCTAAGCTATAGGACCATAAGTGGAAGTGCCCTAGGCTCTGTTGCTTTGTTTTTTAGATGTTTCAGGAAACACCATACACTTCTCCAGAGTGGCTGTTGGCAATTTACATCCCGCCCATCAGCATAACAAGGCTCCCAGTTCTCCATGGCCTGTCCTGCCTTTCTGGATTTTACACTTTTTTCAGATGGCCCTTTTGACCGGGGGGCAGTGAGACTTCATGGTAGTGCAGATTTCCTTTGCAAGCTTGCTTGGTTGGCCAAAAAGGGCGTATGCGTTTTTTCCTGAATATATTCAGGAAAAAACGCATACGCCCTTTTTGGCCAAGTGCATCATTGTGGACGTTCTGCCTCTTTTCCTATGCTTTACATGCAATTCCAGTCTACCTCCTGAAATCGGTTTCCTGCAATTCTGCCCCGCTTTCAAGTCCTCTTGGCAGCCTTACTTCAATATATTTTTGGACGATAGCTGTCATTTTTAACTCTGCAGGTTTGTGAATTACAGTACCCCTGAGCTCCTTTCTTCAACTCACTTTCTTGTGAGCTGGCCGCAACACCGCAGGATTGCTTCAGGCCCTAGTGTGGTTCCGGCATGGCACGCTGAGCCTTTGGTTAATTCCTCTTCCTGGTGGGAAATGAGAGTTAAATTTGCCCATCCAGACACCTCCATCTAGTCTCTCATTGGTTCTCCCTATTCCTGTTCATTTTCCACAGAAATTGCAAACTGGGCCAAACAGGAGGTTAAAGGCACTGACTCTCCAAGTGGGGAGAGTGTTAGTGAAGCGTCTGGAATGTTGCACCCGAGTACCAGGGGACGAAATCTGACACATTTGAACACGTTTCCCGATCACACGGTGGATCATACTCTGGGTTCCACATGCATGTTTTAGTTGAAGGAAGAATCCCTTAAACCTGGAGAGTTGAGACCCATGGAATGGGTACCATGCAATATGACTTCCAAGGGTCTGCATTTGCTCACCGAACCTCACCAATCCTATCACTGCTGTATTTATGCCGCTGTAGACACGCTTGATTCTCTTTCGGAGACATATAAATCCATAGGTTTTAAGATTCTTACTAGTCAGGCATATTCTTAGGCATTTAATATGGGGTGTTGAGTCCACTTCGTTGAGCAAGGAGTAGCTATTGTCTATTACCTATTTGGCTTATGGAATGGTATCTGTGCTAATTTCAATCTCTGGTTTTATGCAGCACCCCAACTCACCTTTCCCCTTAAGCAAGCATAAGTTGGTTTTCTACATTTGAGACCTTGTTCTGTTTTGTAATTCAGTTTCTGTGTAGCCAAGTTTACATTCCGTGTAGTAGTGATATCTTATGATGTTTCTTTTTCTGTGTGACTTATGTCACTTAGAATCATCGTACCTGAATCCACTCATTATGCTGCTACGGGCCTGATGACATAGATTTCATTCCTGAGTGATATTGCATTGTACGTAAGTACCACAACTTCTTTATCCATTTTTCACTTTCTGCGATATTGAACTTGTACCATAAACGAGATTCTTGTAAACAGAGCCGGCCCAAACTTTGGGGTGGCTGTGTCTTTTTGATTTTAATTTCCCTAAGCTATAGGACCATAAGTGGAAGTGCCCTAGGCTCTGTTGCTTTGTTTTTTAGATGTTTCAGGAAACACCATACACTTCTCCAGAGTGGCTGTTGGCAATTTACATCCCGCCCATCAGCATAACAAGGCTCCCAATTCTCCATGGCCTGTCCTGCCTTTCTGGATTTTACACATTTTTCAGATGGCCCTTTTGACCGGGGGGCAGTGAGACTTCATTGTACTGCAGATTTCCTTTGCAAGCTTGCTTGGTTGGCCAAAAAGGGCGTATGCGTTTTTTCCTGAATATATTCAGGAAAAAACGCATACGCCCTTTTTGGCCAAGTGCATCATTGTGGACGTTCTGCCTCTTTTCCTATGCTTTACATGTAATTCCAGTCTACCTCCTGAAATCGGATTCCTGCAATTCTGCCCCGCTTTCGAGTCCTCTTGGCAGCCTTACTTCAATATATTTTTGGACGATAGCTGTCATTTATAACTCTGCAGGTTTGTGAATTACAGTGCCCCTGAGCTCCTTTCTTCAACTCGCTTTCTTGTGAGCTGGCCGCAACACCGCAGCATTGCTTCAGGCCCTAGTGTGGTTCCGGCATGGCACGCTGAGCCTTTGGTTAATTCCTCTTCCTGGTGGGAAATGAGAGTTAAATTTGCCCGTCCAGACACTTCCAGCTAGTCTCTCATTGGTTCTCCCTATTCCTGTTCATTTTCCGCAGAAATTGCAAACTGGGCCAAACAGGAGGTTAAAGGCACTGACTCTCCAAGTGGGGAGAGTGTTAGTAAAGCGTCTGGAATGTTGCACCCGAGTACCAGGGGACGAAATCTGACACATTTGAACACGTTTCCCGATCACACGGTGGATCATACTCTGGGTTCCACATGCATGTTTTAGCTGAAGGAAGAATCCCTTAAACCTGGAGAGTTGAGACCCATGGAATGGGTACCATGCAATATGACTTCAAAGGGTCTGCATTTGCTCACCGAACCTCACCAATCCTATTACTGCTGCATTTATGCCTCTGTAGACACGCTTGATTCTCTTTCGGAGACATATAAATCCATAGGTTTTAAGATTCTTACTAGTCAGGTATATTCTTAGGCATTTAATATGGGGTGTTGAGTCCACTTTGTTGAGCAAGGAGTAGCTCTTGTCTATTACCTATTTGGCTTATGGAATGGTATCTGTGCTAATTTCAATCTCTGGTTTTATGCAGCACCCCAACTCACCTTTCCCCTTAAGCAAGCATAAGTTGGTTTTCTACATTTGAGATCCTGTTCTGTTTTGTAATTCAGTTCCTGTGTAGCCAAGTTTACATTCCGTGTATTAGTGATATCTTATGATGTTTCTTTTTCTGTGTGACTTATCTCACTTAGAATCATCGTACCTGAATCCACTCATTATGCTGCTATGGGCCTGATGACATAGATTTCATTGCTGAGTGATATTGCATTGTACGTAAGTACCACAACTTCTTTATCCATTTTTCGCTTTCTGTGATATTGAACTTGTACCGTAAATGAGGTTCTTGTAAACAGAGCCGTCCCAAACTTTGGGGTGGCTGTGTCTTTTTGATTTTAATTTCCCTAAGCTATACGACCATAAGTGGAAGTGCCCTAGGCTCTGTTGCTTTGTTTTTTAGATGTTTCAGGAAACACCATACACTTCTCCAGAGTGGCTGTTGGCAATTTACATCCCGCCCATCAGCATAACAAGGCTCCCAATTTTCCATGAGCTGTCCTGCCTTTCTGGATTTTACACTTTTTTCAGATGGCCCTTTTGACTGGGGGGCAGTGAGACTTCATTGTAGTGCAGATTTCCTTTGCAAGCTTGCTTGGTTGGCCAAAAAGGGCGTATGCGTTTTTTCCTGAATATATTCAGGAAAAAACGCATAAGCCCTTTTTGGCCAAGTGCATCATTGTGGACGTTCTGCCTCTTTTCCTATGCTTTACATGCAATTCCAGTCTACCTCCTGAAATCGGATTCCTGCAATTCTGCCCCGCTTTCGAGTCCTCTTGGCAGCCTTACTTCAATATATTTTTGGATGATAGCTGTCATTTTTAACTCTGCAGGTTTGTGAATTACAGTGCCCCTGAGCTCCTTTCTTCAACTCGCTTTCTTGTGAGCTGGCCACAACACCGCAGGATTGCTTCAGGCCCTAGTGTGGTTCCGGCATGGCACGCGGAGCCTTTGGTTAATTCCTCTTCCTGGTGGGAAATGAGAGTTAAATTTGCCCGTCCAGACACCTCCAGCTAGTCTCTCACTGGTTCTCCCTATTCCTGTTCATCTTCCGCAAAAATTGCAAACTGGGCCAAACAGGAGGTTAAAGGCACTGACTCTGCAAGTGGGGAGAGTGTTAGTAAAGCGTCTGGAATGTTGCACCTGAGTACCAGGGGACGAAACCTGAGACACATTTGAACACGTTTCCCGATCACACGGTGGATCATACTCTGGGTTCCACATGCATGTTTTAGCTGAAGGAAGAATCCCTTAAACCTGGAGAGTTGAGACCCATGGAATTGCTACCATGCAATATGACCTCAAAGGGTCTGCATTGGCTCACCGAACCTCACCAATCCTATCACTGCTGCAATTATGCCACTGTACACACGCTTGATTCTCTTTCGGAGACATATAAATCCATAGGTTTTAAGATTCTTACTAGTCAGCTATATTCTTAGACGTTTAATATGGGGTGTAGAGTCCTCTTCGTTGAGCAAGGAGTAGCTCTTGTCTATTACATATTGGGCTTATGGAACGGTATCTGTGCTAATTTCAATCTCTGGTTTTATGCAGCACCCCAACTCACCTTTCCCCTTAAGCAAGCATAAGTTGGTTTTCTGCATTTGAGACCTTGTTCTCTTTTGTAATTCAGTTACTGTGTAGCCAAGTTTACATTCCGTGTATTAGTGATATCTTATGATGTTTCTTTTTCTGTGTGACTTATCTCACTTAGAATCATCGTACCTGAATCCACTCATTATGCTGCTACGGGCCTGATGATATAGATTTCATTCCAGAGTGATATTGCATAGTACGTAAGTACCACAAATTCTTTATCCATTTTTCACCTTCTGTGATATTGAATTTGTACTGTAAATGAGGTTCTTGTAAACAGAGCCGTCCCAAACTTTGGGGTGGCTGTGTCTTTTTGATTTTAATTTCCCTAAGCTATAGGACCATAAGTGGAAGTGCCCTAGGCTCTGTTGCTTTGTTTTTCAGATGTTTCAGGAAACACCATACACTTCTCCAGAGTGGCTGTTGGCAATTTACATCCCGCCCATCAGCATAACAAGGCTCCCAGTTCTCCATGGCCTGTCCTGCCTTTCTGGATTTTACACTTTTTTCAGATGGCCCTTTTGACCGGGGGGGCAGTGAGACTTCATTGTAGTGCAGATTTCCTTTGCAAGCTTGCTTGGTTGGCCAAAAAGGGCGTATGCGTTTTTTCCTGAATATATTCAGGAAAAAACGCATACGCCCTTTTTGGCCAAGTGCATCATTGTGGATATTCTGTCTCTTTTCCTATGCTTTACATGCAATTCCAGTCTACCTCCTGAAATCGGATTCCTTCAATTCTGCCCCGCTTTCGAGTCCTCTTGGCAGCCTTACTTCAATATATTTTTGGACGATAGCTGTCATTTATAACTCTGCATGTTTGTGAATTACAGTGCCCCTGAGCTCCTTTCTTCAACTCGCTTTCTTGTGAGCTGGCCGCAACACCGCAGGATTGCTTCAGGCCCTAGTGTGGTTCCGGCATGGCACGCTGAGCCTTTGGTTAATTCCTCTTCCTGGTGGGAAATGAGAGTTAAATTTGCCCATCCAGACACCTCCAGCTAGTCTCTCATTGGTTCTCCCTATTCCTGTTCATTTTCCGCAGAAATTGTAAACTGGGCCAAACAGGAGGTTAAAGGCACTGACTCTCCAAGTGGGGAGAGTGTTAGTAAAGCGTATGGAATGTTGCACCCGAGTACCAGGGGACAAAAACTGAGACACATTTGAACACGTTTCCCGATCACACGGTGGATCATACTCTGGGTTCCACATGCATGTTTTAGCTGAAGGAAGAATCCCTTAAACCTGGAGAGTTGAGACCCATGGAATGGCTACCATGCAATATGACTTCAAAGGGTCTGCATTTGCTCATCAAACCTCACCAATCCTATCACTGCTGCGTTTATGCCACTGTACACATGCTTGATTCTCTTTTGGAGACATATAAATCCATAGGTTTTAAGATTATTACTGGTCAGGTATATTCTTAGGCGATTAATATGGGGTGTAGAGTCCACTTCGTTGAGCAAGGAGTAGCTCTTGTCTATTACATATTTGGCTTATGGAATGGTATCTGTGCTAATTTCAATCTCTGGTTTTATGCAGAACCCCAACTCACCTTTCCCCTTAAGCAAGCATAAGTTGGTTTTCTACATTTGAGACCGTGTTCTGTTTTGTAATTCAGTTTCTGTGTAGCCAAGTTTACATTCCGTGTAGTAGTGATATCTTATGATGTTTCTTTTTCTGTGTGACTTATCTCACTTAGAATCATCGTACCTGAATCCACTCATTATGCTGCTATGAGCCTGATGATATAGATTTCATTGCTGAGTGATATTGCATTGTACGTAAGTACCACAAATTCTTTATCCATTTTTCACTTTCTGCGATATTGAACTTGTACCATAAACGAGATTCTTGTAAACAGAGCCGGCCCAAACTTTGGGGTGGCTGTGTCTTTTTGATTTTAATTTCCCTAAGCTATAGGACCATAAGTGGAAGTGCCCTAGGCTCTGTTGCTTTGTTTTTTAGATGTTTCAGGAAACACCATACACTTCTCCAGAGTGGCTGTTGGCAATTTACATCCCGCCCATCAGCATAACAAGGCTCCCAATTCTCCATGGCCTGTCCTGCCTTTCTGGATTTTACACATTTTTCAGATGGCCCTTTTGACCGGGGGGCAGTGAGACTTCATTGTACTGCAGATTTCCTTTGCAAGCTTGCTTGGTTGGCCAAAAAGGGCGTATGCGTTTTTTTCTGAATATATTCAGGAAAAAACGCATACGCCCTTTTTGGCCAAGTGCATCATTGTGGACGTTCTGCCTCTTTTCCTATGCTTTACATGCAATTCCAGTCTACCTCCTGAAATCGGTTTCCTGCAATTCTGCCCCGCTTTCAAGTCCTCTTGGCAGCCTTACTTCAATATATTTTTGGACGATAGCTGTCATTTATAACTCTGCAGGTTTGTGAATTACAGTGCCCCTGAGCTCCTTTCTTCAACTCGCTTTCTTGTGAGCTGGCCGCAACACCGCAGGATTGCTTCAGGCCCTAGTGTGGTTCCGGCATGGCACGCTGAGCCTTTGGTTAATTCCTCTTCCTGGTGGGAAATGAGAGTTAAATTTGCCCGTCCAGACACCTCCAGTTAGTCTCTCATTGGTTCTCCCTATTCCTGTTCATTTTCCGCAGAAATTGCAAACTGAACCAAACAGGAGGTTAAAGGCACTGACTCTCCAAGTGGGGAGAGTGTTAGTAAAGCGTCTGGAATGTTGCACCCGAGTACCAGGGGACGAAAAGTGAGACATTTGAACACGTTTCCCGATCACACAGTGGATCATACTCTGGGTTCCACATGCATGTTTTAGGTGAAGGAAGAATCCCTTAAACCTGGAGAGTTGAGACCCATGGAATGGGTACCATGCAATATGACTTCAAATGGTCTGCATTTGCTCACCGAACCTCACCAATCCTATCACTGCTGCATTTATGCCGCTGTAGACACGCTTGATTCTCTTTCGGAGACATATAAATCCATAGGTTTTAAGATTCTTACCAGTCAGGTATATTCTTAGGCATTTAATATGGGGTGTTGAGTCCACTTCGTTGAGCAAGGAGTAGCTCTTGTCTATTACCTATTTGGCTTATGGAATGGTATCTGTGCTAATTTCAATCTCTGGTTTTATGCAGCACCCCAACTCACCTTTCCCCTTAAGCAAGCATAAGTTGGTTTTCTACATTTGAGATCCTGTTCTGTTTTGTAATTCAGTTCCTGTGTAGCCAAGTTTACATTCCGTGTATTAGTGATATCTTATGATGTTTCTTTTTCTGTGTGACTTATCTCACTTAGAATCATCGTACCTGAATCCACTCATTATGCTGCTATGGGCCTGATGACATAGATTTCATTGCTGAGTGATATTGCATTGTACGTAAGTACCACAACTTCTTTATCCATTTTTCGCTTTCTGTGATATTGAACTTGTACCATAAACGAGGATCTTGTAAACAGAGCCGTCCCAAACTTTGGGGTGGCTGTGTCTTTTTGATTTTAATTTCCCTAAGCTATAGGACCATAAGTGGAAGTGCCGTAGGCTCTGTTGCTTTGTTTTTTAGATGTTTCAGGAAACACCATACACTTCTCCAGAGTGGCTGTTGGCAATTTACATCCCGCCCATCAGCATAACAAGGCTCCCAGTTCTCCATGGCCTGTCCGGCCTTTCTGGATTTTACACTTTTTTCAGATGGCCCTTTTGACTGGGGGGCAGTGAGACTTCATTGTAGTGCAGATTTCCTTTGCAAGCTTGCTTGGTTGGCCAAAAAGGGCGTATGCGTTTTTTCCTGAATATATTCAGGAAAAAACGCATACGCCCTTTTTGGCCAAGTGCATCATTGTGGATATTCTGTCTCTTTTCCTATGCTTTACATGCAATTCCAGTCTACCTCCTGAAATCGGATTCCTTCAATTCTGCCCCGCTTTCGAGTCCTCTTGGCAGCCTTACTTCAATATATTTTGGACGATAGCTGTCATTTATAACTCTGCAGGTTTGTGAATTACAGTGCCCCTGAGCTCCTTTCTTCAACTCGCTTTCTTGTGAGCTGGCCGCAACACCGCAGGATTGCTTCAGGCCCTAGTGTGGTTCCGGCATGGCACGCTGAGCCTTTGGTTAATTCCTCTTCCTGGTGGGAAATGAGAGTTAAATTTGCCCATCCAGACACCTCCAGCTAGTCTCTCATTGGTTCTCCCTATTCCTGTTCATTTTCCGCAGAAATTGTAAACTGGGCCAAACAGGAGGTTAAAGGCACTGACTCTCCAAGTGGGGAGAGTGTTAGTAAAGCGTATGGAATGTTGCACCCGAGTACCAGGGGACAAAAACTGAGACACATTTGAACACGTTTCCCGATCACACGGTGGATCATACTCTGGGTTCCACATGCATGTTTTAGCTGAAGGAAGAATCCCTTAAACCTGGAGAGTTGAGACCCATGGAATGGCTACCATGCAATATGACTTCAAAGGGTCTGCATTTGCTCATCAAACCTCACCAATCCTATCACTGCTGCGTTTATGCCACTGTACACATGCTTGATTCTCTTTTGGAGACATATAAATCCATAGGTTTTAAGATTATTACTGGTCAGGTATATTCTTAGGCGATTAATATGGGGTGTAGAGTCCACTTCGTTGAGCAAGGAGTAGCTCTTGTCTATTACATATTTGGCTTATGGAATGGTATCTGTGCTAATTTCAATCTCTGGTTTTATGCAGAACCCCAACTCACCTTTCCCCTTAAGCAAGCATAAGTTGGTTTTCTACATTTGAGACCGTGTTCTGTTTTGTAATTCAGTTTCTGTGTAGCCAAGTTTACATTCCGTGTAGTAGTGATATCTTATGATGTTTCTTTTTCTGTGTGACTTATCTCACTTAGAATCATCGTACCTGAATCCACTCATTATGCTGCTATGGACCTGATGATATAGATTTCATTGCTGAGTGATATTGCATTGTACGTAAGTACCACAAATTCTTTATCCATTTTTCACTTTCTGCGATATTGAACTTGTACCATAAACGAGATTCTTGTAAACAGAGCCGGCCCAAACTTTGGGGTGGCTGTGTCTTTTTGATTTTAATTTCCCTAAGCTATAGGACCATAAGTGGAAGTGCCCTAGGCTCTGTTGCTTTGTTTTTTAGATGTTTCAGGAAACACCATACACTTCTCCAGAGTGGCTGTTGGCAATTTACATCCCGCCCATCAGCATAACAAGGCTCCCAATTCTCCATGGCCTGTCCTGCCTTTCTGGATTTTACACATTTTTCAGATGGCCCTTTTGACCGGGGGGCAGTGAGACTTCATTGTACTGCAGATTTCCTTTGCAAGCTTGCTTGGTTGGCCAAAAAGGGCGTATGCGTTTTTTCCTGAATATATTCAGGAAAAAACGCATACGCCCTTTTTGGCCAAGTGCATCATTGTGGACGTTCTGCCTCTTTTCCTATGCTTTACATGTAATTCCAGTCTACCTCCTGAAATCGGATTCCTGCAATTCTGCCCCGCTTTCGAGTCCTCTTGGCAGCCTTACTTCAATATATTTTTGGACGATAGCTGTCATTTATAACTCTGCAGGTTTGTGAATTACAGTGCCCCTGAGCTCCTTTCTTCAACTCGCTTTCTTGTGAGCTGGCCGCAACACCGCAGATTGCTTCAGGCCCTAGTGTGGTTCCGGCATGGCAGGCTGAGCCTTTGGTTAATTCCTCTTCCTGGTGGGAAATGAGAGTTAAATTTGCCCGTCCAGACACCTCCAGCTAGTCTTTCATTGGTTCTCCCTATTCCTGTTCATTTTCCGCAGAAATTGCAAACTGGGCCAAACAGGAGGTTAAAGGCACTGACTCTCCAAGTGGAGAGAGTTTTAGTAAAGCGTCTGGAATGTTGCACCCGAGTACCAGGGGACAAAACCTGAGACACATTTGAACACGTTTCCCGATCACACGGTGGATCATACTCTGGGTTCCACATGCATGTTTTAGCTGAAGGAAGAATCCCTTAAACCTGGAGAGTTGAGACCCATGGAATGGGTACCATGCAATATGACTTCAAAGGGTCTGCATTTGCTCACCGAACGTCACCAATCCTATCACTGCTGCACTTATGATGCTGTACACACGCTTGATTCTCTTTCGGAGACAAATAAGTCCATAGGTTTTAAGATTCTTACTAGTCAGGTATATTCTTAGGCGTTTAATATGGGGTGTTGTGTCCTCTTCGTTGAGCAAGGAGTAGATCTTGTCTATTACATATTTGGCTTGTGGAACGGTATCTGGGCTAATTTCAATCTCTGGTTTTATGCAGCACCCCAACTCACCTTTCCCCTTAAGCAAGCATAAGTTGGTTTTCTACATTTGAGACCTTGTTCTGTTTTGTAATTCAGTTCCTCTGTAGCCAAGTTTATATTCCGTGTATTAGTGATATCTTATGATGTTTCTTTTTCTGTGTGACTTATCTCACTTAGAATCATCGTACCTGAATCCACTCATTATGCTGCTATGGGCCTGATGACATAGATTTCATTGCTGAGTGATATTGCATTGTACGTAAGTACCACAACTTCTTTATCCATTTTTCGCTTTCTGTGATATTGAACTTGTACCGTAAACGAGGTTCTTGTAAACAGAGCCGTCCCAAACTTTGGGGTGGCTGTGTCTTTTTGATTTTAATTTCCCTAAGCTATAGGACCATAAGTGGAAGTGCCCTAGGCTCTGTTGCTTTGTTTTTTAGATGTTTCAGGAAACACCATACACTTCTCCAGAGTGGCTGTTGGCAATTTACATCCCGCTCATCAGCATAACAAGGCTCCCAGTTCTCCATGGCCTGTCCGGCCTTTCTGGATTTTTCACTTTTTTCAGATGGCCCTTTTGACTGGGGGGCAGTGAGACTTCATTGTAGTGCAGATTTCCTTTGCAAGCTTGCTTGGTTGGCCAAAAAGGGCGTATGTGTTTTTTCCTGAATATATTCAGGAAAAAACGCATACGCCCTTTTTGGCCAAGTGCATCATTGTGGACATTCTGTCTCTTTTCCTATGCTTTACATGCAATTCCAGTCTACCTCCTGAAATCGGATTCCGGCAATTCTGCCCCGCTTTCGAGTCCTCTTGTCAGCCTTACTTCAATATATTTTTGGACGATAGCTGTCATTTTTAACTCTGCAGGTTTGTGAATTACAGTGCCCCTGAGCTCCTTTCTTCAACTCGCTTTCTTGTGAGCTGGCCGCAACACCGCAGGATTGCTTCAGGCCCTAGTGTGGTTCCGGCATGGCACGCTGAGCCTTTGGTTAATTCCTCTTCCTGGTGGGAAATGAGAGTTAAATTTGCCTATCCAGACACCTCCAGCTAGTCTCTCATTGGTTCTCCCTATTCCTGTTCATTTTCTGCAGAAATTGCAAACTGGGCCAAACAGGAGGTTAAAGGCACTGACTCTCCAAGTGGGGAGAGTTTTAGTAAAGCGTCTGGAATGTTGCACCCGAGTACCAGGGGACGAAAACTGAGACACATTTGAACACGTTTCCCGATCACACGGTGGATCATACTCTGGGTTCCACATGCATGTTTTAGCTGAAGGAAGAATCCCTTAAACCTGGAGAGTTGAGACCCATGGAATGGCTACCATGCAATATGACTTCAAAGGGTATGTATTTGCTCATCGAACCTCACCAATCCTATCACTGCTGCTTTTATGCCGCTGTACACATGCTTTATTCTCTTTTGGAGACATATAAATCCATAGGTTTTAAGATTATTACTAGTCAGGTATATTCTTAGGCGATTAATATGGGGTGTAGAGTCCACTTCGTTGAGCAAGGAGTAGCTCTTGTCTATTACATATTTGGCTTATGGAACGGTATCTGTGCTAATTTCAATCTCTGGTTTTATGCAGCACCCCAACTCACCTTTCCCCTTAAGCAAGCATAAGTTGGTTTTCTACATTTGAGACCGTGTTCTGTTTTGTAATTCAGTTTCTGTGTAGCCAAGTTTACATTCCGCGTAGTAGTGATATCTTATGATGTTTCTTTTTCTGTGTGACTTATCTCACTTAGAATCATCGTACCTGAATCCACTCATTATGCTGCTACGGGCCTGATGATATAGATTTCATTGCTGAGTGATATTGCATTGTACGTAAGTACCACAAATTCTTTATCCATTTTTCACCTTCTGTGATATTGAATTTGTAATGTAAATGAGGTTCTTGTAAACAGAGCGGTCCCAAACTTTGGGGTGGCTGTGTCTTTTTGATTTTAATTTCCCTAAGCTATAGGACCATAAGTGGAAGTGCCCTAGGCTCTGTTGCTTTGTTTTTTAGATGTTTCAGGAAACACCATACACTTCTCCAGAGTGGCTGTTGGCAATTTACATCCCGCCCATCAGCATAACAAGGCTCCCTGTTCTCCATGGCCTGTCCGGCCTTTCTGGATTTTACACTTTTTTCAGATGGCCCTTTTGACTGGGGGGCAGTGAGACTTCATTGTAGTGCAGATTTCCTTTGCAAGCTTGCTTGGTTGGCCAAAAAGGGCGTATGCGTTTTTTCCTGAATATATTCAGGAAAAAACGCATACGCCCTTTTTGGCCAAGTGCATCATTGTGGACATTCTGTCTCTTTTCCTATGCTTTACATGCAATTCCTGTCTACCTCCTGAAATCGGATTCCTGCAATTCTGGCCCGCTTTCGAGTCCTCTTGGCAGCCTTACTTCAATATATTTTTGGACGATAGCTGTCATTTTTAACTATGCAGGTTTGTGAATTACAGTGCCCCTGAGCTCCTTTCTTCAACTCGCTTTCTTGTGAGCTGGCCGCAACACCGCATGATTGCTTCAGGCCCTAGAGTGGTTCCGGCATGGCACGCTGAGCCGTTGGTTAATTCCTCTTCCTGGTGGGAAATGAGAGTTAAATTTGCCCATCCAGACACCTCCAGCTAGTCTCTCATTGGTTCTCCCTATTCCTGTTCATTTTCCGCAGAAATTGCAAACTGGGCCAAACAGGAGGTTAAAGGCACTGACTCTCCAAGTGGGGAGAGTTTTAGTAAAGCGTCTGGAATGTTGCACCCGAGTACCAGGGGACGAAAACTGAGACACATTTGAACACGTTTCCCGATCACACGGTGGATCATACTCTGGGTTCCACATGCATGTTTTAGCTGAAGGAAGAATCCCTTAAACCTGGAGAGTTGAGACCCATGGAATGGGTACCATGCAATATGACTTCAAAAGTTCTGCATTGGCTCACCGAACCTCACCAATCCTATCACTGCTGCGCTTATGCCACTGTACACACGCTTGATTCTCTTTCGGAGACATATAAATCCATAGGTTTTAAGATTCTTCCTACTCAGGTATATTCTTAGACGTTTAATATGGGGTGTTGAGTCCTCTTCATTGAGCAAGGAGTAGCTCTTGTCTATTACATATTTGGCTTATGGAACGGTATCTGTGCTAATTTCAATCTCTGGTTTTATGCAGCACCCCAACTCACCTTTCCCCTTAAGCAAGCATAAGTTGGTTTTCTACATTTGAGACCTTGTTCTGTTTTGTAATTCAGTTCCTGTGTAGCCAAGTTTACATTCCGTGTATTAGTGATATCTTATGATGTTTCTTTTTCTGTGTGACTTATCTCACTTAGAATCATCGTACCTGAATCCACTCATTATGCTGCTATGGGCCTGATGACATAGATTTCATTGCTGAGTGATATTGCATTGTACGTAAGTACCACAACTTCTTTATCCATTTTTCGCTTTCTGTGATATTGAACTTGTACCGTAAACGAGGTTCTTGTAAACAGAGCCGTCCCAAACTTTGGGGTGGCTGTGTCTTTTTGATTTTAATTTCCCTAAGCTATAGGACCATAAGTGGAAGTGCCCTAGGCTCTGTTGCTTTGTTTTTTAGATGTTTCAGGAAACACCATACACTTCTCCAGAGTGGCTGTTGGCAATTTACATCCCGCCCATCAGCATAACAAGGCTCCCAGTTCTCCATGGCCTGTCCGGCCTTTCTGGATTTTACACTTTTTTCAGATGGCCCTCTTGACTGGTGGGCAGTGAGACTTCATTGTAGTGCAGATTTCCTTTGCAAGCTTGCTTGGTTGGCCAAAAAGGGCGTATGCGTTTTTTCCTGAATATATTCAGGAAAAAACGCATACGCCCTTTTTGACCAAGTGCATCATTGTGGACATTCTGTCTCTTTTCCTATGCTTTACATGCAATTCCAGTCTACCTCCTGAAATCGGATTCCTGCAATTCTGCCCCGCTTTCGAGTCCTCTTGGCAGCCTTACTTCAATATATTTTTGGACGATAGCTGTCATTTTTAACTATGCAGGTTTGTGAATTACAGTGCCCCTGAGCTCCTTTCTTCAACTCGCTTTCTTGTGAGCTGGCCGCAACACCGCATGATTGCTTCAGGCCCTAGAGTGGTTCCGGCATGGCACGCTGAGCCTTTGGTTAATTCCTCTTCCTGGTGGGAAATGAGAGTTAAATTTGGCGTCGAGACACCTCCAGCTAGTCTCTCACTGGTTCTCCCTATTCCTGTTCATTTTCCGCAGAAATTGCAAACTGGGCCAAACAGGAGGTTAAAGGCACTGACTCTCCCAGTGGGGAGAGTTTTAGTAAAGCGTCTGGAATGTTGCACCCGAGTACCAGGGGACGAAAACTGAGACACATTTGAACACGTTTCCCGATCACACGGTGGATCATACTCTGGGTTCCACATGCATGTTTTAGCTGAAGGAAGAATCCCGTAAACCTGGAGAGTTGAGACCCATGGAATGGGTACCATGCAATATGACTTCAAAGGGTCTGCGTTTGCTCACTGAACCTCACCAATCCTATCACTGTTGCGTTTATGCCCCTGTACACACGCTTGATTCTCTTTCGGAGACATAGAAATCCATAGGTTTTAAGATTCTTACTAGTCAGGTATATTCTTAGATGTTTAATATGGGGTGTAGAGTCCACTTCGTTGAGCAAGGAGTAGCTCTTGTCTATTACATATTTGGCTTATGGAATGGTATCTGTGCTAATTTCAGTCTGTGGTTTTATGCAGCATCCCAACTCACCTTTCCCCTTAAGCAAGCATAAGTTGGTTTTCTACATTTGAGACCCTGTTCTGTTTTGTAATTCAGTTCCTGTGTAGCCAAGTTTACATTCCGTGTAGTAGTGATATCTTATGATGTTTCTTTTTCTGTGTGACTTATTTCACTTAGAATCATCGTACCTGAATCCACTCATTATGCTGCTACGGGCCTGATGATATACATTTCATTGCTGAGTGATATTGCATTGTACGTAAGTACCACAAATTATTTATCCAGTTTTCGCTTTCTGTGATATTTAACTTGTACCGTACATGAGGTTCTTGTAAACAGAGCCGTCCCAAATTTTGGGGTGGCTGTGTCTTTTTGATTTCAATTTCCCTAAGCTATAGGACCATAAGTGGAAGTGCCCTAGGCTCTGTTGCTTTGTTTTTTAGATGTTTCAGGAAACACCATACACTTCTCCAGAGTGGCTGTTGGCAATTTACATCCCGCCCATCAGCATAACAAGGTTCCTTTATCCCCATGGCCTGTCTTGCCTTTCTGCATTTTCCACTTTTTTCAGATGGCTCTTTAAACCGGGGGGAAGTGACACTTCATAGTAGTTCGGATTTCCATTGCAAGCTTGCTTGGTTTGCCAAAAAGGGCGTATGCGTTTTTTCCTGAATATATTCAGGAAAAAACGCATACGCCCTTTTTGGCCAAGTGCATCATTGTGGACGTTCTGCCTCTTTTCCTATGCTTTACATGCAATTCCAGTCTACCTCCTGAAATCGGTTTCCTGTAATTCTGCCCCGCTTTCAAGTCCTCTTGGCAGCCTTACTTCAATATATTTTTGGACGATAGCTGTCATTTATAACTCTGCAGGTTTGTGAATTACAGTGCCCCTGAGCTCCTTTCTTCAACTCGCTTTCTTGTGAGCTGGCCGCAACACCGCAGCATTGCTTCAGGCCCTAGAGTGGTTCCGGCATGGCACGCTGAGCCTTTGGTTAATTCCTCTTCCTGGTGGGAAATGAGAGTTAAATTTGCCCATACAGGTACCTCCAGCTAGTCTCTCATTGGTTCTCCCTATTCCTGTTCATTTTCCGCAGAAATGGCAAACTGGGCCAAACAGGAGGTTAAAGGCACTGACTCTCCAAGTGGGGAGAGTGTTAGTAAAGCGACTGGAATGTTGCACCCGAGTACCAGGGGACGAAAACTGAGACACATTTGAACACGGTTCCCGATCACATGGTTGATCATACTCTGGGTTCCACATGCATGTTTTAGCTGAAGGAAGAATCCCTTAAACCTGGAGAGTTGAGACCCATGGAATGGGTACCATGCAATATGACTTCAAAGGTTCTGCATTGGCTCACCGAACCTCACCAATCCTATCACTGCAGTGCTTATGCCACTGTACACACGCTTGATTCTCTTTCGGAGACATATAAATCCATAGGTTTTAAGATTCTTACTAGTCAGGTATATTCTTAGACGTTTAATATGGGGTGTTGAGTAATCTTCGTTGAGCAAGGAGTAGCTCTTGTCTATTACATATTTGGCTTATGGAATGCTATCTGTGCTAATTTCAATCTCTGGTTTTATGCAGCACCCCAACTCACCTTTCCCCTTAAGCAAGCATAAGTTGGTTTTCTACATTTGAGACCCTGTTCTGTTTTGTAATTCAGTTCCTGTGTAGCCAAGTTTACATTCCGTGTAGTAGTGATATCTTATGATGTTTCTTTTTCTGTGTGACTTATTTCACTTAGAATCATCGTACCTGAATCTACTCATTATGCAGCTACGGGCCTGATGATATAGATTTCATTGCTGAGTGATATTGCATTGTTCGTAAGTACCACAAATTCTTTATCCATTTTTCACTTTCTGTGATATTGAACTTGTACCGTAAACGAGGTTCTTGTAAACAGAGCCGTCCCAAACTTTGGGGTGGCTGTGTCTTTTTGATTTTAATTTCCCTAAGCTATAGGACCATAAGTGGAAGTGCCCTAGGCTCTGTTGCTTTGTTTTTTAGATGTTTCAGGAAACACCATACACTTCTCCAGAGTGGCTGTTGGCAATTTACATCCCACCCATCAGCATAACAAGGCTCCCAGTTCTCCATGGCCTGTCCTGCCTTTCTGGATTTTATACTTTTTTCAGATGGCCATTTTGACCGGGGGGCAGTGAGACTTCATTGTAGTGCAGATTTCCTTTGCAAGCTTGCTTGGTTGGCCCAAAAGGGCGTATACGTTTTTTCCTGAATATATTCAGGAAAAAACGCATACGCCCTTTTTGGCCAAGTGCATCATTGTGGACGTTCTGCCTCTTTTCCTATGCTTTACATGCAATTCCAGTCTACCTCCTGAAATCGGTTTCCTGCAATTCTGCCCCGCTTTCAAGTCCTCTTGGCAGCCTTACTTCAATATATTTTTGGATGATAGCTGTCATTTTTAACTCTGCAGGTTTGTGAATTACAGTGCCCCTGAGCTCCTTTCTTCAACTCGCTTTCTTGTGAGCTGGCCGCAACACCACAGCCTTGCTTCAGGCCCTAGTGTGGTTCCGGCATGGCACGCTGAGCCTTTGGTTAATTCCTCTTCCTGGTGGGAAATGAGAGTTAAATTTGCCCGTACAGGCACCTCCATCTAGTCTCTCATTGGTTCTCCCTATTCCTGTTCATTTTCCACAGAAATGGCAAACTGGGCCAAACAGGAGGTTAAAGGCACTGACTCTCCAAGTGGGGAGAGTGTTAGTAAAGCGTCTGGAATGTTACACCCGAGTACCAGGGGACGAAACCTGAGACACATTTGAACACGTTTCCCGATCACACGGTGGATCATACTCTGGGTTCCACATGCATGTTTTAGCTGAAGGAAGAATCCCTTAAACCTGGAGAGTTGAGACCCATGGAATGGGTACCATGCAATATGACTTCAAAGGGTCTGCATTGGCTCACCGAACCTCACCAATCCTATCACTGCTGTGTTTATGCCGCTGTACACACGCTTGATTCTCTTTCGGAGACATAGAAATCCATAGGTTTTAAGATTCTTACTAGTCAGGTATATTCTTAGACGTTTAATATGGGGTGTAGAGTCCACTTCGTTGAGCAAGGAGTAGCTCTTTTCTATTACATATTTGGCTTATGGAACGGTATCTGTGCTAATTTCAATCTCTGATTTTATGCAGCACCCCAACTCACCTTTCCCCTTAAGAAAGTATAAGTTGGTTTTCTACATTTGAGACCCTGTTCTGTTTTGTAATTCAGTTCCTTTGTAGCTAAGTTTACATTCCGTGTAGTAGTGATATCTTATGATGTTTCTTTTTCTGTGTGATTTTTTTCACTTAGAATCATGGTACCTGAATCTACTCATTATGCTGCTACGGGCCTGATGACATAGATTTCATTGCTGAGTGATATTGCATTGTACGTAAGTACCACAACTTCTTTATCCATTTTTCGCTTTCTGTGATATTGAACTTGTACCGTAAATGAGGTTCTTGTAAACAGAGCCGTCCCAAACTTTGGGGTGGCTGTGTCTTTTTGATTTTAATTTCCCTAAGCTATAGGACCATAAGTGGAAGTGCCCTAGGCTCTGTTGCTTTGTTTTTTAGATGTTTCAGGAAACACCATACAATTCTCCAGGGTGGCTGTTGGCAATTTACATCCCGCCCATCAGCATAACAAGGCTCCCAGTTCTCCATGGCCTGTCCTGCCTTTCTGGATTTTACACTTTTTTCAGATGCTCCTTTTGACAGGGAGGAAGTGAGACTTCATTGTAGTGCAGATTTCCTTTGCAAGCTTGCTTGGTTGGCCAAAAAGGGCGTATGCGTTTTTTCCTGAATATATTCAGGAAAAAACGCATACGCCCTTTTTGGCCAAGTGCATCATTGTCGACGTTCTGAGTGTTTTCATATGTTTTCAATGCAATTCCAGTCTACCTCCTGAAATCGGTTTCCTGCAATTCTGCCTTGCTGTCAGTGCCTCTTCATAGCCTTACCTCAATATACTTTTTGAAAATTGTTGGCCTTTTTAACTCTGCAGGTTTTTGAATTGCCGTGGCCCTTAGCTGCATTTTTCAGCTCTTATTTTTGTGATCTTGCCTCATATCCACAGGATTTCTTCAGGCCCTATTCTTCTTCTGGGTCGCCTTGCTCTGCCTTTGGTTAATTCTTCTTCCTGATGTGAATTAGAGTGACATGTTCCCATTGAAACCGCTACAGCTATTTTCTCACTGGTTCCCCCTATTCCCATTCATCCTCCGCACTAACTGCAGACTGTGCGATACCGGAACGTAAAGGCATTGACTCTCCATGTGGAGATGTTGTTAGTAAAATGGCTGGAATGTTGATCCGGAGCCCCAGGAGAGGAAAATGAGGTGCGTTTTAGAAACCTTTCCCGATCATACGGTATACCATCCGCTGGATTTCCCATGCATGGTTTAGCTGTAGGAAGATTCCCTTCAACCTGGAGTGTTGGGACCCTTGGAATGAGTAGCATGAAGTATTGCATTAAACTTTCAGCAGTTGCTCACCAAAGCTCACCAATCCTCTCAGCCCCAAGTGTCCAGCCTTATGTCTTATCCAGCTGTGGGTTTATATGTGGTCATTCCAGGTTGCATCACAGCCCCTGAGCGAATTTTGTAAGAATTTTTCTCTCTTTCATTGTTTCTGCGTTTTGGTTTTAAAATTTATTTCTATAACGGGGTTTAGCTCATTTTCACTGCTGTGTTTGGCCGCTCTGCACACACTTGATTCCCTTATGGAGATATATCAATACATGGGTTTTAAGATTCTTATTACTCAGATATATTTCTCTGTGGTGTATAGGGTGTGTTGAGGCCAGTTCATTGAGCAAGGTGTAGATCTTGTCTAATACCTATTTGGTTTATTGAACGGTAGCTGTGCTAATTTCAAACTCTGGTTTTATGCATCACCCCACCTCTCCTTTCCCCTTAAGCTGACATAAGTGTGTTTTCTAAATGTGAGACACTGTTCTGTTTTGTAATTCATTTTTTGTGCAGCCATATTTATCCTCCCTCTATAAGTGATATCTTATGATATGTTTCTTTTTCTGTTTGACTTATTTCAAGTAGTATTATCGGACCTAAATCCACTCTTTATCCTTCTACTAGCCTTATTACATTGATTTCATGGTGAAGAGATATTCCATTGTACATAAGTACCACATTTTCTTTATCCATTGTTCTCTTTCCTGGGATATTTAAGGTGTACTGAAGTTGAGGTTCTTGTAAACAGAGTAGCCCTAAACTGTGGTGTGCTTGTGTCTTGTTGATTTTTAGACTTCCCTAGATATACTTCCGTGATTGGAAGTGCCCTATGCTCTGTAGCTCTGTTTTTTAGATGATTTAGGAACCACCATACACTTCTCCAGAGTGGCTCTCGGCAGTTCACACACTGTCCATCAGCGTATAAAGGCTCCCTGTTCTCCATGGCCTGTCCTGCATTTCTGGTTTTTACAATTTTTTCGGATGGCCCTTTTGACCGGTGGGAAATGAGACTTCTTTGTTGTGCACATTTGCATTGCTTGCTTGCTTGGTTGCCCATAAAGTGCGTATGCGTTTTTTCCTGGATATATTCAGGAAAAAACGCATACTCCCTTTTGGGCCAACTGCATCATTGTCGAAATTCTGCCGCTTTTCATGTGCTTTAAAGACGAGTCCAATCTATCTCTTGAAATCTGTTTCTTGCAATTCTGTCTTGCATTCAGATCCTCTTCTTTGCCTTACCTCAACATATTTTGGGACGTTAGTTTTCATTTATAACTCTGCAGGTTTGTGAATTGCAGTGACCCTGAGCTCCATTTTTTAAGTTGCTCTTTTGTGAGCTGGCCTCAAAGCCGTAGGATTGCTTCAGGCCCTATTTTGGCTCCGGCGAGGCGGGCTGAGCCTTTTTTTAATTCTTATTCTTAATGGGAAATTAGAGTGACATGTGCCCGTCCAAACCCCTACAACTATTCTCTCATTGGTTCCCCCTCTTCCCGTTCATCCTCCTCACAATTTGCAAAATGTGTGAAACAGAAGTTTAAATGTGCTGATTCTCTAAGTGGGGAGATTCTAAGTAACGTGGCTGGAATGATGAACAGGAGCACCAGGAGAGGATAAATGAGGTGCATTTTAGACACATCTCCCAATCACATGGTGTACAGTCCTCTGGGTTTTCCATGCATGTTTTCGCTGTAGGAAGATCCCTTGAACCTGCAGATTTGGGACCCATTGAATGGGTACCAGGTAGTATTACTTTAAAGGGTGTGCATTTCCTCACCCAACCTCATATTTCTCTTAGCGCGAACAGTTTCCAGCCTTATGTCTCATCCTGCTGTGGGTCTAGATGTGTTCAATCCATGTTGCATCACCGTCCCTGAGGAAAAGTTGTAAGAGGTTTTCTCTGTCTCTCTGTCGTTTATTTTTTTCAATTTATTACTATATTGGTTACAGCTGATTTTCAAAGCTCTGTTTCTTGCTGCTGTACATCCACTTGATTCACATACAGAGAGACATCAATAAATTCTTTTTCAGATTCTTACCAGTCATATATATTCTTTTCCAGTGACTTGAGTGTGCTGAGTGCAGTTCTTTTAGCTACCGTGTAGGCCTTGTTGATTATCAGTTTGGTATTTGGAATGGTATCTTTGCTAATTTCAACCTCCTGGATGATGCCTCACCCCTCCCCACCTTTCCCGTTTAGCAGCCTTACGCGTGTTGTCTACATATTTGACTATGTTTTTGTTTTGTAATTTATTTCATGTGTAGTCATTTTGGATTCCACCTTTAAGTGATATCTTATGATATGTGTCTTTTTCTTTTTGAATTATGTCACTTAGAATGATCATACGTAACTCCTCCGGAGTTGTTACAACTGGCCATATTTCATTGACTTCCAGGCTGAGTAATATTCCACTCTACATAAGTACCACATCTCTATCCATTTTTTCCCTCCAGAGACATTTAAGTTATATCCTAGTCGAGGATCTTTTAAACAGAGAGGCAGTAAACATTGGGGTGCCTGTGTCCTCTCGATTTTTGTTTTTCCCAAGACATACGCCCATGAGTGCAAGTGCCCTATGCTCTGTAGCTCATTTTTTAGATGCTTTAGTAAACACAATACACTTCTCCAGAATGGCCATTGGCAATATACATTTCCACTATAAGCCTCACAGGGCTCCCTCTTCTCCTTGCCCTGTCCTGCATTTCTGGTGTTTACACTTTATGAGGATGGCTCTTCTGACTGATGCGAAGTGATATCTTTTGTAGTATTGATTTCCAGTGCCCACCTGTTTGGTTGGCTAAAAAAGTGTATGCCCTTTTCTTGAATATATACAGAAAAAAACGCATACAGCCTTTTTGGCCAACTGCAATGTTGGCAATGTTCAGCCCCTTTTCTTGTGCTTAATGGTGAGTCCTTTCTACCTCCTCAAATCCCTTTCCTGCCATTCTCCCTTGCTTACCAATCCTTTTCTCTGACTTTCCTCAAGACATTTTTCAGTGATAGATATTTTCAACTCTGCAGTTTCATGAATTTTACTGCCCCTGAGTTCCATTGTTCAACTTGTGTTTATGGGAACTGGCCACAAAGCAGTGGGATTTCCTCAAGCCCTATACTGTTTCCATGGGCAACCCTAGCCTTTGGTCAATTCGTCTTCCTGATTGGAAATTAGAGTGACATGTGCCTGTCTGAACACCTAGGACTTGTCTCTTGTTGTTCCTCATCCTTCCGCTTCATCCTCTGGACAAATTCCAAACTGTACGCAACAGGATGTTGACAGTGCTGACATCTCCAAGTGGGGAGACTGTTAGTAAAGACGCTGGAAGGGTGAACCTGAGCACCAGGAGATGAGGAGATGAGATGCCTTTTCCAAACTCTTCCCGATCAGACGGTATACCATCCTCTGTGTGTGACAGACATGTTTTAGCAGTAGGAAGAGTCCCATTCATGTAAGGAGAACACCAGGGCTTTTTCAAAATCAGTGTCTCCCCGAAACCCAAACTGGGGAATTTTTTAAGCTACGGCTACACATATGTTCATTAAGGGCCTTGGGAAGTAGGCAGAGTCCAAACTTTAGATGATTGAAGTCTTCAGGGTCAGAAGCACTCACCACCGGCTTCCCTTAGGTTACACTTTAACTGTCATTGATAGATGATGTCAATAAAAATATCTATTCTTTTTCCGATTATTTCCCCTTATAGGTTATTGCAAAATATTGAGTGTAGTTCCCTGTGCTATACAGTGGTTCCTTGTTGATGATCTATTTTATACATAGCAGTGTGTATGTGTTAATTCCAAACTGTTAATTTATCCCTCCTCCCACCTTTCCCCTTTGGTAATAATAAATTATAAGATTTTATACTTCTCAGAAATGGGGGAGCTGAAAGAGAGGTATCATTTTCAATGGAAAAGCATTTAAAACAAGATTGAAGCTTTAACCAAGATTATTAGATGTACATCCTTGGAAAGAAATCACTTCATTTCTCTAATATTGACCTGACAAATAAGACAAACCTTTTCACTGAACTTGCTTATAATAAAGTGATGGAAATATCAAATGGAAGTGTTAGAAACATCTTATTTTACCCGAGCCTTATAAACTGTTCTATGTTAACTACAGTTTGGCTCACACATCTGTTCATTGAAGTTACAATAGTTTCAATTTCTGTTACTGATCCTCCAGAGTGGACCCCAACAAGTGTCCCCCTGCCCAGTGTCATTGGGGCCAACAGATCGAGACTGAGTTTGGTTCACAAGCAAAGGAAACTTTATATTTTGATCAGAGAATGGAGAGGTGAGAGCATGCACTACCCCGTGGGCTGTGGGCTGGGCTGCTGTGTAGAGATCCTGTCAGAGTCAGTGGGAGGGAGGGGGTGGAGCACTCGAGGGCCGGGTTGGCTGCAGCTCAGGCTCTATATCTCGGAGTCTGCACTGGGCCCCAGGAGCTGAGGTGTCGACCCAGCCATTCTCCACTAGGAAATCTGGTCTGAAGTGCCGGGTGTGGAACCTCTGCATGCGGGGCCCTAGGAGCACGTGAAATTAGACAAAGCACAAAGGATAAAAAAGGTCAGACTTGACTTTATTGCCCAGATTCTATTTTTATCTCCCAGGGATTTTTAATGGGCTTTGCTGGGGACAAACCCCTCCTCTGCCTTTTGTCCCGTTCCTCATTCTTGGAGTGCTGAGGGTGCAGACCCTTCTTCTGTAACTGCTGAGTGCTGAGTTGGGAGCCCTCATACCAGGGGATGAGGGTCAGAACTTCTCCCCAGCAGCCTCCAGGTGACGTTGATTGGCCCCAGGACCCCTGCCTCCCTGCTCGTCCGCCTGAGCACCAGCATTGGAAGTGTTATAGATTCTAATGACCTTTAAGGGTTCAGGAAAGAGATGCGCAGAGACGCTGTGGGGGCCGGTTTCACCCTGCCCCACATTTGTTCGGCCACCTTAGGCTGACCGTTTCTGCCAGCCTAGATGCTCTGACCAGTAGTCTGCTCTTTCTTCAATTAGGCCCCTGAATTAACGTAAAAACAGCACCAGGTGTCAGAGCCCTGCCCGCTCAACTCCCAGACAGTCCAGGGTCAGTGGTGATCAAGGACCATGATGGCCACTGAGTCAACAGCCTTTTGAAGTAAACAGGAGTCCAGCCGGTCTTATTGGCCACCATCATCACGGTGTCTGTAGGCTTTTCTATGGTGACAGTGTGATATACGTTTCCCCCGCCAAGATTATTAGCTCCCCTCCGGGTGCAGTAAGTCCTGCAAGCAGTAGTCTACTCATTCGGGACACACTATTGTTGTTTTATGAGAGAAACTCCAGGTCAAGTGATGTTCACACGAGTCGTCATGGTGCCCTGTTGCCCCCGGTTATCTCTCTGGATGTTGGAGTTGGAGGGCCTCCTCACTCGAGGTCGGTGTGCCCACGGAGCGAACCCTGCAACTTCAGGGCATGGTTGGTGTTTAGGATCACCACGTGGGGTCCTTTTCCCTTAGGAGGGAGGTGGCCTTTTGGGCTGCTGATTTCCAGGTTTTTAGATACCGCCAGTATCTTGGCCAGATGTGGCAGTGGGCCAAGCCCCTTGGTGACTCTATTTTATCCTACCTGGATGGCATTCTTGCGTTGTTCCATTTCAAGTGGTCCCAGTTTTTGCACTAATTCTCCAATGGCGACTCACCTTTCACCGGGAATGGAAAGGTCAAAGGGTTTAGCTCAATTAGGGAGTTCCAGGGCAAGGGTCTGAATTGACTGCTCTTTCCATTCTTGAAAGGCCACTTCTGGATTCTGTTCAAAAGGATCATCATCTTTTCCTTTCAGTGTTTCATATAGAGGCCCAGCTAGTAGACTGTAGTTAGGGATCCAGAAGCAGCAAACCCTGGCCTCCCCAGGAACCCCTAAGCTGTCTTCTAGTTTTAGAAAGGGGTAAGGCTGCAAATGGTTTCTTCCCTTTCCTGGGATGGGCTTCTCCGACCTTCTGTGAGAATGAAGCCCAGGCAGGTCACCGCAGTCTGTGATATTTGAGCTTTTTCTTGGACAACTTCTATCCTTTATTGGCTTGGTAGTTCAGAGGCCTCCTTAGTAGGGCTGGCGATCAGAATGTCGTCTGCATATTGAAGGAGGGTTTCCTTTTCTAGAGGTAGAACTTTTCGGTCTTTAGCTAAGCTTTCCCCAAAGATGGTGTGGGAATTTTTGAACCCTTGGGGCAAGACGGCCCGGAAGTATTGTTTTAGTTGTATGTTGAGTCCTGCCACTCACAAGCCAAAATTTCTTGTGACTCTGGGACTAATGGAATACAAAAGAAGGCATCATTGAAGACTAATACAGAATACCATGTCCTGGTGGTTGGTAGAATGACCAGCAGGGTGTAGGAAATGGAGCAACTGGAGGTATATCCTCGGTGGCTTCACTGACTGTCCTGACATCCTTTACCAGGTCCCCAGCAGCCCATGGGGCTCTCGTGGTCAGGCCAATCCCAGGATATGGAGCTCTCCTGGGCAGGTACCCCACCCCCAACCCAGCCCACGGGGCTCTCATGGTCAGGCCTCTCCCAGGATACAGAGCTACCCTTGCAGGTACCGTGGCAGGGCTGGGCACACAGGAACTGTGCACATAGCCCTCATTGAAGAGCACCCCCATCTCACCTGTCGCTCAGAGCTGACACAGAGCACCTCAGAGCAGGACTTGAACTAACAAACAGCAGCTCCGACAGGTCTGTGACCCTGGGCATCACTCTGTGTGGCCTCCCTCCACCTGGTCTTCCAGAGACTTCCACTGCACCCGGGGCACCAAGCCTCTGTCTCCAACCACCACCCACCCCTCCTCTCCCTGACTCCTGGGTTCCTCTCATTAGGAGAGGGTTTTCTTGAAGTTGTCTCCCACTCATGGGCCAGATAAAATGATTAGAAAACAAGCCAAAGCTGCAGCCCCTTGTCTATCCTGACTCTCAGGAGCCCACACCTGTTCCTTGGACCTGGCCGGTTCAGCAAGTTCCATTTTCTGCAACTGTGAGCCCCTGAGGGGTGATGATTGGCTGACCTGGGCAGCCTTACCATGCCGGCCAGCCCTCCCCAGGTGTGCCTGGGTTGAGATCAATATAAATACCACTCCAGGCAGCAAGAGCCCCTGCAGCTGTGCCTGACGCCATTTTCTCTGCCCTGTCAGCAGTCTCGGGGCTGGGCTGGTGGGAGGGAGTGAGAGGCCACGGCTTTGTGGGTGGCCCAGTGTGAGTGGGGCTCTGCTGGACTTTCTGCAGCAGTTGCCAGGCTGCCACCTGCTAAAGAAGAGGATGTGTCACCCATACCTGCTGCTGGAATTTCTCCCTGGGCAGAGGTGAGGAAGGAAAAAAGCAGTGGGGGCAGGGACAGGACGGGTATCTCAGGCAGGGAAATGGAAATCTTCCAGAAGAGCACCCAGGGCCAGGACCATCCTGGCTGGCCTGCAGGCACCAAGTCAGCTGGCATGCTGTCACTCGTGTGGCTCCATGGCCCTTCCTCTAGGCTTTCAAGTCCTTGTATATATTCAGGTGTTTCACCTGGGAAGGGTGGGAACAGTTCAACAGCAACTGGCCTGGGGCTCAGCTCACGTTCACTCACAGATGCCTCGGCACAGTGCCCCAGCTTTGCAATGAGTACGCTTGTTGTGTGGGGGTTGCTGGCTGAATGGGAGACGATTCCCCACCACTGACCAACTTCAGAATTGTTTACAACTGGAGCAAGTGCCCTGATACGGTTTTCCTCTGAGTAACTGGTGGGTTCTGTTTTTTTTTTTCTCTTTTTCGTTTTTGGTTCAAGGTAGATTTTATTCCTCTTTTTTGTATTCACAGATATAAGCATGGAAATAATTTATTCATATAAATACATGTATGTGAAGGGAATAATTGTTTTTTCTGTTTTATTTTTTAAATTTTATTTCTTTTTAATTTTGAATTTTATTTTATATTTTTATACAGCAGGTTCTTATTGGTTATCTATTTTATAC
Organism: Pseudorca crassidens; assembly: GCF_039906515.1. NCBI lineage: Eukaryota > Metazoa > Chordata > Mammalia > Artiodactyla > Delphinidae > Pseudorca > Pseudorca crassidens. The sequence continues at coordinate 454,384 of NW_027136342.1, forward strand.
ATATAAATGTTTACATGCCAATCCCAATCTCTCAGCTCCTCCCACCACCACCCCCCCAAGAGCTTTCCCCCCTTGTTGTCCATACGATTGTTGTCTACATCTGTTGCTCTATTTATGCCTTGCAAAACGGTTAATCTGTACAGTTTTTCTAGGTTCCACATATATGCATGAATATACAAGATTTGTTTTTCTCTTTCTGACTTACTTCACTCTGTATGACAGTCTCTAGATCCATCGACGTCTCTACAAATGACCCAATTTCATTCCTTTCATGGCTTAGTAATATTCCATTTTATATATGTACCACATCTTTATGCATTCGTCTGTCTGTGGGCATTTAGGTTGCTTCCATTACCTCGATATTGTAAATAGTGATGCAATGAACATTGCGGTGAATGTCTCTTTTTGATTTATGGTTTTGTCTGGGTATATGTCCAGTACTGGGATTGCTGTATCATATGGTAATTCTATTATTAGTTTCTTAAGACTCCATATTGTTCTCCATAGTGACTGTATCAATTTATATTCCCAACAATAGTGGAAGAGGCTTCCTTTTCCCCACACCCTTTCCAGCAATTGTTGTTTGTAGATTTTCAGATGATGCCCATTCTAACAGGTGTGAAGTGATACCTCATTGTTGAGTCCATTTCGTTGAGCAAGGGGTAGGTCTTGTCTATTACATATTTGGCTTACGGAATGGTATCTGTGCTAATTTCAAACTCTGGTTTTATGCAGCACCCCAACTCACCTTTCCCCTTAAGCAAGCATAAGTTGGTTTTCTAAACTTGAGACCCTGTACTGTTTTGTAATTCAGTTCATGTGTAGCCAAGTTTACATTCCATGTATTAGTGATACCTTATGATGTTTCTTTTTCTGTGTGACTTATTTCACTTAGAATCATCGTGCCTCAATCCACTCATTATGCTGGTACAGGCCTGGTGACACAGATTTCATTGCTGAGTGGTATTCTGTTGTACGTTAAGTACCGCAACTTCTTTATCAATTATTTGCTCTCTGGGATATTTAACTTGTACCGTAGAAGAGGTTCCTGTAAACAGAGCCGTCCCAAATTTTGGGGTGGCTGTGTCTTTTTGATTTTAATTTCCCTAAGCTATAGGACCATAAGTGGAAATGCCCTAGACTCTGTTGCTTTGTTTTTCAGATGTATCAGGAAACACCATACACTTCTCCAGAGTGGCTGTTGGCAATTTACATCCCGCCCATCAGCATAACAAGGCTCCCAATTCTCCATGGCCTGTCCTGCCTTTCTGGATTTTACACTTTTTTCAGATGGCCCTTTTGACCGGGGGGCAGTGAGACTTCATTGTAGTGCAGATTTCCTTTGCAAGCTTGCTTGGTTGGCCAAAAAGGGCGTATGCGTTTTTTCCTGAATATATTCAGGAAAAAACGCATACGCCCTTTTTGGCCAAGTGCATCATTGTGGACGTTCTGCCTCTTTTCCTATTCTTTACATGCAATTCCAGTCTACCTCCTGAAACCAGTTTCCTGCAATTCTGCCCCGCTTTCAAGTCCTCTTGGCAGCCTTACTTCAATATATTTTTGGACAATAGCTGTCATTTATAACTCTGCAGGTTTGTGAATGACAGTGCCCCTGAGCTCCTTTCTTCAACTCGCTTTCTTGTGAGCTGGCCGCAACACCGCAGGATTGCTTCAGGCCCTAGTGTGGTTCCGGCATGGCACGCTGAGCCTTTGGTTAATTCCTCTTCCTGGTGGGAAATGAGAGTTTAATTTGCCCGTCCAGACACCTCCAGCTAGTCTCTCATTGGTTCTCCCTATTCCTGTTCATTTTCCGCAGAAATTGCAAACTGGGCCAAACAGGAGGTTAAAGGCACTGACTCTCCAAGTGGGGAGAGTGTTAGTAAAGCGTCTGGAATGTTGCACCCGAGTACCAGGGGACGAAACCTGAGACACATTTGAACACGTTTCCTGATCACACGGTGGATCATACTCTGGGTTCCACATGCATGTTTTAGCTGAAGGAAGAATCCCTTAAACCTGGAGAGTTGAGACCCATGGAATGGGTACCATGCAATTTGACTTCAAAGGGTCTGCATTTGCTCACCGAACGTCAACAATCCTATCACTGCTGCGCTTATGCCGCTGTACACACGCTTGATTCTCTTTCGGAGACATATAAATCCATAGGTTTAAGATTCTTACTAGTCAGGTATATTCTTAGGCGTTTAATATGGGGTGTTGTGTCCTCTTCGTTGAGCAAGGAGTAGATCTTGTCTATTACATATTTGGCTTGTGGAACGGTATCTGTGCTAATTTCAATCTCTGGTTTTATGCAGCACCCCAACTCACCTTTCCCCTTAAGCAAGCATAAGTTGGTTTTCTACATTTGACACCCTGTTCTGTTTTGTAATTCAGTTCCTGTGTAGCCAAGGTTACATTCCGTGTAGTAGTGATATCTTATGATGTTTCTTTTTCTGTGTGACTTATCTTACTTAGAATCATCGTACCTGAATCCACTCATTATGCTGTTACGGGCCTGATGACATACATTTCATTGCTGAGTGATATTGCATTGTACGTAAGTACCACAACTTCTTTATCCATTTTTCGCTTTCTGTGATATTGAACTTGTACCATAAACGAGGTTCTTGTAAACAGAGCTGTCCGAAACTTTGGGGTGACTGTGTCTTTTTTATTTTAATTTCCCTAATCTATAGGACCATAAGTGGAAATGTCCTAGGCTCTGTTGCTTTGTTTTTTAGATGTTTCAGGAAACACCATACACTTCTCCAGGGTGGCTGTTGGCAATTTACATCCCGCCCATCAGCATAACAAGGCTCCCAGTTCTCCATGGCCTGTCCTGCCTTTCTGGATTTTACACTTTTTTCAGATGGCCCTTTTGACCGGGGGGCAGTGAGACTTCATTGTAGTGCAGATTTCCTTTGCAAGCTTGCTTGGTTGGCCAAAAAGGGCGTATGCGTTTTTTCCTGAATATATTCAGGAAAAAACGCATACGCCCTTTTTGGCCAAGTGCATCATTGTGGACGTTCTGCCTCTTTTCCTATTCTTTACATGCAATTCCAGTCTACCTCCTGAAACCGGTTTCCTGCAATTCTGCCCCGCTTTCAAGTCCTCTTGGCAGCCTTACTTCAATATATTTTTGGACGATAGCTGTCATTTATAACTCTGCAGGTTTGTGAATTACAGTGCCCCTGAGCTCCTTTCTTCACCTCGCTTTCTTGTGAGCTGGCCGCAACACTGCAGGATTGCTTCATGCCCTAGTGTGGTTCCGGAATGGCACGCTGAGACGTTGGTTAATTCCTCTTCCTGGTGGGAAATGAGAGTTAAATTTGCCCGTCCAGACACCTCCAGCTAGTCTCTCATTGGTTCTCCCTATTCCTGTTCATTTTCCACAGAAATTGCAAACTGGGCCAAACAGGAGGTTAAAGGCACTGACTCTCCGAGTGGGGAGAGTGTTAGTAAAGCGTCTGGAATGTTGCACCCGAGTACCAGGGGACGAAACCTGAGACACATTTGAACACGTTTCCCAATCACACGGTGGATCATACTCTGGGTTCCACATGCATGTTTTAGCTGAAGGAAGAATCCCTTAAACCTGGAGAGTTGAGACCCATGGAATGGGTACCACGCAATATGACTTCAAAGGGTCTGCATTTGCTCACCGAACCTCACCAATCCTATCACTGCTGCGTTTATGCCGCTGTACACACGCTTGATTCTCTTTCGGAGACATAGAAATCCATAGGTTTTAAGATTCTTACTAGTCAGGTATATTCTTAAGCGTTTAATATGGGGTGTTGATTCCACTTGGTTGAGCAAGGAGTAGCTCTTGTCTATTACATATTTGCCTTATGGAACGGTATCTGTGCTAATTTCAATCTCTGGTTTTATGCAGCACCGCAACTCACCTTTCCCCTTAAGAAAGTATAAGTTGGTTTTCTACATTTGAGACCCTGTTCTGTTTTGTAATTCAGTTCCTGTGTAGCCAAGTTTACATTCCGTGTAGTAGTGATATCTTATGATGTTTCTTTTTCTGTGTGACTTATTTCACTTAGAATCATCGTACCTGAATCCACTCATTATGCTGCTATGGGCCTGATGACATAGATTTCATTGCTGAGTGATATTGCATTGTACGTACCTACCACAACTTCTTTATCCATTTTTCACTTTCTGTGATATTGAACTCGTACTGTAAACAAGGTTCTTGTAAACAAAGCTGTCGCAAACTTTGGGGTGGCTGTGTCTTTTTGATTTTAATTTCCCTAAGCTATAGGACCATAAGTGGAAGTGCCCTAGGCTCTGTTGCTTTGTTTTTTAGATGTTTCAGGAAACACCATACACTTCTCCAGAGTGGCTGTTGGCAATTTACATCCCGCCCATCAGCATAACAAGGCTCCCAGTTCTCCATGGCCTGTCCTGCCTTTCTGGATTTTACACTTTTTTCAGATGGCCCTTTTGACTGGGGGGCAGTGAGACTTCATTGTAGTGCAGATTTCCTTTGCAAGCTTGCTTGGTTGGCCAAAAAGGGCGTATGCGATTTTTCCTGAATATATTCAGGAAAAAATGCATACGTCCTTTTTGGCCAAGTGCATCATTGTGGACGTTCTGTCTATTTTCCTATGCTTTACATGCAATTCCAGTCTACCTCCTGAAATCGGATTCCTGCAATTCTGCCCCGCTTTCGAGTCCTCTTGGCAGCCTTACTTCAATATATTTTTGGACGATAGCTGTCATTTATAACTCTGCAGGTTTGTGAATTACAGTGCCCCTGAGCTCCTTTCTTCAACTCGCTTTCTTGTGAGCTGGCCGCAACACCGCAGCATTGCTTCAGGCCCTTGTGTGGTTCCGGCATGGCACGCTGAGCCTTTGGTTAATTCCTCTTCCTGGTGGGAAATGAGAGTTAAATTTGCCCGTCCAGACACTTCCAGCTAGTCTCTCATTTGTTCTCCCTATTCCTGTTCATCTTCCGCAGAAAGTGCAAACTGGGCCAAACAGGAGGTTAAAGGCACTGACTCTCCGAGTGGGGAGAGTGTTAGTAAAGTGTCTGGAATGCTGCACCCGAGTACCAGGGGACGAAAACTGACACAATTGAACACGTTTCCCGATCACATGGTAGATCATACTCAGGGTTCCACATGCATGTTTTAGCTGAAGGAAGAATCCCTTAAACCTGGAGAGTTGAGACCCATGGAATGGGTACCATGCAATTTGACTTCAAAGGGTCTGCATTTGCTCACCGAACGTCAACAATCCTATCACTGCTGCGCTTATGCCGCTGTACACACGCTTGATTCTCTTTCGGAGACATATAAATCCATAGGTTTAAGATTCTTACTAGTCAGTTATATTCTTAGGCGTTTAATATGGGGTGTTGTGTCTTCTTCCTTGAGCAAGGAGTAGCTCCTGTCTATTACATATTTGGCTTATGGAACGGTATCTGTGCTAATTTCAATCTCTGGTTTTATGCAGCACCCCAACTCACCTTTCCCCTTAAGCAAGCATAAGTTGGTTTTCTACATTTGTGATCCTGTTCTGTTTTGTAATTCAGTTCCTGTGTAGCCAAGTTTACATTCCGTGTAGTAGTGATATCTTATGATGTTTCTTTTTCTGTGTGACTTATTTCACTTAGAATCATCGTACCTGAATCCACTCATTATGCTGCTACGGGCCTGATGACATAGATTTCATTGCTGAATGATATTGCATTGTACGTAAGTACCACAACTTCTTTATCCATTTTTCGCTTTCTGTGATATTGAACTTGTACTGTAAACGAGGTTCTTGTAAACAGAGCCGTCCCAAATTTTGGGGTTGCTGTGTCTTTTTGATTTTAATTTCCCTAAGCTATAGGACCATAAGTGGAAGTGCCCTAGGCTCTGTTGCTTTGTTGTTTAGATGTTTCAGGAAACACCATACACTTCTCCAGAGTGGCTGTTGGCAATTTACATCCCGACCATCAGCATAACAAGGCTCCCAGTTCTCCATGGCCTGTCCTGCCTTTCTGGATTTTACACCTTTTTCAGATGGCCCTTTTGACTGGTGGGCAGTGAGACTTCATTGTAGTGCAGATTTCCTTTGCAAGCTTGCTTGGTTGGCCAAAAAGGGCGTATGCGTTTTTTCCTGAATATATTCAGGAAAAAACGCATACGCCCTTTTTGGCCAAGTGCATCATTGTGGACGTTCTGCCTCTTTTCCTATGCTTTACATGCAATTCCAGTCTACCTCCTGAAATCGGTTTCCTGCAATCCTGCCCCGCTTTCAAGTCCTCTTGGCAGCCTTACTTCAATATATTTTTGGACGATAGCTGTCATTTATAACTCTGCAGGTTTGTGAATTACAGTGCCCCTGAGCTCCTTTCTTCAACTCGATTTCTTGTGAGCTGGCCGCAACACCGCAGCATTGCTTCAGGCCCTAGTGTGGTTCCGGCATGGCACGCTGAGCCTTTGGTTAATTCCTCTTCCTGGTGGGAAATGAGAGTTAAATTTGCCCGTCCAGACACCTCCAGATAGTCTCTCATTGGTTCTCCCTATTCCTGTTCATCTTCCGCAGAAATTGCAAACTGGGCCAAACAGGAGGTTAAAGGCACTGACTCTCCAAGTGGGGAGAGTGTTAGTAAAGCATCTGGAATGTTGCACCCGAGTATCAGTGGACAAAAACTGACACATTTGAACACAATTTCCGATCACACGGTGGATCATACTCTGGGTTCCACATGCATGTTTTAGCTGAAGGAAGAATCCCTTAAACCTGGAAAGTTGAGACCCAAGGAATTGGTACCACGCAATATGACTTCTAAGGGTCTGCATTTGCTCACCGAACGTCACCAATCCTATCACTGCTGCGCTTATGCCGCTATACACATGCTTGATTCTCTTTCAGAGACAAATAAATCCATAGGTTTTAAGATTCTTACTAGTCAGGTATATTCTTAGGCGTTTAATATGGGGTGTTGTGTCCTCTTCGTTGAGCAAGGAGTAGCTCTTGTCTATTACATATTTGGCTTATGGAACGGTATCTGTGCTAATTTCAATCTCTGGTTTTATGCAGCACCCCAACTCACCTTTCCCCAGAAGCAAGCATAAGTTGGTTTTCTACATTTGACACCCTGTTCTGTTTTGTAATTCAGTTCCTGTGTAGCCAAGTTTACATTCCGTGTAGTAGTGATATCTTATGATGTTTCTTTTTCTGTGTGACTTATCTTACTTAGAATCATCGTACCTGAATCCACTCATTATGCTGTTACGGGCCTGATGCCATACATTTCATTGCTGAGTGATATTGCATTGTACGTAAGTACCACAACTTCTTTATCCATTTTTTGCTTTCTGTGATATAGAACTTTTACCGTAAACGAGGTTCTTGTAAACAGAGCTGTCCCAAACTTTGGGGTGGCTGTGTCTTTTTTATTTTAATTTCCCTAAGCTATAGGACCATAAGTGGAAGTGTCCTAGGCTCTGTTGCTTTGTTTTTTAGATGTTTCAGGAAACACCATACACTTCTCCAGAGTGGCTGTTGGCAATTTACATCCCGCCCATCAGCATAACAAGGCTCCCAGTTCTCCATGGCCTGTCCTGCCTTTCTGGATTTTACACTTTTTTCAGATGGCCCTTTTGACCGGGGGGCAGTGAGACTTCATTGTAGTGCAGATTTCCTTTGCAAGCTTGCTTGGTTGGCCAAAAAGGGCGTATGGGTTTTTTCCTGAATATATTCAGGAAAAAACGCATATGCCCTTTTTGGCCAAGTGCATCATTGTGGACGTTCTGCCTCTTTTCCTATGCTTTACATGCAATTCCAGTCTACCTCCTGAAATCGGATTCCTGCAATTCTGCCCTGCTTTGAAGTCCTCTTGACTGCCTTACTTCAATATATTTTTGGACGATAGCTGTCATTTTTAACTCTGCCGGTTTGTGAATTACAGTGCCCCTGAGCTCCTTTCTTCAACTCGCTTTCTTGTGAGCTGGCCGCAACACCGCAGGATTGCTTCATGCCCTAGTGTGGTTCCGGAATGGCACGCTGAGCCTTTGGTTAATTCCTCTTCCTGGTGGGAAATGAGAGTTAAATTTGCCCGTCCAGACACCTCCAGCTAGTCTCTCATTGGTTCTCCCTATTCCTGTTCATTTTCCGCAGAAATTGCAAACTGGGCCAAACAGGAGGTTAAAGGCACTGACTCTCCAAGTGGGGAGAGTGTTAGTAAAGCGTCTGGAATGTTGCACCCGAGTACCAGGGGACGAAACCTGAGACACATTTGAACACGTTTCCTGATCACACGGTGGATCATACTCTGGGTTCCACATGCATGTTTTAGCTGAAGGAAGAATCCCTTAAACCTGGAGAGTTGAGACCCATGGAATGGGTACCACGCAATATGACTTCAAAGGGTCTGCATTTGCTCACCGAACCTCACCAATCCTATCACTGCTGCGTTTATGCCGCTCTACACACGCTTGAATCTCTTTCGGAGACATAGAAATCCATAGGTTTTAAGATTCTTACTAGTCAGGTATATTCTTAGGCGTTTAATATGGGGTGTTGATTCCACTTGGTTGAGCAAGGAGTAGCTCTTGTCTATTACATATTTGCCTTATGGAACGGTATCTGTGCTAATTTCAATCTCTGGTTTTATGCAGCACCCCAACTCACCTTTCCCCTTAAGAAAGTATAAGTTCGTTTTCTACATTTGAGACCCTGATCTGTTTTGTAATTCAGTTCCTGTGTAGCCCAGTTTACATTCAGTGTAGTAGTGATATCTTATGATGTTTCTTTTTCTGTGTGACTTATTTCACTTAGAATCATCGTACTTGAATTCACTCATTATGCTGCTATAGGCCTGATGACATAGATTTCATTGCTGAGTGATATTGCATTGTACGTACCTACCACAACTTCTTTATCCATTTTTCACTTTCTGTGATATTGAACTCGTACTGTAAGCGAGGTTCTTGTAAACACAGCTGTCCCAAACTTTGTGGTGGCTGTGCCTTTTTGATTCTAATTTCCCTAAGCTATAGGACCATAAGTGGAAGTGCCCTAGGCTCTGTTGCTTTGTTTTTTAGATGTTTCAGGAAACACCATACAATTCTCCAGGGTGGCTGTTGGCAATTTACATCCCGCCCATCAGCCTAACAAGGCTCCCAGTTCTCCATGGCCTGTCCCGCCTTTCTGGATTTTACACTTTTTTCAGATGGCCCTTTTGACCGGGGGGCAGTGAGACTTCATTGTACTGCAGATTTCCTTTGCAAGCTTGCTTGGTTGGCCAAAAAGGGCGTATGCGTTTTTTCCTGAATATATTCAGGAAAAAACGCATACGCCCTTTTTGGCCAAGTGCATCATTGTGGACGTTCTGCCTCTTTTCCTATGCTTTACATGCAATTCTAGTCTACCTCCTGAAACCGGTTTCCTGCAATTCTGCCCCGCTTTCAAGTCCTCTTGGCAGCCTTACTTCAATATATTTTTGGACGATAGCTGTCATTTATAACTCTGCAGGTTTGTGAATTACAGTGCCCCTGAGCTCCTTTCTTCAACTCGCTTTCTTGTGAGCTGGCCGCAACACCGTAGGATTGCTTCATGCCCTAGTGTGGTTGCGGAATGGCACGCTGAGCCTTTGGTTAATTCCTCTTCCTGGTGGGAAATGAGAGTTAAATTTGCCCGTCCAGACACCTCCAGCTAGTCTCTCATTGGTTCTCCCTATTCCTGTTCATTTTCCGCAGAAATTGCAAACTGGGCCAAACAGGAGCTTAAAGGCACTGACGCTTCAAGTGGAGAGAGTGTTAGTAAAGCGTCTGGAATGTTGCACCCGAGTACCAGGGGACGAAACCTGAGACACATTTGAACACGTTTCCCGATCACACGGTGGATCATACTCTGGGTTCCACATGCATGTTTTAGCTGAAGGAAGAATCCCTTAAACCTGGAGAGTTGAGACCCATGGAATGGGTACCATGCAATATGACTTCAAAGGGTCTGCATTTGCTCACCGAACCTCACCAATCCTATCACTGCTGCGTTTATGCCGCTGTACACACGCTTGATTCTCTTTCGGAGACATAGAAATCCATAGGTTTTAAGATTCTTACTAGTCAGGTATATTCTTAGGCGTTTAATATGGGGTGTTGATTCCACTTGGTTGAGCAAGGAGTAGCTCTTGTCTATTACATATTTGCCTTATGGAACGGTATCTGTGCTAATTTCAATCTCTGGTTTTATGCAGCACCCCAACTCACCTTTCCCCTTAAGAAAGTATAAGTTGGTTTTCTACATTTGAGACCCTGTTCTGTTTTGTAATTCAGTTCCTGTGTAGCCAAGTTTACATTCCGTGTAGTAGTGATATCTTATGATGTTTCTTTTTCTGTGTGACTTATTTCACTTAGAATCATCGTACCTGAATCCACTCATTATGCTGCTATGGGCCTGATGACATAGATTTCATTGCTGAGTGATATTGCATTGTACGTACCTACCACAACTTCTTTATCCATTTTTCACTTTCTGTGATATTGAACTCGTATTGTAAGCGAGGTTCTTGTAAACACAGCTGTCCCAAACTTTGTGGTGGCTGTGCCTTTTTGATTCTAATTTCCCTAAGCTATAGGACCATAAGTGGAAGTGCCCTAGGCTCTGTTGCTTTGTTTTTTAGATGTTTCAGGAAACACCATACACTTCTCCAGAGTGGCTGTTGGCAATTTACATCCCGCCCATCAGCATAACAAGGCTCCCAATTCTCCATGGCCTGTCCTGCCTTTCTGGATTTTACACTTTTTTCAGATGGCCCTTTTGACCGGGGGGCAGTGAGACTTCATTGTAGTGCAGATTTCCTTTGCAAGCTTGCTTGGTTGGCCAAAAAGGGCGTATGCTTTTTTTCCTGAATATATTCAGGAAAAAACGCATACGCCCTTTTTGGCCAAGTGCATCATTGTGGACGTTCTGCCTCTTTTCCTATGCTTTACATGCAATTCTAGTCTACCTCCTGAAACCGGTTTCCTGCAATTCTGCCCCGCTTTCAAGTCCTCTTGGCAGCCTTACTTCAATATATTTTTGGACGATAGCTGTCATTTTTAACTCTGCAGGTTTGTAAATTACAGTACCCCTGAGCTCCTTACTTCAACTCGCTTTCTTGTGAGCTGGCCGCAACACCGCAGGATTGCTTCATGCCCTAGTGTGGTTCCGGAATGGCACGCTGAGCCTTTGGTTAATTCCTCTTCCTGGTGGGAAATGAGAGTTAAATTTGCCCGTACAGGCACTTCCAGCTAGTCTCTCATTGGTTCTCCCTATTCCTGTTCATTTTCCGCAGAAATTGCAAACTGGGCCAAACAGGAGCTTAAAGGCACTGACGCTCCAAGTGGAGAGAGTGTTAGTAAAGCGTCTGGAATGTTGCACCCGAGTACCAGGGGACGAAACCTGAGACACATTTGAACACGTTTCCCGATCACACGGTGGATCATACTCTGGGTTCCACATGCATGTTTTAGCTGAAGGAAGAATCCCTTAAACCTGGAGAGTTGAGACCCATGGAATGGGTACCATGCAATATGACTTCAAAGGGTCTGCATTTGCTCACCGAACCTCACCAATCCTATCACTGCTGCGTTTATGCCGCTGTACACACGCTTGATTCTCTTTCGGAGACATAGAAATCCATAGGTTTTAAGATTCTTACTAGTCAGGTATATTCTTAGGCGTTTAATATGGGGTGTTGATTCCACTTGGTTGAGCAAGGAGTAGCTCTTGTCTATTACATATTTGCCTTATGGAACGGTATCTGTGCTAATTTCAATCTCTGGTTTTATGCAGCACCCCAACTCACCTTTCCCCTTAAGAAAGTATAAGTTGGTTTTCTACATTTGAGACCCTGTTCTGTTTTGTAATTCAGTTCCTGTGTAGCCAAGTTTACATTCCGTGTAGTAGTGATATCTTATGATGTTTCTTTTTCTGTGTGACTTATTTCACTTAGAATCATCGTACCTGAATTCACTCATTATGCTGCTATGGGCCTGATGACATAGATTTCATTGCTGAGTGATATTGCATTGTACGTACCTACCACAACTTCTTTATCCATTTTTCACTTTCTGTGATATTGAACTCGTACTGTAAAGGAGGTTCTTGTAAACACAGCTGTCCCAAACTTTGTGGTGGCTGTGCCTTTTTGATTCTAATTTCCCTAAGCTATAGGACCATAAGTGGAAGTGCCCTAGGCTCTGTTGCTTTGTTTTTTAGATGTTTCAGGAAACACCATACACTTCTCCAGAGTGGCTGTTGGCAATTTACATCCCGCCCATCAGCATAACAAGGCTCCCAATTCTCCATGGCCTGTCCTGCCTTTCTGGATTTTACACTTTTTTCAGATGGCCCTTTTGACCGGGGGGCAGTGAGACTTCATTGTACTGCAGATTTCCTTTGCAAGCTTGCTTGGTTGGCCAAAAAGGGCGTATGCGTTTTTTCCTGAATATATTCAGGAAAAAACGCATACGCCCTTTTTGGCCAAGTGCATCATTGTGGACGTTCTGCCTCTTTTCCTATGCTTTACATGCAATTCTAGTCTACCTCCTGAAACCGGTTTCCTGCAATTCTGCCCCGCTTTCAAGTCCTCTTGGCAGCCTTACTTCAATATATTTTTGGACGATAGCTGTCATTTATAACTCTGCAGGTTTGTGAATTACAGTACCCCTGAGCTCCTTACTTCAACTCGCTTTCTTGTGAGCTGGCCGCAACACCGTAGGATTGCTTCATGCCCTAGTGTGGTTGCGGAATGGCACGCTGAGCCTTTGGTTAATTCCTCTTCCTGGTGGGAAATGAGAGTTAAATTTGCCCGTCCAGACACCTCCAGCTAGTCTCTCATTGGTTCTCCCTATTCCTGTTCATTTTCCGCAGAAATTGCAAACTGGGCCAAACAGGAGGTTAAAGGCACTGACGCTCCAAGTGGAGAGAGTGTTAGTAAAGCGTCTGGAATGTTGCACCCGAGTACCAGGGGACGAAACCTGAGACACATTTGAACACGTTTCCCGATCACACGGTGGATCATACTCTGGGTTCCACATGCATGTTTTAGCTGAAGGAAGAATCCCTTAAACCTGGAGAGTTGAGACCCATGGAATGGGTACCACGCAATATGACTTCAAAGGGTCTGCATTTGCTCACCGAACCTCACCAATCCTATCACTGCTGCGTTTATGCCGCTGTACACACGCTTGAATCTCTTTCGGAGACATAGAAATCCATAGGTTTTAAGATTCTTACTAGTCAGGTATATTCTTAGGCGTTTAATATGGGGTGTTGATTCCACTTGGTTGAGCAAGGAGTAGCTCTTGTCTATTACATATTTGCCTTATGGAACGGTATCTGTGCTAATTTCAATCTCTGGTTTTATGCAGCACCCCAACTCACCTTTCCCCTTAAGAAAGTATAAGTTCGTTTTCTACATTTGAGACCCTGTTCTGTTTTGTAATTCAGTTCCTGTGTAGCCAAGTTTACATTCCGTGTAGTAGTGATATCTTATGATGTTTCTTTTTCTGTGTGACTTATTTCACTTAGAATCATCGTACCTGAATCCACTCATTATGCTGCTATGGGCCTGATGACATAGATTTCATTGCTGAGTGATATTGCATTGTACGTACCTACCACAACTTCTTTATCCATTTTTCACTTTCTGTGATATTGAACTCGTACTGTAAAGGAGGTTCTTGTAAACACAGCTGTCCCAAACTTTGTAGTGGCTGTGCCTTTTTGATTCTAATTTCCCTAAGCTATAGGACCATAAGTGGAAGTGCCCTAGGCTCTGTTGCTTTGTTTTTTAGATGTTTCAGGAAACACCATACACTTCTCCAGAGTGGCTGTTGGCAATTTACATCCCGCCCATCAGCATAACAAGGCTCCCAATTCTCCATGGCCTGTCCTGCCTTTCTGGATTTTACACTTTTTTCAGATGGCCCTTTTGACCGGGGGGCAGTGAGACTTCATTGTACTGCAGATTTCCTTTGCAAGCTTGCTTGGTTGGCCAAAAAGGGCGTATGCGTTTTTTCCTGAATATATTCAGGAAAAAACGCATATGCCCTTTTTGGCCAAGTGCATCATTGTGGACGTTCTGCCTCTTTTCCTATGCTTTACATGCAATTCTAGTCTACCTCCTGAAACCGGTTTCCTGCAATTCTGCCCCGCTTTCAAGTCCTCTTGGCAGCCTTACTTCAATATATTTTTGGACGATAGCTGTCATTTATAACTCTGCAGGTTTGTGAATTACAGTGCCCCTGAGCTCCTTTCTTCAACTCGCTTTCTTGTGAGCTGGCCGCAACACCGCAGGATTGCTTCAGGCCCTAGTGTGGTTCCGGAATGGCACGCTGAGCCTTTGGTTAATTCCTCTTCCTGGTGGGAAATGAGAGTTAAATTTGCCCGTACAGGCACTTCCAGCTAGTCTCTCATTTGTTCTCCCTATTCCTGTTCATTTTCCGCAGAAATTGCAAACTGGGCCAAACAGGAGCTTAAAGGCACTGACGCTCCAAGTGTAGAGAGTGTTAGTAAAGCGTCTGGAATGTTGCACCCGAGTACCAGGGGACGAAACCTGAGACACATTTGAACACGTTTCCGATCACACGGTGGATCATACTCTGGGTTCCACATGCATGTTTTAGCTGAAGGAAGAATCCCTTAAACCTGGAGAGTTGAGACCCATGGAATGGGTACCATGCAATATGACTTCAAAGGGTCTGCATTTGCTCACCGAACCTCACCAATCCTATCACTGCTGCGTTTATGCCGCTGTACACACGCTTGATTCTCTTTCGGAGACATAGAAATCCATAGGTTTTAAGATTCTTACTAGTCAGGTATATTCTTAGGCGTTTAATATGGGGTGTTGATTCCACTTGGTTGAGCAAGGAGTAGCTCTTGTCTATTACATATTTGCCTTATGGAACGGTATCTGTGCTAATTTCAATCTCTGGTTTTATGCAGCACCCCAACTCACCTTTCCCCTTAAGAAAGTATAAGTTGGTTTTCTACATTTGAGACCCTGTTCTGTTTTGTAATTCAGTTCCTGTGTAGCCAAGTTTACATTCCGTGTAGTAGTGATATCTTATGATGTTTCTTTTTCTGTGTGACTTATTTCACTTAGAATCATCGTACCTGAATCCACTCATTATGCTGCTATGGGCCTGATGACATAGATTTCATTGCTGAGTGATATTGCATTGTACGTACCTACCACAACTTCTTTATCCATTTTTCACTTTCTGTGATATTGAACTCGTACTGTAAAGGAGGTTCTTGTAAACACAGCTGTCCCAAACTTTGTGGTGGCTGTGCCTTTTTGATTCTAATTTCCCTAAGCTATAGGACCATAAGTGGAAGTGCCCTAGGCTCTGTTGCTTTGTTTTTTAGATGTTTCAGGAAACACCATACACTTCTCCAGAGTGGCTGTTGGCAATTTACATCCCGCCCATCAGCATAACAAGGCTCCCAATTCTCCATGGCCTGTCCTGCCTTTCTGGATTTTACACTTTTTTCAGATGGCCCTTTTGACCGGGGGGCAGTGAGACTTCATTGTACTGCAGATTTCCTTTGCAAGCTTGCTTGGTTGGCCAAAAAGGGCGTATGCTTTTTTTCCTGAATATATTCAGGAAAAAACGCATACGCCCTTTTTGGCCAAGTGCATCATTGTGGACGTTCTGCCTCTTTTCCTATGCTTTACATGCAATTCTAGTCTACCTCCTGAAACCGGTTTCCTGCAATTCTGCCCCGCTTTCAAGTCCTCTTGGCAGCCTTACTTCAATATATTTTTGGACGATAGCTGTCATTTATAACTCTGCAGGTTTGTGAATTACAGTACCCCTGAGCTCCTTACTTCAACTCGCTTTCTTGTGAGCTGGCCGCAACACCGTAGGATTGCTTCATGCCCTAGTGTGGTTGCGGAATGGCACGCTGAGCCTTTGGTTAATTCCTCTTCCTGGTGGGAAATGAGAGTTAAATTTGCCCGTCCAGACACCTCCAGCTAGTCTCTCATTGGTTCTCCCTATTCCTGTTCATTTTCCGCAGAAATTGCAAACTGGGCCAAACAGGAGGTTAAAGGCACTGACTCTCCAAGTGGGGAGAGTGTTAGTAAAGCGTCTGGAATGTTGCACCCGAGTACCAGGGGACGAAACCTGAGACACATTTGAACACGTTTCCTGATCACACGGTGGATCATACTCTGGGTTCCACATGCATGTTTTAGCTGAAGGAAGAATCCCTTAAACCTGGAGAGTTGAGACCCATGGAATGGGTACCACGCAATATGACTTCAAAGGGTCTGCATTTGCTCACCGAACCTCACCAATCCTATCACTGCTGCGTTTATGCCGCTGTACACACGCTTGAATCTCTTTCGGAGACATAGAAATCCATAGGTTTTAAGATTCTTACTAGTCAGGTATATTCTTAGGCGTTTAATATGGGGTGTTGATTCCACTTGGTTGAGCAAGGAGTAGCTCTTGTCTATTACATATTTGCCTTATGGAACGGTATCTGTGCTAATTTCAATCTCTGGTTTTATGCAGCACCCCAACTCACCTTTCCCCTTAAGAAAGTATAAGTTGGTTTTCTACATTTGAGACCCTGTTCTGTTTTGTAATTCAGTTCCTGTGTAGCCAAGTTTACATTCCGTGTAGTAGTGATATCTTATGATGTTTCTTTTTCTGTGTGACTTATTTCACTTAGAATCATCGTACCTGAATCCACTCATTATGCTGCTATGGGCCTGATGACATAGATTTCATTGCTGAGTGATATTGCATTGTACGTACCTACCACAACTTCTTTATCCATTTTTCACTTTCTGTGATATTGAACTCGTACTGTAAAGGAGGTTCTTGTAAACACAGCTGTCCCAAACTTTGTGGTGGCTGTGCCTTTTTGATTCTAATTTCCCTAAGCTATAGGACCATAAGTGGAAGTGCCCTAGGCTCTGTTGCTTTGTTTTTTAGATGTTTCAGGAAACACCATACACTTCTCCAGAGTGGCTGTTGGCAATTTACATCCCGCCCATCAGCATAACAAGGCTCCCAATTCTCCATGGCCTGTCCTGCCTTTCTGGATTTTACACTTTTTTCAGATGGCCCTTTTGACCGGGGGGCAGTGAGACTTCATTGTACTGCAGATTTCCTTTGCAAGCTTGCTTGGTTGGCCAAAAAGGGCGTATGCGTTTTTTCCTGAATATATTCAGGAAAAAACGCATACGCCCTTTTTGGCCAAGTGCATCATTGTGGACGTTCTGCCTCTTTTCCTATGCTTTACATGCAATTCTAGTCTACCTCCTGAAACCGGTTTCCTGCAATTCTGCCCCGCTTTCAAGTCCTCTTGGCAGCCTTACTTCAATATATTTTTGGACGATAGCTGTCATTTATAACTCTGCAGGTTTGTGAATTACAGTACCCCTGAG
Source organism: Pseudorca crassidens (assembly GCF_039906515.1). Taxonomy (NCBI): domain Eukaryota; kingdom Metazoa; phylum Chordata; class Mammalia; order Artiodactyla; family Delphinidae; genus Pseudorca; species Pseudorca crassidens. Next base: position 471,794 of record NW_027136342.1, read on the forward strand.
CTCCTTACTTCAACTCGCTTTCTTGTGAGCTGGCCGCAACACCGTAGGATTGCTTCATGCCCTAGTGTGGTTGCGGAATGGCACGCTGAGCCTTTGGTTAATTCCTCTTCCTGGTGGGAAATGAGAGTTAAATTTGCCCGTCCAGACACCTCCAGCTAGTCTCTCATTGGTTCTCCCTATTCCTGTTCATTTTCCGCAGAAATTGCAAACTGGGCCAAACAGGAGGTTAAAGGCACTGACTCTCCAAGTGGGGAGAGTGTTAGTAAAGCGTCTGGAATGTTGCACCCGAGTACCAGGGGACGAAACCTGAGACACATTTGAACACGTTTCCTGATCACACGGTGGATCATACTCTGGGTTCCACATGCATGTTTTAGCTGAAGGAAGAATCCCTTAAACCTGGAGAGTTGAGACCCATGGAATGGGTACCACGCAATATGACTTCAAAGGGTCTGCATTTGCTCACCGAACCTCACCAATCCTATCACTGCTGCGTTTATGCCGCTGTACACACGCTTGAATCTCTTTCGGAGACATAGAAATCCATAGGTTTTAAGATTCTTACTAGTCAGGTATATTCTTAGGCGTTTAATATGGGGTGTTGATTCCACTTGGTTGAGCAAGGAGTAGCTCTTGTCTATTACATATTTGCCTTATGGAACGGTATCTGTGCTAATTTCAATCTCTGGTTTTATGCAGCACCCCAACTCACCTTTCCCCTTAGGAAAGTATAAGTTGGTTTTCTACATTTGAGACCCTGTTCTGTTTTGTAATTCAGTTCCTGTGTAGCCAAGTTTACATTCCGTGTAGTAGTGATATCTTATGATGTTTCTTTTTCTGTGTGACTTATTTCACTTAGAATCATCGTACCTGAATCCACTCATTATGCTGCTATGGGCCTGATGACATAGATTTCATTGCTGAGTGATATTGTATTGTACGTACCTACCACAACTTCTTTATCCATTTTTCACTTTCTGTGATATTGAACTCGTACTGTAAAGGAGGTTCTTGTAAACACAGCTGTCCCAAACTTTGTGGTGGCTGTGCCTTTTTGATTCTAATTTCCCTAAGCTATAGGACCATAAGTGGAAGTGCCCTAGGCTCTGTTGCTTTGTTTTTTAGATGTTTCAGGAAACACCATACAATTCTCCAGGGTGGCTGTTGGCAATTTACATCCCGCCCATCAGCATAACAAGGCTCCCAGTTCTCCATGGCCTGTCCTGCCTTTCTGGATTTTACACTTTTTTCAGATGGCCCTTTTGACCGGGGGGCAGTGAGACTTCATTGTACTGCAGATTTCCTTTGCAAGCTTGCTTGGTTGGCCAAAAAGGGCGTATGCGTTTTTTCCTGAATATATTCAGGAAAAAACGCATACGCCCTTTTTGGCCAAGTGCATCATTGTGGACGTTCTGCCTCTTTTCCTATGCTTTACATGCAATTCTAGTCTACCTCCTGAAACCGGTTTCCTGCAATTCTGCCCCGCTTTCAAGTCCTCTTGGCAGCCTTACTTCAATATATTTTTGGACGATAGCTGTCATTTTTAACTCTGCAGGTTTGTGAATTACAGTACCCCTGAGCTCCTTACTTCAACTCGCTTTCTTGTGAGCTGGCCGCAACACCGCAGCATTGCTTCATGCCCTAGTGTGGTTCTGGAATGGCACGCTGAGCCTTTGGTTAATTCCTCTTCCTGGTGGGAAATGAGAGTTAAATTTGCCCGTCCAGACACCTCCAGCTAGTCTCTCATTGGTTCTCCCTATTCCTGTTCATTTTCCGCAGAAATTGCAAACTGGGCCAAACAGGAGGTTAAAGGCACTGACTCTCCAAGTGGGGAGAGTGTTAGTAAAGCGTCTGGAATGTTGCACCCGAGTACCAGGGGACGAAACCTGAGACACATTTGAACACGTTTCCTGATCACACGGTGGATCATACTCTGGGTTCCACATGCATGTTTTAGCTGAAGGAAGAATCCCTTAAACCTGGAGAGTTGAGACCCATGGAATGGGTACCACGCAATATGACTTCAAAGGGTCTGCATTTGCTCACCGAACCTCACCAATCCTATCACTGCTGCGTTTATACCGCTGTACACACGCTTGAATCTCTTTCGGAGACATAGAAATCCATAGGTTTTAAGATTCTTACTAGTCAGGTATATTCTTAGGCGTTTAATATGGGGTGTTGATTCCACTTGGTTGAGCAAGGAGTAGCTCTTGTCTATTACATATTTGCCTTATGGAACGGTATCTGTGCTAATTTCAATCTCTGGTTTTATGCAGCACCCCAACTCACCTTTCCCCTTAAGAAAGTATAAGTTGGTTTTCTACATTTGAGACCCTGATCTGTTTTGTAATTCAGTTCCTGTGTAGCCCAGTTTACATTCCGTGTAGTAGTGATATCTTATGATGTTTCTTTTTCTGTGTGACTTATTTCACTTAGAATCATCGTACCTGAATCCACTCATTATGCTGCTATGGGCCTGATGACATAGATTTCATTGCTGAGTGATATTGCATTGTACGTACCTACCACAACTTCTTTATCCATTTTTCACTTTCTGTGATATTGAACTCGTACTGTAAGCGAGGTTCTTGTAAACACAGCTGTCCCAAACTTTGTGGTGGCTGTGCCTTTTTGATTCTAATTTCCCTAAGCTATAGGACCATAAGTGGAAGTGCCCTAGGCTCTGTTGCTTTGTTTTTTAGATGTTTCAGGAAACACCATACAATTCTCCAGGGTGGCTGTTGGCAATTTACATCCCGCCCATCAGCATAACAAGGCTCCCAGTTCTCCATGGCCTGTCCTGCCTTTCTGGATTTTACACTTTTTTCAGATGGCCCTTTTGACCGGGGGGCAGTGAGACTTCATTGTACTGCAGATTTCCTTTGCAAGCTTGCTTGGTTGGCCAAAAAGGGCGTATGCGTTTTTTCCTGAATATATTCAGGAAAAAACGCATACGCCCTTTTTGGCCAAGTGCATCATTGTGGACGTTCTGCCTATTTTCCTATGCTTTACATGCAATTCTAGTCTACCTCCTGAAACCGGTTTCCTGCAATTCTGCCCCGCTTTCAAGTCCTCTTGGCAGCCTTACTTCAATATATTTTTGGACGATAGCTGTCATTTATAACTCTGCAGGTTTGTGAATTACAGTGCCCCTGAGCTCCTTTCTTCAACTCGCTTTCTTGTGAGCTGGCCGCAACACCACAGGATTGCTTCAGGCCCTAGTGTGGTTCCGGAATGGCACGCTGAGCCTTTGGTTAATTCCTCTTCCTGGTGGGAAATGAGAGTTAAATTTGCCCGTACAGGCACTTCCAGCTAGTCTCTCATTGGTTCTCCCTATTCCTGTTCATTTTCCGCAGAAATTGCAAACTGGGCCAAACAGGAGCTTAAAGGCACTGACGCTCCAAGTGGAGAGAGTGTTAGTAAAGCGTCTGGAATGTTGCACCCGAGTACCAGGGGACGAAACCTGAGACACATTTGAACACGTTTCCCGATCACACGGTGGATCATACTCTGGGTTCCACATGCATGTTTTAGCTGAAGGAAGAATCCCTTAAACCTGGAGAGTTGAGACGCATGGAATGGGTACCATGCAATATGACTTCAAAGGGTCTGCATTTGCTCACCGAACCTCACCAATCCTATCACTGCTGCGTTTATGCCGCTGTACACACGCTTGATTCTCTTTCGGAGACATAGAAATCCATAGGTTTTAAGATTCTTACTAGTCAGGTATATTCTTAGGCGTTTAATATGGGGTGTTGATTCCACTTGGTTGAGCAAGGAGTAGCTCTTGTCTATTACATATTTGCCTTATGGAACGGTATCTGTGCTAATTTCAATCTCTGGTTTTATGCAGCACCCCAACTCACCTTTCCCCTTAAGAAAGTATAAGTTGGTTTTCTACATTTGAGACCATGTTCTGTTTTGTAATTCAGTTCCTGTGTAGCCAAGTTTACATTCCGTGTAGTAGTGATATCTTATGATGTTTCTTTTTCTGTGTGACTTATTTCACTTAGAATCATCGTACCTGAATCCACTCATTATGCTGCTATGGGCCTGATGACATAGATTTCATTGCTGAGTGATATTGTATTGTACGTACCTACCACAACTTCTTTATCCATTTTTCACTTTCTGTGATATTGAACTCGTACTGTAAAGGAGGTTCTTGTAAACACAGCTGTCCCAAACTTTGTGGTGGCTGTGCCTTTTTGATTCTAATTTCCCTAAGCTATAGGACCATAAGTGGAAGTGCCCTAGGCTCTGTTGCTTTGTTTTTTAGATGTTTCAGGAAACACCATACACTTCTCCAGAGTGGCTGTTGGCAATTTACATCCCGCCCATCAGCATAACAAGGCTCCCAATTCTCCATGGCCTGTCCTGCCTTTCTGGATTTTACACTTTTTTCAGATGGCCCTTTTGACCGGGGGGCAGTGAGACTTCATTGTACTGCAGATTTCCTTTGCAAGCTTGCTTGGTTGGCCAAAAAGGGCGTATGCGTTTTTTCCTGAATATATTCAGGAAAAAACGCATACGCCCTTTTTGGCCAAGTGCATCATTGTGGACGTTCTGCCTCTTTTCCTATGCTTTACATGCAATTCTAGTCTACCTCCTGAAACCGGTTTCCTGCAATTCTGCCCCGCTTTCAAGTCCTCTTGGCAGCCTTACTTCAATATATTTTTGGACGATAGCTGTCATTTTTAACTCTGCAGGTTTGTGAATTACAGTACCCCTGAGCTCCTTACTTCAACTCGCTTTCTTGTGAGCTGGCCGCAACACCGCAGCATTGCTTCATGCCCTAGTGTGGTTCCGGAATGGCACGCTGAGCCTTTGGTTAATTCCTCTTCCTGGTGGGAAATGAGAGTTAAATTTGCCCGTCCAGACACCTCCAGCTAGTCTCTCATTGGTTCTCCCTATTCCTGTTCATTTTCCGCAGAAATTGCAAACTGGGCCAAACAGGAGGTTAAAGGCACTGACTCTCCAAGTGGGGAGAGTGTTAGTAAAGCGTCTGGAATGTTGCACCCGAGTACCAGGGGACGAAACCTGAGACACATTTGAACACGTTTCCTGATCACACGGTGGATCATACTCTGGGTTCCACATGCATGTTTTAGCTGAAGGAAGAATCCCTTAAACCTGGAGAGTTGAGACCCATGGAATGGGTACCACGCAATATGACTTCAAAGGGTCTGCATTTGCTCACCGAACCTCACCAATCCTATCACTGCTGCGTTTATACCGCTGTACACACGCTTGAATCTCTTTCGGAGACATAGAAATCCATAGGTTTTAAGATTCTTACTAGTCAGGTATATTCTTAGGCGTTTAATATGGGGTGTTGATTCCACTTGGTTGAGCAAGGAGTAGCTCTTGTCTATTACATATTTGCCTTATGGAACGGTATCTGTGCTAATTTCAATCTCTGGTTTTATGCAGCACCCCAACTCACCTTTCCCCTTAAGAAAGTATAAGTTGGTTTTCTACATTTGAGACCCTGATCTGTTTTGTAATTCAGTTCCTGTGTAGCCCAGTTTACATTCAGTGTAGTAGTGATATCTTATGATGTTTCTTTTTCTGTGTGACTTATTTCACTTAGAATCATCGTACCTGAATTCACTCATTATGCTGCTATGGGCCTGATGACATAGATTTCATTGCTGAGTGATATTGCATTGTACGTACCTACCACAACTTCTTTATCCATTTTTCACTTTCTGTGATATTGAACTCGTACTGTAAGCGAGGTTCTTGTAAACACAGCTGTCCCAAACTTTGTGGTGGCTGTGCCTTTTTGATTCTAATTTCCCTAAGCTATAGGACCATAAGTGGAAGTGCCCTAGGCTCTGTTGCTTTGTTTTTTAGATGTTTCAGGAAACACCATACAATTCTCCAGGGTGGCTGTTGGCAATTTACATCCCGCCCATCAGCATAACAAGGCTCCCAGTTCTCCATGGCCTGTCCTGCCTTTCTGGATTTTACACTTTTTTCAGATGGCCCTTTTGACCGGGGGGCAGTGAGACTTCATTGTACTGCAGATTTCCTTTGCAAGCTTGCTTGGTTGGCCAAAAAGGGCGTATGCGTTTTTTCCTGAATATATTCAGGAAAAAACGCATACGCCCTTTTTGGCCAAGTGCATCATTGTGGACGTTCTGCCTCTTTTCCTATGCTTTACATGCAATTCTAGTCTACCTCCTGAAACCGGTTTCCTGCAATTCTGCCCCGCTTTCAAGTCCTCTTGGCAGCCTTACTTCAATATATTTTTGGACGATAGCTGTCATTTATAACTCTGCAGGTTTGTGAATTACAGTGCCCCTGAGCTCCTTTCTTCAACTCGCTTTCTTGTGAGCTGGCCGCAACACCACAGGATTGCTTCAGGCCCTAGTGTGGTTCCGGAATGGCACGCTGAGCCTTTGGTTAATTCCTCTTCCTGGTGGGAAATGAGAGTTAAATTTGCCCGTACAGGCACTTCCAGCTAGTCTCTCATTGGCTCTCCCTATTCCTGTTCATTTTCCGCAGAAATTGCAAACTGGGCCAAACAGGAGCTTAAAGGCACTGACGCTCCAATTGGAGAGAGTGTTAGTAAAGCGTCTGGAATGTTGCACCCGAGTACCAGGGGACGAAACCTGAGACACATTTGAACACGTTTCCCGATCACACGGTGGATCATACTCTGGGTTCCACATGCATGTTTTAGCTGAAGGAAGAATCCCTTAAACCTGGAGAGTTGAGACGCATGGAATGGGTACCATGCAATATGACTTCAAAGGGTCTGCATTTGCTCACCGAACCTCACCAATCCTATCACTGCTGCGTTTATGCCGCTGTACACACGCTTGATTCTCTTTCGGAGACATAGAAATCCATAGGTTTTAAGATTCTTACTAGTCAGGTATATTCTTAGGCGTTTAATATGGGGTGTTGATTCCACTTGGTTGAGCAAGGAGTAGCTCTTGTCTATTACATATTTGCCTTATGGAACGGTATCTGTGCTAATTTCAATCTCTGGTTTTATGCAGCACCCCAACTCACCTTTCCCCTTAAGAAAGTATAAGTTGGTTTTCTACATTTGAGACCCTGTTCTGTTTTGTAATTCAGTTCCTGTGTAGCCAAGTTTACATTCCGTGTAGTAGTGATATCTTATGATGTTTCTTTTTCTGTGTGACTTATTTCACTTAGAATCATCGTACCTGAATCCACTCATTATGCTGCTATGGGCCTGATGACATAGATTTCATTGCTGAGTGATATTGCATTGTACGTACCTACCACAACTTCTTTATCCATTTTTCACTTTCTGTGATATTGAACTCGTACTGTAAAGGAGGTTCTTGTAAACACAGCTGTCCCAAACTTTGTGGTGGCTGTGCCTTTTTGATTCTAATTTCCCTAAGCTATAGGACCATAAGTGGAAGTGCCCTAGGCTCTGTTGCTTTGTTTTTTAGATGTTTCAGGAAACACCATACACTTCTCCAGAGTGGCTGTTGGCAATTTACATCCTGCCCATCAGCATAACAAGGCTCCCAATTCTCCATGGCCTGTCCTGCCTTTCTGGATTTTACACTTTTTTCAGATGGCCCTTTTGACCGGGGGGCAGTGAGACTTCATTGTACTGCAGATTTCCTTTGCAAGCTTGCTTGGTTGGCCAAAAAGGGCGTATGCGTTTTTTCCTGAATATATTCAGGAAAAAACGCATACGCCCTTTTTGGCCAAGTGCATCATTGTGGACGTTCTGCCTCTTTTCCTATGCTTTACATGCAATTCTAGTCTACCTCCTGAAACCGGTTTCCTGCAATTCTGCCCCGCTTTCAAGTCCTCTTGGCAGCCTTACTTCAATATATTTTTGGACGATAGCTGTCATTTTTAACTCTGCAGGTTTGTGAATTACAGTACCCCTGAGCTCCTTACTTCAACTCGCTTTCTTGTGAGCTGGCCGCAACACCGCAGCATTGCTTCATGCCCTAGTGTGGTTCCGGAATGGCACGCTGAGCCTTTGGTTAATTCCTCTTCCTGGTGGGAAATGAGAGTTAAATTTGCCCGTCCAGACACCTCCAGCTAGTCTCTCATTGGTTCTCCCTATTCCTGTTCATTTTCCGCAGAAATTGCAAACTGGGCCAAACAGGAGGTTAAAGGCACTGACTCTCCAAGTGGGGAGAGTGTTAGTAAAGCGTCTGGAATGTTGCACCCGAGTACCAGGGGACGAAACCTGAGACACATTTGAACACGTTTCCTGATCACACGGTGGATCATACTCTGGGTTCCACATGCATGTTTTAGCTGAAGGAAGAATCCCTTAAACCTGGAGAGTTGAGACCCATGGAATGGGTACCACGCAATATGACTTCAAAGGGTCTGCATTTGCTCACCGAACCTCACCAATCCTATCACTGCTGCGTTTATGCCGCTGTACACACGCTTGAATCTCTTTCGGAGACATAGAAATCCATAGGTTTTAAGATTCTTACTAGTCAGGTATATTCTTAGGCGTTTAATATGGGGTGTTGATTCCACTTGGTTGAGCAAGGAGTAGCTCTTGTCTATTACATATTTGCCTTATGGAACGGTATCTGTGCTAATTTCAATCTCTGGTTTTATGCAGCACCCCAACTCACCTTTCCCCTTAAGAAAGTATAAGTTGGTTTTCTACATTTGAGACCCTGATCTGTTTTGTAATTCAGTTCCTGTGTAGCCCAGTTTACATTCAGTGTAGTAGTGATATCTTATGATGTTTCTTTTTCTGTGTGACTTATTTCACTTAGAATCATCGTACCTGAATTCACTCATTATGCTGCTATGGGCCTGATGACATAGATTTCATTGCTGAGTGATATTGCATTGTACGTACCTACCACAACTTCTTTATCCATTTTTCACTTTCTGTGATATTGAACTCGTACTGTAAGCGAGGTTCTTGTAAACACAGCTGTCCCAAACTTTGTGGTGGCTGTGCCTTTTTGATTCTAATTTCCCTAAGCTATAGGACCATAAGTGGAAGTGCCCTAGGCTCTGTTGCTTTGTTTTTTAGATGTTTCAGGAAACACCATACAATTCTCCAGGGTGGCTGTTGGCAATTTACATCCCGCCCATCAGCATAACAAGGCTCCCAGTTCTCCATGGCCTGTCCTGCCTTTCTGGATTTTACACTTTTTTCAGATGGCCCTTTTGACCGGGGGGCAGTGAGACTTCATTGTACTGCAGATTTCCTTTGCAAGCTTGCTTGGTTGGCCAAAAAGGGCGTATGCATTTTTTCCTGAATATATTCAGGAAAAAACGCATACGCCCTTTTTGGCCAAGTGCATCATTGTGGACGTTCTGCCTCTTTTCCTATGCTTTACATGCAATTCTAGTCTACCTCCTGAAACCGGTTTCCTGCAATTCTGCCCCGCTTTCATGTCCTCTTGGCAGCCTTACTTCAATATATTTTTGGACGATAGCTGTCATTTTTAACTCTGCAGGTTTGTGAATTACAGTACCCCTGAGCTCCTTACTTCAACTCGCTTTCTTGTGAGCTGGCCGCAACACCGCAGCATTGCTTCATGCCCTAGTGTGGTTCCGGAATGGCACGCTGAGCCTTTGGTTAATTCCTCTTCCTGGTGGGAAATGAGAGTTAAATTTGCCCGTCCAGACACCTCCAGCTAGTCTCTCATTGGTTCTCCCTATTCCTGTTCATTTTCCGCAGAAATTGCAAACTGGGCCAAACAGGAGGTTAAAGGCACTGACTCTCCAAGTGGGGAGAGTGTTAGTAAAGCGTCTGGAATGTTGCACCCGAGTACCAGGGGACGAAACCTGAGACACATTTGAACACGTTTCCTGATCACACGGTGGATCATACTCTGGGTTCCACATGCATGTTTTAGCTGAAGGAAGAATCCCTTAAACCTGGAGAGTTGAGACCCATGGAATGGGTACCACGCAATATGACTTCAAAGGGTCTGCATTTGCTCACCGAACCTCACCAATCCTATCACTGCTGCGTTTATACCGCTGTACACACGCTTGAATCTCTTTTGGAGACATAGAAATCCATAGGTTTTAAGATTCTTACTAGTCAGGTATATTCTTAGGCGTTTAATATGGGGTGTTGATTCCACTTGGTTGAGCAAGGAGTAGCTCTTGTCTATTACATATTTGCCTTATGGAACGGTATCTGTGCTAATTTCAATCTCTGGTTTTATGCAGCACCCCAACTCACCTTTCCCCTTAAGAAAGTATAAGTTGGTTTTCTACATTTGAGACCCTGATCTGTTTTGTAATTCAGTTCCTGTGTAGCCCAGTTTACATTCAGTGTAGTAGTGATATCTTATGATGTTTCTTTTTCTGTGTGACTTATTTCACTTAGAATCATCGTACCTGAATTCACTCATTATGCTGCTATGGGCCTGATGACATAGATTTCATTGCTGAGTGATATTGCATTGTACGTACCTACCACAACTTCTTTATCCATTTTTCACTTTCTGTGATATTGAACTCGTACTGTAAGCGAGGTTCTTGTAAACACAGCTGTCCCAAACTTTGTGGTGGCTGTGCCTTTTTGATTCTAATTTCCCTAAGCTATAGGACCATAAGTGGAAGTGCCCTAGGCTCTGTTGCTTTGTTTTTTAGATGTTTCAGGAAACACCATACAATTCTCCAGGGTGGCTGTTGGCAATTTACATCCCGCCCATCAGCATAACAAGGCTCCCAGTTCTCCATGGCCTGTCCTGCCTTTCTGGATTTTACACTTTTTTCAGATGGCCCTTTTGACCGGGGGGCAGTGAGACTTCATTGTACTGCAGATTTCCTTTGCAAGCTTGCTTGGTTGGCCAAAAAGGGCGTATGCGTTTTTTCCTGAATATATTCAGGAAAAAACGCATACGCCCTTTTTGGCCAAGTGCATCATTGTGGACGTTCTGCCTCTTTTCCTATGCTTTACATGCAATTCTAGTCTACCTCCTGAAACCGGTTTCCTGCAATTCTGCCCCGCTTTCAAGTCCTCTTGGCAGCCTTACTTCAATATATTTTTGGACGATAGCTGTCATTTATAACTCTGCAGGTTTGTGAATTACAGTGCCCCTGAGCTCCTTTCTTCAACTCGCTTTCTTGTGAGCTGGCCGCAACACCACAGGATTGCTTCAGGCCCTAGTGTGGTTCCGGAATGGCACGCTGAGCCTTTGGTTAATTCCTCTTCCTGGTGGGAAATGAGAGTTAAATTTGCCCGTACAGGCACTTCCAGCTAGTCTCTCATTGGCTCTCCCTATTCCTGTTCATTTTCCGCAGAAATTGCAAACTGGGCCAAACAGGAGCTTAAAGGCACTGACGCTCCAAGTGGAGAGAGTGTTAGTAAAGCGTCTGGAATGTTGCATCCGAGTACCAGGGGACGAAACCTGAGACACATTTGAACACGTTTCCCGATCACACGGTGGATCATACTCTGGGTTCCACATGCATGTTTTAGCTGAAGGAAGAATCCCTTAAACCTGGAGAGTTGAGACGCATGGAATGGGTACCATGCAATATGACTTCAAAGGGTCTGCATTTGCTCACCGAACCTCACCAATCCTATCACTGCTGCGTTTATGCCGCTGTACACACGCTTGATTCTCTTTCGGAGACATAGAAATCCATAGGTTTTAAGATTCTTACTAGTCAGGTATATTCTTAGGCGTTTAATATGGGGTGTTGATTCCACTTGGTTGAGCAAGGAGTAGCTCTTGTCTATTACATATTTGCCTTATGGAACGGTATCTGTGCTAATTTCAATCTCTGGTTTTATGCAGCACCCCAACTCACCTTTCCCCTTAAGAAAGTATAAGTTGGTTTTCTACATTTGAGACCCTGTTCTGTTTTGTAATTCAGTTCCTGTGTAGCCAAGTTTACATTCCGTGTAGTAGTGATATCTTATGATGTTTCTTTTTCTGTGTGACTTATTTCACTTAGAATCATCGTACCTGAATCCACTCATTATGCTGCTATGGGCCTGATGACATAGATTTCATTGCTGAGTGATATTGCATTGTACGTACCTACCACAACTTCTTTATCCATTTTTCACTTTCTGTGATATTGAACTCGTACTGTAAAGGAGGTTCTTGTAAACACAGCTGTCCCAAACTTTGTGGTGGCTGTGCCTTTTTGATTCTAATTTCCCTAAGCTATAGGACCATAAGTGGAAGTGCCCTAGGCTCTGTTGCTTTGTTTTTTAGATGTTTCAGGAAACACCATACACTTCTCCAGAGTGGCTGTTGGCAATTTACATCCTGCCCATCAGCATAACAAGGCTCCCAATTCTCCATGGCCTGTCCTGCCTTTCTGGATTTTACACTTTTTTCAGATGGCCCTTTTGACCGGGGGGCAGTGAGACTTCATTGTACTGCAGATTTCCTTTGCAAGCTTGCTTGGTTGGCCAAAAAGGGCGTATGCGTTTTTTCCTGAATATATTCAGGAAAAAACGCATACGCCCTTTTTGGCCAAGTGCATCATTGTGGACGTTCTGCCTCTTTTCCTATGCTTTACATGCAATTCTAGTCTACCTCCTGAAACCGGTTTCCTGCAATTCTGCCCCGCTTTCAAGTCCTCTTGGCAGCCTTACTTCAATATATTTTTGGACGATAGCTGTCATTTTTAACTCTGCAGGTTTGTGAATTACAGTACCCCTGAGCTCCTTACTTCAACTCGCTTTCTTGTGAGCTGGCCGCAACACCGCAGCATTGCTTCATGCCCTAGTGTGGTTCCGGAATGGCACGCTGAGCCTTTGGTTAATTCCTCTTCCTGGTGGGAAATGAGAGTTAAATTTGCCCGTCCAGACACCTCCAGCTAGTCTCTCATTGGTTCTCCCTATTCCTGTTCATTTTCCGCAGAAATTGCAAACTGGGCCAAACAGGAGGTTAAAGGCACTGACTCTCCAAGTGGGGAGAGTGTTAGTAAAGCGTCTGGAATGTTGCACCCGAGTACCAGGGGACGAAACCTGAGACACATTTGAACACGTTTCCTGATCACACGGTGGATCATACTCTGGGTTCCACATGCATGTTTTAGCTGAAGGAAGAATCCCTTAAACCTGGAGAGTTGAGACCCATGGAATGGGTACCACGCAATATGACTTCAAAGGGTCTGCATTTGCTCACCGAACCTCACCAATCCTATCACTGCTGCGTTTATGCCGCTGTACACACGCTTGAATCTCTTTCGGAGACATAGAAATCCATAGGTTTTAAGATTCTTACTAGTCAGGTATATTCTTAGGCGTTTAATATGGGGTGTTGATTCCACTTGGTTGAGCAAGGAGTAGCTCTTGTCTATTACATATTTGCCTTATGGAACGGTATCTGTGCTAATTTCAATCTCTGGTTTTATGCAGCACCCCAACTCACCTTTCCCCTTAAGAAAGTATAAGTTGGTTTTCTACATTTGAGACCCTGATCTGTTTTGTAATTCAGTTCCTGTGTAGCCCAGTTTACATTCAGTGTAGTAGTGATATCTTATGATGTTTCTTTTTCTGTGTGACTTATTTCACTTAGAATCATCGTACCTGAATTCACTCATTATGCTGCTATGGGCCTGATGACATAGATTTCATTGCTGAGTGATATTGCATTGTACGTACCTACCACAACTTCTTTATCCATTTTTCACTTTCTGTGATATTGAACTCGTACTGTAAAGGAGGTTCTTGTAAACACAGCTGTCCCAAACTTTGTGGTGGCTGTGCCTTTTTGATTCTAATTTCCCTAAGCTATAGGACCATAAGTGGAAGTGCCCTAGGCTCTGTTGCTTTGTTTTTTAGATGTTTCAGGAAACACCATACAATTCTCCAGGGTGGCTGTTGGCAATTTACATCCCGCCCATCAGCATAACAAGGCTCCCAGTTCTCCATGGCCTGTCCTGCCTTTCTGGATTTTACACTTTTTTCAGATGGCCCTTTTGACCGGGGGGCAGTGAGACTTCATTGTACTGCAGATTTCCTTTGCAAGCTTGCTTGGTTGGCCAAAAAGGGCGTATGCGTTTTTTCCTGAATATATTCAGGAAAAAACGCATACGCCCTTTTTGGCCAAGTGCATCATTGTGGACGTTCTGCCTCTTTTCCTATGCTTTACATGCAATTCTAGTCTACCTCCTGAAACCGGTTTCCTGCAATTCTGCCCCGCTTTCAAGTCCTCTTGGCAGCCTTACTTCAATATATTTTTGGACGATAGCTGTCATTTTTAACTCTGCAGGTTTGTGAATTACAGTGCCCCTGAGCTCCTTTCTTCAACTCGCTTTCTTGTGAGCTGGCCGCAACACCGCAGGATTGCTTCAGGCCCTAGTGTGGTTCCGGAATGGCACGCTGAGCCTTTGGTTAATTCCTCTTCCTGGTGGGAAATGAGAGTTAAATTTGCCCGTACAGGCACTTCCAGCTAGTCTCTCATTGGTTCTCCCTATTCCTGTTCATTTTCCGCAGAAATTGCAAACTGGGCCAAACAGGAGCTTAAAGGCACTGACGCTCCAAGTGGAGAGAGTGTTAGTAAAGCGTCTGGAATGTTGCACCCGAGTACCAGGGGACGAAACCTGAGACACATTTGAACACGTTTCCCGATCACACGGTGGATCATACTCTGGGTTCCACATGCATGTTTTAGCTGAAGGAAGAATCCCTTAAACCTGGAGAGTTGAGACCCATGGAATGGGTACCACGCAATATGACTTCAAAGGGTCTGCATTTGCTCACCGAACCTCACCAATCCTATCACTGCTGCGTTTATGCCGCTGTACACACGCTTGATTCTCTTTCGGAGACATAGAAATCCATAGGTTTTAAGATTCTTACTAGTCAGGTATATTCTTAGGCGTTTAATATGGGGTGTTGATTCCACTTGGTTGAGCAAGGAGTAGCTCTTGTCTATTACATATTTGCCTTATGGAACGGTATCTGTGCTAATTTCAATCTCTGGTTTTATGCAGCACCCCAACTCACCTTTCCCCTTAAGAAAGTATAAGTTGGTTTTCTACATTTGAGACCCTGTTCTGTTTTGTAATTCAGTTCCTGTGTAGCCAAGTTTACATTCCGTGTAGTAGTGATATCTTATGATGTTTCTTTTTCTGTGTGACTTATTTCACTTAGAATCATCGTACCTGAATCCACTCATTATGCTGCTATGGGCCTGATGACATAGATTTCATTGCTGAGTGATATTGCATTGTACGTACCTACCACAACTTCTTTATCCATTTTTCACTTTCTGTGATATTGAACTCGTACTGTAAGCGAGGTTCTTGTAAACACAGCTGTCCCAAACTTTGTGGTGGCTCTGCCTTTTTGATTCTAATTTCCCTAAGCTATAGGACCATAAGTGGAAGTGCCCTAGGCTCTGTTGCTTTGTTTTTTAGATGTTTCAGGAAACACCATACACTTCTCCAGAGTGGCTGTTGGCAATTTACATCCCGCCCATCAGCATAACAAGGCTCCCAATTCTCCATGGCCTGTCCTGCCTTTCTGGATTTTACACTTTTTTCAGATGGCCCTTTTGACCGAGGGGCAGTGAGACTTCATTGTACTGCAGATTTCCTTTGCAAGCTTGCTTGGTTGGCCAAAAAGGGCGTATGCGTTTTTTCCTGAATATATTCAGGAAAAAACGCATACGCCCTTTTTGGCCAAGTGCATCATTGTGGACGTTCTGCCTCTTTTCCTATGCTTTACATGCAATTCTAGTCTACCTCCTGAAACCGGTTTCCTGCAATTCTGCCCCGCTTTCAAGTCCTCTTGGCAGCCTTACTTCAATATATTTTTGGACGATAGCTGTCATTTTTAACTCTGCAGGTTTGTGAATTACAGTACCCCTGAGCTCCTTACTTCAACTCGCTTTCTTGTGAGCTGGCCGCAACACCGCAGGATTGATTCATGCCCTAGTGTGGTTCCGGAATGGCACGCTGAGCCTTTGGTTAATTCCTCTTCCTGGTGGGAAATGAGAGTTAAATTTGCCCGTCCAGACACCTCCAGCTAGTCTCTCATTGGTTCTCCCTATTCCTGTTCATTTTCCGCAGAAATTGCAAACTGGGCCAAACAGGAGCTTAAAGGCACTGACTCTCCAAGTGGGGAGAGTGTTAGTAAAGCGTCTGGAATGTTGCACCCGAGTACCAGGGGACGAAACCTGAGACACATTTGAACACGTTTCCTGATCACACGGTGGATGATACTCTGGGTTCCACATGCATGTTTTAGCTGAAGGAAGAATCCCTTAAACCTGGAGAGTTGAGACCCATGGAATGGGTACCACGCAATATGACTTCAAAGGGTCTGCATTTGCTCACCGAACCTCACCAATCCTATCACTGCTGCGTTTATGCCGCTGTACACACGCTTGAATCTCTTTCGGAGACATAGAAATCCATAGGTTTTAAGATTCTTACTAGTCAGGTATATTCTTAGGCGTTTAATATGGGGTGTTGATTCCACTTGGTTGAGCAAGGAGTAGCTCTTGTCTATTACATATTTGCCTTATGGAACGGTATCTGTGCTAATTTCAATCTCTGGTTTTATGCAGCACCCCAACTCACCTTTCCCCTTAAGAAAGTATAAGTTGGTTTTCTACATTTGAGACCCTGTTCTGTTTTGTAATTCAGTTCCTGTGTAGCCAAGTTTACATTCCGTGTAGTAGTGATATCTTATGATGTTTCTTTTTCTGTGTGACTTATTTCACTTAGAATCATCGTACCTGAATCCACTCATTATGCTGCTATGGGCCTGATGACATAGATTTCATTGCTGAGTGATATTGCATTGTACGTACCTACCACAACTTCTTTATCCATTTTTCACTTTCTGTGATATTGAACTCGTACTGTAAAGGAGGTTCTTGTAAACACAGCTGTCCCAAACTTTGTGGTGGCTGTGCCTTTTTGATTCTAATTTCCCTAAGCTATAGGACCATAAGTGGAAGTGCCCTAGGCTCTGTTGCTTTGTTTTTTAGATGTTTCAGGAAACACCATACACTTCTCCAGAGTGGCTGTTGGCAATTTACATCCCGCCCATCAGCATAACAAGGCTCCCAATTCTCCATGGCCTGTCCTGCCTTTCTGGATTTTACACTTTTTTCAGATGGCCCTTTTGACCGGGGGGCAGTGAGACTTCATTGTACTGCAGATTTCCTTTGCAAGCTTGCTTGGTTGGCCAAAAAGGGCGTATGCGTTTTTTCCTGAATATATTCAGGAAAAAACGCATACGCCCTTTTTGGCCAAGTGCATCATTGTGGACGTTCTGCCTCTTTTCCTATGCTTTACATGCAATTCTAGTCTACCTCCTGAAACCGGTTTCCTGCAATTCTGCCCCGCTTTCAAGTCCTCTTGGCAGCCTTACTTCAATATATTTTTGGACGATAGCTGTCATTTTTAACTCTGCAGGTTTGTGAATTACAGTGCCCCTGAGCTCCTTTCTTCAACTCGCTTTCTTGTGAGCTGGCCGCAACACCGCAGGATTGCTTCAGGCCCTAGTGTGGTTCCGGAATGGCACGCTGAGCCTTTGGTTAATTCCTCTTCCTGGTGGGAAATGAGAGTTAAATTTGCCCGTACAGGCACTTCCAGCTAGTCTCTCATTGGTTCTCCCTATTCCTGTTCATTTTCCGCAGAAATTGCAAACTGGGCCAAACAGGAGCTTAAAGGCACTGACGCTCCAAGTGGAGAGAGTGTTAGTAAAGCGTCTGGAATGTTGCACCCGAGTACCAGGGGACGAAACCTGAGACACATTTGAACACGTTTCCCGATCACACGGTGGATCATACTCTGGGTTCCACATGCATGTTTTAGCTGAAGGAAGAATCCCTTAAACCTGGAGAGTTGAGACCCATGGAATGGGTACCACGCAATATGACTTCAAAGGGTCTGCATTTGCTCACCGAACCTCACCAATCCTATCACTGCTGCGTTTATGCCGCTGTACACACGCTTGATTCTCTTTCGGAGACATAGAAATCCATAGGTTTTAAGATTCTTACTAGTCAGGTATATTCTTAGGCGTTTAATATGGGGTGTTGATTCCACTTGGTTGAGCAAGGAGTAGCTCTTGTCTATTACATATTTGCCTTATGGAACGGTATCTGTGCTAATTTCAATCTCTGGTTTTATGCAGCACCCCAACTCACCTTTCCCCTTAAGAAAGTATAAGTTGGTTTTCTACATTTGAGACCCTGTTCTGTTTTGTAATTCAGTTCCTGTGTAGCCAAGTTTACATTCCGTGTAGTAGTGATATCTTATGATGTTTCTTTTTCTGTGTGACTTATTTCACTTAGAATCATCGTACCTGAATCCACTCATTATGCTGCTATGGGCCTGATGACATAGATTTCATTGCTGAGTGATATTGCATTGTACGTACCTACCACAACTTCTTTATCCATTTTTCACTTTCTGTGATATTGAACTCGTACTGTAAAGGAGGTTCTTGTAAACACAGCTGTCCCAAACTTTGTGGTGGCTGTGCCTTTTTGATTCTAATTTCACTAAGCTATAGGACCATAAGTGGAAGTGCCCTAGGCTCTGTTGCTTTGTTTTTTAGATGTTTCAGGAAACACCATACACTTCTCCAGAGTGGCTGTTGGCAATTTACATCCCGCCCATCAGCATAACAAGGCTCCCAATTCTCCATGGCCTGTCCTGCCTTTCTGGATTTTACACTTTTTTCAGATGGCCCTTTTGACCGAGGGGCAGTGAGACTTCATTGTACTGCAGATTTCCTTTGCAAGCTTGCTTGGTTGGCCAAAAAGGGCGTATGCGTTTTTTCCTGAATATATTCAGGAAAAAACGCATACGCCCTTTTTGGCCAAGTGCATCATTGTGGACGTTCTGCCTCTTTTCCTATGCTTTACATGCAATTCTAGTCTACCTCCTGAAACCGGTTTCCTGCAATTCTGCCCCGCTTTCAAGTCCTCTTGGCAGCCTTACTTCAATATATTTTTGGACGATAGCTGTCATTTTTAACTCTGCAGGTTTGTGAATTACAGTACCCCTGAGCTCCTTACTTCAACTCGCTTTCTTGTGAGCTGGCCGCAACACCGCAGGATTGCTTCATGCCCTAGTGTGGTTCCGGAATGGCACGCTGAGCCTTTGGTTAATTCCTCTTCCTGGTGGGAAATGAGAGTTAAATTTGCCCGTCCAGACACCTCCAGCTAGTCTCTCATTGGTTCTCCCTATTCCTGTTCATTTTCCGCAGAAATTGCAAACTGGGCCAAACAGGAGGTTAAAGGCACTGACTCTCCAAGTGGGGAGAGTGTTAGTAAAGCGTCTGGAATGTTGCACCCGAGTACCAGGGGACGAAACCTGAGACACATTTGAACACGTTTCCTGATCACACGGGGGATCATACTCTGGGTTCCACATGCATGTTTTAGCTGAAGGAAGAATCCCTTAAACCTGGAGAGTTGAGACCCATGGAATGGGTACCACGCAATATGACTTCAAAGGGTCTGCATTTGCTCACCGAACCTCACCAATCCTATCACTGCTGCGTTTATGCCGCTGTACACACGCTTGAATCTCTTTCAGAGACATAGAAATCCATAGGTTTTAAGATTCTTACTAGTCAGGTATATTCTTAGGCGTTTAATATGGGGTGTTGATTCCACTTGGTTGAGCAAGGAGTAGCTCTTGTCTATTACATATTTGCCTTATGGAACGGTATCTGTGCTAATTTCAATCTCTGGTTTTATGCAGCACCCCAACTCACCTTTCCCCTTAAGAAAGTATAAGTTGGTTTTCTACATTTGAGACCCTGTTCTGTTTTGTAATTCAGTTCCTGTGTAGCCAAGTTTACATTCCGTGTAGTAGTGATATCTTATGATGTTTCTTTTTCTGTGTGACTTATTTCACTTAGAATCATCGTACCTGAATCCACTCATTATGCTGCTATGGGCCTGATGACATAGATTTCATTGCTGAGTGATATTGCATTGTACGTACCTACCACAACTTCTTTATCCATTTTTCACTTTCTGTGATATTGAACTCGTACTGTAAAGGAGGTTCTTGTAAACACAGCTGTCCCAAACTTTGTGGTGGCTGTGCCTTTTTGATTCTAATATCCCTAAGCTATAGGACCATAAGTGGAAGTGCCCTAGGCTCTGTTGCTTTGTTTTTTAGATGTTTCAGGAAACACCATACACTTCTCCAGAGTGGCTGTTGGCAATTTACATCCCGCCCATCAGCATAACAAGGCTCCCAATTCTCCATGGCCTGTCCTGCCTTTCTGGATTTTACACTTTTTTCAGATGGCCCTTTTGACCGGGGGGCAGTGAGACTTCATTGTACTGCAGATTTCCTTTGCAAGCTTGCTTGGTTGGCCAAAAAGGGCGTATGCGTTTTTTCCTGAATATATTCAGGAAAAAACGCATACGCCCTTTTTGGCCAAGTGCATCATTGTGGACGTTCTGCCTCTTTTCCTATGCTTTACATGCAATTCTAGTCTACCTCCTGAAACCGGTTTCCTGCAATTCTGCCCCGCTTTCAAGTCCTCTTGGCAGCCTTACTTCAATATATTTTTGGACGATAGCTGTCATTTTTAACTCTGCAGGTTTGTGAATTACAGTACCCCTGAGCTCCTTACTTCAACTCGCTTTCTTGTGAGCTGGCCGCAACACCGCAGGATTGCTTCATGCCCTAGTGTGGTTCCGGAATGGCACGCTGAGCCTTTGGTTAATTCCTCTTCCTGGTGGGAAATGAGAGTTAAATTTGCCCGTCCAGACACCTCCAGCTAGTCTCTCATTGGTTCTCCCTATTCCTGTTCATTTTCCGCAGAAATTGCAAACTGGGCCAAACAGGAGGTTAAAGGCACTGACTCTCCAAGTGGGGAGAGTGTTAGTAAAGCGTCTGGAATGTTGCACCCGAGTACCAGGGGACGAAACCTGAGACACATTTGAACACGTTTCCCGATCACACGGTGGATCATACTCTGGGTTCCACATGCATGTTTTAGCTGAAGGAAGAATCCCTTAAACCTGGAGAGTTGAGACCCATGGAATGGGTACCACGCAATATGACTTCAAAGGGTCTGCATTTGCTCACCGAACCTCACCAATCCTATCACTGCTGCGTTTATGCCGCTCTACACACGCTTGAATCTCTTTCGGAGACATAGAAATCCATAGGTTTTAAGATTCTTACTAGTCAGGTATATTCTTAGGCGTTTAATATGGGGTGTTGATTCCACTTGGTTGAGCAAGGAGTAGCTCTTGTCTATTACATATTTGCCTTATGGAACGGTATCTGTGCTAATTTCAATCTCTGGTTTTATGCAGCACCCCAACTCACCTTTCCCCTTAAGAAAGTATAAGTTGGTTTTCTACATTTGAGACCCTGTTCTGTTTTGTAATTCAGTTCCTGTGTAGCCAAGTTTACATTCCGTGTAGTAGTGATATCTTATGATGTTTCTTTTTCTGTGTGACTTATTTCACTTAGAATCATCGTACCTGAATCCACTCATTATGCTGCTATGGGCCTGATGACATAGATTTCATTGCTGAGTGATATTGCATTGTACGTACCTACCACAACTTCTTTATCCATTTTTCACTTTCTGTGATATTGAACTCGTACTGTAAAGGAGGTTCTTGTAAACACAGCTGTCCCAAACTTTGTGGTGGCTGTGCCTTTTTGATTCTAATTTCCCTAAGCTATAGGACCATAAGTGGAAGTGCCCTAGGCTCTGTTGCTTTGTTTTTTAGATGTTTCAGGAAACACCATACACTTCTCCAGAGTGGCTGTTGGCAATTTACATCCCGCCCATCAGCATAACAAGGCTCCCAATTCTCCATGGCCTGTCCTGCCTTTCTGGATTTTACACTTTTTTCAGATGGCCCTTTTGACCGGGGGGCAGTGAGACTTCATTGTAGTGCAGATTTCCTTTGCAAGCTTGCTTGGTTGGCCAAAAAGGGCGTATGCGTTTTTTCCTGAATATATTCAGGAAAAAACGCATACGCCCTTTTTGGCCAAGTGCATCATTGTGGACGTTCTGCCTCTTTTCCTATGCTTTACATGCAATTCTAGTCTACCTCCTGAAACCGGTTTCCTGCAATTCTGCCGCGCTTTCAAGTCCTCTTGGCAGCCTTACTTCAATATATTTTTGGACGATAGCTGTCATTTTTAACTCTGCAGGTTTGTGAATTACAGTGCCCCTGAGCTCCTTTCTTTAACTCGCTTTCTTGTGAGCTGGCCGCAACACCGCAGGATTGCTTCAGGCCCTAGTGTGGTTCCGGAATGGCACGCTGAGCCTTTGGTTAATTCCTCTTCCTGGTGGGAAATGAGAGTTAAATTTGCCCGTACAGGCACTTCCAGCTAGTCTCTCATTGGTTCTCCCTATTCCTGTTCATTTTCCGCAGAAATTGCAAACTGGGCCAAACAGGAGCTTAAAGGCACTGACGCTCCAAGTGGAGAGAGTGTTAGTAAAGCGTCTGGAATGTTGCACCCGAGTACCAGGGGACGAAACCTGAGACACATTTGAACACGTTTCCCGATCACACGGTGGATCATACTCTGGGTTCCACATGCATGTTTTAGCTGAAGGAAGAATCCCTTAAACCTGGAGAGTTGAGACCCATGGAATGGGTACCACGCAATATGACTTCAAAGGGTCTGCATTTGCTCACCGAACCTCACCAATCCTATCACTGCTGCGTTTATGCCGCTGTACACACGCTTGATTCTCTTTCGGAGACATAGAAATCCATAGGTTTTAAGATTCTTACTAGTCAGGTATATTCTTGGGCGTTTAATATGGGGTGTTGATTCCACTTGGTTGAGCAAGGAGTAGCTCTTGTCTATTACATATTTGCCTTATGGAACGGTATCTGTGCTAATTTCAATCTCTGGTTTTATGCAGCACCCCAACTCACCTTTCCCCTTAAGAAAGTATAAGTTGGTTTTCTACATTTGAGACCCTGTTCTGTTTTGTAATTCAGTTCCTGTGTAGCCAAGTTTACATTCCGTGTAGTAGTGATATCTTATGATGTTTCTTTTTCTGTGTGACTTATTTCACTTAGAATCATCGTACCTGAATCCACTCATTATGCTGCTATGGGCCTGATGACATAGATTTCATTGCTGAGTGATATTGCATTGTACGTACCTACCACAACTTCTTTATCCATTTTTCACTTTCTGTGATATTGAACTCGTACTGTAAAGGAGGTTCTTGTAAACACAGCTGTCCCAAACTTAGTGGTGGCTGTGCCTTTTTGATTCTAATTTCCCTAAGCTATAGGACCATAAGTGGAAGTGCCCTAGGCTCTGTTGCTTTGTTTTTTAGATGTTTCAGGAAACACCATACACTTCTCCAGAGTGGCTGTTGGCAATTTACATCCCGCCCATCAGCATAACAAGGCTCCCAATTCTCCATGGCCTGTCCTGCCTTTCTGGATTTTACACTTTTTTCAGATGGCCCTTTTGACCGGGGGGCAGTGAGACTTCATTGTAGTGCAGATTTCCTTTGCAAGCTTGCTTGGTTGGCCAAAAAGGGCGTATGCGTTTTTTCCTGAATATATTCAGGAAAAAACGCATACGCCCTTTTTGGCCAAGTGCATCATTGTGGACGTTCTGCCTCTTTTCCTATGCTTTACATGCAATTCTAGTCTACCTCCTGAAACCGGTTTCCTGCAATTCTGCCCCGCTTTCAAGTCCTCTTGGCAGCCTTACTTCAATATATTTTTGGACGATAGCTGTCATTTTTAACTCTGCAGGTTTGTGAATTACAGTACCCCTGAGCTCCTTACTTCAACTCGCTTTCTTGTGAGCTGGCCGCAACACCGCAGGATTGATTCATGCCCTAGTGTGGTTCCGGAATGGCACGCTGAGCCTTTGGTTAATTCCTCTTCCTGGTGGGAAATGAGAGTTAAATTTGCCCGTCCAGACACCTCCAGCTAGTCTCTCATTGGTTCTCCCTATTCCTGTTCATTTTCCGCAGAAATTGCAAACTGGGCCAAACAGGAGCTTAAAGGCACTGACTCTCCAAGTGGGGAGAGTGTTAGTAAAGCGTCTGGAATGTTGCACCCGAGTACCAGGGGACGAAACCTGAGACACATTTGAACACGTTTCCTGATCACACGGTGGATGATACTCTGGGTTCCACATGCATGTTTTAGCTGAAGGAAGAATCCCTTAAACCTGGAGAGTTGAGACCCATGGAATGGGTACCACGCAATATGACTTCAAAGGGTCTGCATTTGCTCACCGAACCTCACCAATCCTATCACTGCTGCGTTTATGCCGCTGTACACACGCTTGAATCTCTTTCGGAGACATAGAAATCCATAGGTTTTAAGATTCTTACTAGTCAGGTATATTCTTAGGCGTTTAATATGGGGTGTTGATTCCACTTGGTTGAGCAAGGAGTAGCTCTTGTCTATTACATATTTGCCTTATGGAACGGTATCTGTGCTAATTTCAATCTCTGGTTTTATGCAGCACCCCAACTCACCTTTCCCCTTAAGAAAGTATAAGTTGGTTTTCTACATTTGAGACCCTGTTCTGTTTTGTAATTCAGTTCCTGTGTAGCCAAGTTTACATTCCGTGTAGTAGTGATATCTTATGATGTTTCTTTTTCTGTGTGACTTATTTCACTTAGAATCATCGTACCTGAATCCACTCATTATGCTGCTATGGGCCTGATGACATAGATTTCATTGCTGAGTGATATTGCATTGTACGTACCTACCACAACTTCTTTATCCATTTTTCACTTTCTGTGATATTGAACTCGTACTGTAAAGGAGGTTCTTGTAAACACAGCTGTCCCAAACTTTGTGGTGGCTGTGCCTTTTTGATTCTAATTTCCCTAAGCTATAGGACCATAAGTGGAAGTGCCCTAGGCTCTGTTGCTTTGTTTTTTAGATGTTTCAGGAAACACCATACACTTCTCCAGAGTGGCTGTTGGCAATTTACATCCCGCCCATCAGCATAACAAGGCTCCCAATTCTCCATGGCCTGTCCTGCCTTTCTGGATTTTACACTTTTTTCAGATGGCCCTTTTGACCGGGGGGCAGTGAGACTTCATTGTACTGCAGATTTCCTTTGCAAGCTTGCTTGGTTGGCCAAAAAGGGCGTATGCGTTTTTTCCTGAATATATTCAGGAAAAAACGCATACGCCCTTTTTGGCCAAGTGCATCATTGTGGACGTTCTGCCTCTTTTCCTATGCTTTACATGCAATTCTAGTCTACCTCCTGAAACCGGTTTCCTGCAATTCTGCCCCGCTTTCAAGTCCTCTTGGCAGCCTTACTTCAATATATTTTTGGACGATAGCTGTCATTTTTAACTCTGCAGGTTTGTGAATTACAGTGCCCCTGAGCTCCTTTCTTCAACTCGCTTTCTTGTGAGCTGGCCGCAACACCGCAGGATTGCTTCAGGCCCTAGTGTGGTTCCGGAATGGCACGCTGAGCCTTTGGTTAATTCCTCTTCCTGGTGGGAAATGAGAGTTAAATTTGCCCGTACAGGCACTTCCAGCTAGTCTCTCATTGGTTCTCCCTATTCCTGTTCATTTTCCGCAGAAATTGCAAACTGGGCCAAACAGGAGCTTAAAGGCACTGACGCTCCAAGTGGAGAGAGTGTTAGTAAAGCGTCTGGAATGTTGCACCCGAGTACCAGGGGACGAAACCTGAGACACATTTGAACACGTTTCCCGATCACACGGTGGATCATACTCTGGGTTCCACATGCATGTTTTAGCTGAAGGAAGAATCCCTTAAACCTGGAGAGTTGAGACCCATGGAATGGGTACCACGCAATATGACTTCAAAGGGTCTGCATTTGCTCACCGAACCTCACCAATCCTATCACTGCTGCGTTTATGCCGCTGTACACACGCTTGATTCTCTTTCGGAGACATAGAAATCCATAGGTTTTAAGATTCTTACTAGTCAGGTATATTCTTAGGCGTTTAATATGGGGTGTTGATTCCACTTGGTTGAGCAAGGAGTAGCTCTTGTCTATTACATATTTGCCTTATGGAACGGTATCTGTGCTAATTTCAATCTCTGGTTTTATGCAGCACCCCAACTCACCTTTCCCCTTAAGAAAGTATAAGTTGGTTTTCTACATTTGAGACCCTGTTCTGTTTTGTAATTCAGTTCCTGTGTAGCCAAGTTTACATTCCGTGTAGTAGTGATATCTTATGATGTTTCTTTTTCTGTGTGACTTATTTCACTTAGAATCATCGTACCTGAATCCACTCATTATGCTGCTATGGGCCTGATGACATAGATTTCATTGCTGAGTGATATTGCATTGTACGTACCTACCACAACTTCTTTATCCATTTTTCACTTTCTGTGATATTGAACTCGTACTGTAAAGGAGGTTCTTGTAAACACAGCTGTCCCAAACTTTGTGGTGGCTGTGCCTTTTTGATTCTAATTTCACTAAGCTATAGGACCATAAGTGGAAGTGCCCTAGGCTCTGTTGCTTTGTTTTTTAGATGTTTCAGGAAACACCATACACTTCTCCAGAGTGGCTGTTGGCAATTTACATCCCGCCCATCAGCATAACAAGGCTCCCAATTCTCCATGGCCTGTCCTGCCTTTCTGGATTTTACACTTTTTTCAGATGGCCCTTTTGACCGAGGGGCAGTGAGACTTCATTGTACTGCAGATTTCCTTTGCAAGCTTGCTTGGTTGGCCAAAAAGGGCGTATGCGTTTTTTCCTGAATATATTCAGGAAAAAACGCATACGCCCTTTTTGGCCAAGTGCATCATTGTGGACGTTCTGCCTCTTTTCCTATGCTTTACATGCAATTCTAGTCTACCTCCTGAAACCGGTTTCCTGCAATTCTGCCCCGCTTTCAAGTCCTCTTGGCAGCCTTACTTCAATATATTTTTGGACGATAGCTGTCATTTTTAACTCTGCAGGTTTGTGAATTACAGTACCCCTGAGCTCCTTACTTCAACTCGCTTTCTTGTGAGCTGGCCGCAACACCGCAGGATTGCTTCATGCCCTAGTGTGGTTCCGGAATGGCACGCTGAGCCTTTGGTTAATTCCTCTTCCTGGTGGGAAATGAGAGTTAAATTTGCCCGTCCAGACACCTCCAGCTAGTCTCTCATTGGTTCTCCCTATTCCTGTTCATTTTCCGCAGAAATTGCAAACTGGGCCAAACAGGAGGTTAAAGGCACTGACTCTCCAAGTGGGGAGAGTGTTAGTAAAGCGTCTGGAATGTTGCACCCGAGTACCAGGGGACGAAACCTGAGACACATTTGAACACGTTTCCTGATCACACGGGGGATCATACTCTGGGTTCCACATGCATGTTTTAGCTGAAGGAAGAATCCCTTAAACCTGGAGAGTTGAGACCCATGGAATGGGTACCACGCAATATGACTTCAAAGGGTCTGCATTTGCTCACCGAACCTCACCAATCCTATCACTGCTGCGTTTATGCCGCTGTACACACGCTTGAATCTCTTTCAGAGACATAGAAATCCATAGGTTTTAAGATTCTTACTAGTCAGGTATATTCTTAGGCGTTTAATATGGGGTGTTGATTCCACTTGGTTGAGCAAGGAGTAGCTCTTGTCTATTACATATTTGCCTTATGGAACGGTATCTGTGCTAATTTCAATCTCTGGTTTTATGCAGCACCCCAACTCACCTTTCCCCTTAAGAAAGTATAAGTTGGTTTTCTACATTTGAGACCCTGTTCTGTTTTGTAATTCAGTTCCTGTGTAGCCAAGTTTACATTCCGTGTAGTAGTGATATCTTATGATGTTTCTTTTTCTGTGTGACTTATTTCACTTAGAATCATCGTACCTGAATCCACTCATTATGCTGCTATGGGCCTGATGACATAGATTTCATTGCTGAGTGATATTGCATTGTACGTACCTACCACAACTTCTTTATCCATTTTTCACTTTCTGTGATATTGAACTCGTACTGTAAAGGAGGTTCTTGTAAACACAGCTGTCCCAAACTTTGTGGTGGCTGTGCCTTTTTGATTCTAATTTCCCTAAGCTATAGGACCATAAGTGGAAGTGCCCTAGGCTCTGTTGCTTTGTTTTTTAGATGTTTCAGGAAACACCATACACTTCTCCAGAGTGGCTGTTGGCAATTTACATCCCGCCCATCAGCATAACAAGGCTCCCAATTCTCCATGGCCTGTCCTGCCTTTCTGGATTTTACACTTTTTTCAGATGGCCCTTTTGACCGGGGGGCAGTGAGACTTCATTGTACTGCAGATTTCCTTTGCAAGCTTGCTTGGTTGGCCAAAAAGGGCGTATGCGTTTTTTCCTGAATATATTCAGGAAAAAACGCATACGCCCTTTTTGGCCAAGTGCATCATTGTGGACGTTCTGCCTCTTTTCCTATGCTTTACATGCAATTCTAGTCTACCTCCTGAAACCGGTTTCCTGCAATTCTGCCCCGCTTTCAAGTCCTCTTGGCAGCCTTACTTCAATATATTTTTGGACGATAGCTGTCATTTATAACTCTGCAGGTTTGTGAATTACAGTACCCCTGAGCTCCTTACTTCAACTCGCTTTCTTGTGAGCTGGCCGCAACACCGTAGGATTGCTTCATGCCCTAGTGTGGTTGCGGAATGGCACGCTGAGCCTTTGGTTAATTCCTCTTCCTGGTGGGAAATGAGAGTTAAATTTGCCCGTCCAGACACCTCCAGCTAGTCTCTCATTGGTTCTCCCTATTCCTGTTCATTTTCCGCAGAAATTGCAAACTGGGCCAAACAGGAGGTTAAAGGCACTGACTCTCCAAGTGGGGAGAGTGTTAGTAAAGCGTCTGGAATGTTGCACCCGAGTACCAGGGGACGAAACCTGAGACACATTTGAACACGTTTCCCGATCACACGGTGGATCATACTCTGGGTTCCACATGCATGTTTTAGCTGAAGGAAGAATCCCTTAAACCTGGAGAGTTGAGACCCATGGAATGGGTACCACGCAATATGACTTCAAAGGGTCTGCATTTGCTCACCGAACCTCACCAATCCTATCACTGCTGCGTTTATGCCGCTCTACACACGCTTGAATCTCTTTCGGAGACATAGAAATCCATAGGTTTTAAGATTCTTACTAGTCAGGTATATTCTTAGGCGTTTAATATGGGGTGTTGATTCCACTTGGTTGAGCAAGGAGTAGCTCTTGTCTATTACATATTTGCCTTATGGAACGGTATCTGTGCTAATTTCAATCTCTGGTTTTATGCAGCACCCCAACTCACCTTTCCCCTTAAGAAAGTATAAGTTGGTTTTCTACATTTGAGACCCTGTTCTGTTTTGTAATTCAGTTCCTGTGTAGCCAAGTTTACATTCCGTGTAGTAGTGATATCTTATGATGTTTCTTTTTCTGTGTGACTTATTTCACTTAGAATCATCGTACCTGAATCCACTCATTATGCTGCTATGGGCCTGATGACATAGATTTCATTGCTGAGTGATATTGCATTGTACGTACCTACCACAACTTCTTTATCCATTTTTCACTTTCTGTGATATTGAACTCGTACTGTAAAGGAGGTTCTTGTAAACACAGCTGTCCCAAACTTTGTGGTGGCTGTGCCTTTTTGATTCTAATTTCCCTAAGCTATAGGACCATAAGTGGAAGTGCCCTAGGCTCTGTTGCTTTGTTTTTTAGATGTTTCAGGAAACACCATACACTTCTCCAGAGTGGCTGTTGGCAATTTACATCCCGCCCATCAGCATAACAAGGCTCCCAATTCTCCATGGCCTGTCCTGCCTTTCTGGATTTTACACTTTTTTCAGATGGCCCTTTTGACCGGGGGGCAGTGAGACTTCATTGTAGTGCAGATTTCCTTTGCAAGCTTGCTTGGTTGGCCAAAAAGGGCGTATGCGTTTTTTCCTGAATATATTCAGGAAAAAACGCATACGCCCTTTTTGGCCAAGTGCATCATTGTGGACGTTCTGCCTCTTTTCCTATGCTTTACATGCAATTCTAGTCTACCTCCTGAAACCGGTTTCCTGCAATTCTGCCGCGCTTTCAAGTCCTCTTGGCAGCCTTACTTCAATATATTTTTGGACGATAGCTGTCATTTTTAACTCTGCAGGTTTGTGAATTACAGTGCCCCTGAGCTCCTTTCTTTAACTCGCTTTCTTGTGAGCTGGCCGCAACACCGCAGGATTGCTTCAGGCCCTAGTGTGGTTCCGGAATGGCACGCTGAGCCTTTGGTTAATTCCTCTTCCTGGTGGGAAATGAGAGTTAAATTTGCCCGTACAGGCACTTCCAGCTAGTCTCTCATTGGTTCTCCCTATTCCTGTTCATTTTCCGCAGAAATTGCAAACTGGGCCAAACAGGAGCTTAAAGGCACTGACGCTCCAAGTGGAGAGAGTGTTAGTAAAGCGTCTGGAATGTTGCACCCGAGTACCAGGGGACGAAACCTGAGACACATTTGAACACGTTTCCCGATCACACGGTGGATCATACTCTGGGTTCCACATGCATGTTTTAGCTGAAGGAAGAATCCCTTAAACCTGGAGAGTTGAGACCCATGGAATGGGTACCACGCAATATGACTTCAAAGGGTCTGCATTTGCTCACCGAACCTCACCAATCCTATCACTGCTGCGTTTATGCCGCTGTACACACGCTTGATTCTCTTTCGGAGACATAGAAATCCATAGGTTTTAAGATTCTTACTAGTCAGGTATATTCTTGGGCGTTTAATATGGGGTGTTGATTCCACTTGGTTGAGCAAGGAGTAGCTCTTGTCTATTACATATTTGCCTTATGGAACGGTATCTGTGCTAATTTCAATCTCTGGTTTTATGCAGCACCCCAACTCACCTTTCCCCTTAAGAAAGTATAAGTTGGTTTTCTACATTTGAGACCCTGTTCTGTTTTGTAATTCAGTTCCTGTGTAGCCAAGTTTACATTCCGTGTAGTAGTGATATCTTATGATGTTTCTTTTTCTGTGTGACTTATTTCACTTAGAATCATCGTACCTGAATCCACTCATTATGCTGCTATGGGCCTGATGACATAGATTTCATTGCTGAGTGATATTGCATTGTACGTACCTACCACAACTTCTTTATCCATTTTTCACTTTCTGTGATATTGAACTCGTACTGTAAAGGAGGTTCTTGTAAACACAGCTGTCCCAAACTTAGTGGTGGCTGTGCCTTTTTGATTCTAATTTCCCTAAGCTATAGGACCATAAGTGGAAGTGCCCTAGGCTCTGTTGCTTTGTTTTTTAGATGTTTCAGGAAACACCATACACTTCTCCAGAGTGGCTGTTGGCAATTTACATCCCGCCCATCAGCATAACAAGGCTCCCAATTCTCCATGGCCTGTCCTGCCTTTCTGGATTTTACACTTTTTTCAGATGGCCCTTTTGACCGGGGGGCAGTGAGACTTCATTGTAGTGCAGATTTCCTTTGCAAGCTTGCTTGGTTGGCCAAAAAGGGCGTATGCGTTTTTTCCTGAATATATTCAGGAAAAAACGCATACGCCCTTTTTGGCCAAGTGCATCATTGTGGACGTTCTGCCTCTTTTCCTATGCTTTACATGCAATTCTAGTCTACCTCCTGAAACCGGTTTCCTGCAATTCTGCCCCGCTTTGAAGTCCTCTTGGCAGCCTTACTTCAATATATTTTTGGACGATAGCTGTCATTTTTAACTCTGCAGGTTTGTGAATTACAGTACCCCTGAGCTCCTTACTTCAACTCGCTTTCTTGTGAGCTGGCCGCAACACCGCAGGATTGCTTCATGCCCTAGTGTGGTTCCGGAATGGCACGCTGAGCCTTTGGTTAATTCCTCTTCCTGGTGGGAAATGAGAGTTAAATTTGCCCGTCCAGACACCTCCAGCTAGTCTCTCATTGGTTCTCCCTATTCCTGTTCATTTTCCGCAGAAATTGCAAACTGGGCCAAACAGGAGGTTAAAGGCACTGACTCTCCAAGTGGGGAGAGTGTTAGTAAAGCGTCTGGAATGTTGCACCCGAGTACCAGGGGACGAAACCTGAGACACATTTGAACACGTTTCCCGATCACACGGTGGATCATACTCTGGGTTCCACATGCATGTTTTAGCTGAAGGAAGAATCCCTTAAACCTGGAGAGTTGAGACCCATGGAATGGGTACCACGCAATATGACTTCAAAGGGTCTGCATTTGCTCACCGAACCTCACCAATCCTATCACTGCTGCGTTTATGCCGCTGTACACACGCTTGAGTCTCTTTCGGAGACATAGAAATCCATAGGTTTTAAGATTCTTACTAGTCAGGTATATTCTTAGGCGTTTAATATGGGGTGTTGATTCCACTTGGTTGAGCAAGGAGTAGCTCTTGTCTATTACATATTTGCCTTATGGAACGGTATCTGTGCTAATTTCAATCTCTGGTTTTATGCAGCACCCCAACTCACCTTTCCCCTTAAGAAAGTATAAGTTGGTTTTCTACATTTGAGACCCTGTTCTGTTTTGTAATTCAGTTCCTGTGTAGCCAAGTTTACATTCCGTGTAGTAGTGATATCTTATGATGTTTCTTTTTCTGTGTGACTTATTTCACTTAGAATCATCGTACCTGAATTCACTCATTATGCTGCTATGGGCCTGATGACATAGATTTCATTGCTGAGTGATATTGCATTGTACGTACCTACCACAACTTCTTTATCCATTTTTCACTTTCTGTGATATTGAACTCGTACTGTAAAGGAGGTTCTTGTAAACACAGCTGTCCCAAACTTTGTGGTGGCTGTGCCTTTTTGATTCTAATTTCCCTAAGCTATAGGACCATAAGTGGAAGTGCCCTAGGCTCTGTTGCTTTGTTTTTTAGATGTTTCAGGAAACACCATACACTTCTCCAGAGTGGCTGTTGGCAATTTACATCCCGCCCATCAGCATAACAAGGCTCCCAATTCTCCATGGCCTGTCCTGCCTTTCTGGATTTTACACTTTTTTCAGATGGCCCTTTTGACCGGGGGGCAGTGAGACTTCATTGTACTGCAGATTTCCTTTGCAAGCTTGCTTGGTTGGCCAAAAAGGGCGTATGCGTTTTTTCCTGAATATATTCAGGAAAAAACGCATACGCCCTTTTTGGCCAAGTGCATCATTGTGGACGTTCTGCCTCTTTTCCTATGCTT
Organism: Pseudorca crassidens; assembly: GCF_039906515.1. Lineage (NCBI taxonomy): Eukaryota > Metazoa > Chordata > Mammalia > Artiodactyla > Delphinidae > Pseudorca > Pseudorca crassidens. Next base: position 504,826 of record NW_027136342.1, read on the forward strand.
TACATGCAATTCTAGTCTACCTCCTGAAACCGGTTTCCTGCAATTCTGCCCCGCTTTCAAGTCCTCTTGGCAGCCTTACTTCAATATATTTTTGGACGATAGCTGTCATTTTTAACTCTGCAGGTTTGTGAATTACAGTACCCCTGAGCTCCTTACTTCAACTCGCTTTCTTGTGAGCTGGCCGCAACACCGCAGGATTGCTTCATGCCCTAGTGTGGTTCCGGAATGGCACGCTGAGCCTTTGGTTAATTCCTCTTCCTGGTGGGAAATGAGAGTTAAATTTGCCCGTCCAGACACCTCCAGCTAGTCTCTCATTGGTTCTCCCTATTCCTGTTCATTTTCCGCAGAAATTGCAAACTGGGCCAAACAGGAGGTTAAAGGCACTGACTCTCCAAGTGGGGAGAGTGTTAGTAAAGCGTCTGGAATGTTGCACCCGAGTACCAGGGGACGAAACCTGAGACACATTTGAACACGTTTCCTGATCACACGGTGGATCATACTCTGGGTTCCACATGCATGTTTTAGCTGAAGGAAGAATCCCTTAAACCTGGAGAGTTGAGACCCATGGAATGGGTACCACGCAATATGACTTCAAAGGGTCTGCATTTGCTCACCGAACCTCACCAATCCTATCACTGCTGCGTTTATGCCGCTGTACACACGCTTGAATCTCTTTCGGAGACATAGAAATCCATAGGTTTTAAGATTCTTACTAGTCAGGTATATTCTTAGGCGTTTAATATGGGGTGTTGATTCCACTTGGTTGAGCAAGGAGTAGCTCTTGTCTATTACATATTTGCCTTATGGAACGGTATCTGTGCTAATTTCAATCTCTGGTTTTATGCGGCACCCCAACTCACCTTTCCCCTTAAGAAAGTATAAGTTGGTTTTCTACATTTGAGACCCTGATCTGTTTTGTAATTCAGTTCCTGTGTAGCCCAGTTTACATTCAGTGTAGTAGTGATATCTTATGATGTTTCTTTTTCTGTGTGACTTATTTCACTTAGAATCATCGTACCTGAATTCACTCATTATGCTGCTATGGGCCTGATGACATAGATTTCATTGCTGAGTGATATTGCATTGTACGTACCTACCACAACTTCTTTATCCATTTTTCACTTTCTGTGATATTGAACTCGTACTGTAAGCGAGGTTCTTGTAAACACAGCTGTCCCAAACTTTGTGGTGGCTGTGCCTTTTTGATTCTAATTTCCCTAAGCTATAGGACCATAAGTGGAAGTGCCCTAGGCTCTGTTGCTTTGTTTTTTAGATGTTTCAGGAAACACCATACAATTCTCCAGGGTGGCTGTTGGCAATTTACATCCCGCCCATCAGCATAACAAGGCTCCCAGTTCTCCATGGCCTGTCCTGCCTTTCTGGATTTTACACTTTTTTCAGATGGCCCTTTTGACCGGGGGGCAGTGAGACTTCATTGTACTGCAGATTTCCTTTGCAAGCTTGCTTGGTTGGCCAAAAAGGGCGTATGCGTTTTTTCCTGAATATATTCAGGAAAAAACGCATATGCCCTTTTTGGCCAAGTGCATCATTGTGGACGTTCTGCCTCTTTTCCTATGCTTTACATGCAATTCTAGTCTACCTCCTGAAACCGGTTTCCTGCAATTCTGCCCCGCTTTGAAGTCCTCTTGGCAGCCTTACTTCAATATATTTTTGGACGATAGCTGTCATTTTTAACTCTGCAGGTTTGTGAATTACAGTACCCCTGAGCTCCTTACTTCAACTCGCTTTCTTGTGAGCTGGCCGCAACACCGCAGGATTGCTTCATGCCCTAGTGTGGTTCCGGAATGGCACGCTGAGCCTTTGGTTAATTCCTCTTCCTGGTGGGAAATGAGAGTTAAATTTGCCCGTACAGGCACTTCCAGCTAGTCTCTCATTGGTTCTCCCTATTCCTGTTCATTTTCCGCAGAAATTGCAAACTGGGCCAAACAGGAGGTTAAAGGCACTGACTCTCCAAGTGGAGAGAGTGTTAGTAAAGCGTCTGTAATGTTGCACCCGAGTACCAGGGGACGAAACCTGAGACACATTTGAACACGTTTCCCGATCACACGGTGGATCATACTCTGGGTTCCACATGCATGTTTTAGCTGAAGGAAGAATCCCTTAAACCTGGAGAGTTGAGACCCATGGAATGGGTACCACGCAATATGACTTCAAAGGGTCTGCATTTGCTCACCGAACCTCACCAATCCTATCACTGCTGCGTTTATGCCGCTGTACACACGCTTGAATCTCTTTCGGAGACATAGAAATCCATAGGTTTTAAGATTCTTACTAGTCAGGTATATTCTTAGGCGTTTAATATGGGGTGTTGATTCCACTTGGTTGAGCAAGGAGTAGCTCTTGTCTATTACATATTTGCCTTATGGAACGGTATCTGTGCTAATTTCAATCTCTGGTTTTATGCAGCACCCCAACTCACCTTTCCCCTTAAGAAAGTATAAGTTGGTTTTCTACATTTGAGACCCTGTTCTGTTTTGTAATTCTGTTCCTGTGTAGCCAAGTTTACATTCCGTGTAGTAGTGATATCTTATGATGTTTCTTTTTCTGTGTGACTTATTTCACTTAGAATCATCGTACCTGAATCCACTCATTATGCTGCTATGGGCCTGATGACATAGATTTCATTGTTGAGTGATATTGCATTGTACGTACCTACCACAACTTCTTTATCCATTTTTCACTTTCTGTGATATTGAACTTGTACTGTAAACGAGGTTCTTGTAAACAGAGCCGTCCCAAACTTTGGGGTGGCTGTGTCTTTTTGATTTTAATTTCCCTAAGCTATAGGACCATAAGTGGAAGTGCCCTAGGCTCTGTTGCTTTGTTTTTTAGATGTTTCAGGAAACACCATACACTTCTCCAGAGTGGCTGTTGGCAATTTACATCCCGCACATCAGCATAACAAGGCTCCCAGTTCTCCATGGCCTGTCCGGCCTTTCTGGATTTTACACTTTTTTCAGATGGCCCTCTTGACTGGGGGGCAGTGAGACTTCATTGTAGTGCAGATTTCCTTTGCAAGCTTGCTTGGTTGGCCAAAAAGGGCATATGCGTTTTTTCCTGAATATATTCAGGAAAAAACGCATATGCCCTTTTTGGCCAAGTGCATCATTGTGGACATTCTGTCTCTTTTCCTACGCTTTACATGCAATTCCAGTCTACCTCCTGAAATCGGATTCCTGCAATTCTGCCCCGCTTTCGAGTCCTCTTGGCAGCCTTACTTCAATATATTTTTGGACGATAGCTGTCATTTTTAACTATGCAGGTTTGTGAATTACAGTGCCCCTGAGCTCCTTTCTTCAACTCGCTTTCTTGTGAGCTGGCCGCAACACCGCATGATTGCTTCAGGCCCTAGAGTGGTTCCGGCATGGCACGCTGAGCCTTTGGTTAATTCCTCTTCCTGGTGGGAAATGAGAGTTAAATTTGCCCATCCAGACACCTCCAGCTAGTCTCTCATTGGTTCTCCCTATTCCTGTTCATTTTCCGCAGAAATTGCAAACTGGGCCAAACAGGAGGTTAAAGGCACTGACTCTCCAAGTGGGGAGAGTTTTAGTAAAGCGTCTGGAATGTTGCACCCGAGTACCAGGGGACAAAAACTGAGACACATTTGAACACGTTTCCCGATCACACGGTGGATCATACTCTGGGTTCCACATGCATGTTTTAGCTGAAGGAAGAATCCCTTACACCTGGAGAGTTGAGACCCATGGAATGGGTACCATGCAATATGACTTCAAAAGTTCTGCATTGGCTCACCGAACCTCACCAATCCTATCACTGCTGCGCTTATGCCACTGTACACACGCTTGATTCTCTTTCGGAGACATATAAATCCATAGGTTTTAAGATTCTTCCTAGTCAGGTATATTCTTAGACGTTTAATATGGGGTGTTGAGTCCTCTTCGTTGAGCAAGGAGTAGCTCTTGTCTATTACATATTTGGCTTATGGAACGGTATCTGTGCTAATTTCAATCTCTGGTTTTATGCAGCACCCCAACTCACCTTTCCCCTTAAGCAAGCATAAGTTGGTTTTCTACATTTGAGACCTTGTTCTGTTTTGTAATTCAGTTCCTGTGTAGCCAAGTTTACATTCCATGTATTAGTGATATCTTATGATGTTTCTTTTTCTGTGTGACTTATCTCACTTAGAATCATCGTACCTGAATCCACTCATTATGCTGCTATGGGCCTGATGACATAGATTTCATTGCTGAGTGATATTGCATTGTACGTAAGTACCACAACTTCTTTATCCATTTTTCGCTTTCTGTGATATTGAACTTGTACCGTAAACGAGGTTCTTGTAAACAGAGCCGTCCCAAACTTTGGGGTGGCTGTGTCTTTTTGATTTTAATTTCCCTAAGCTATAGGACCATAAGTGGAAGTGCCCTAGGCTCTGTTGCTTTGTTTTTTAGATGTTTCAGGAAACACCATACACTTCTCCAGAGTGGCTGTTGGCAATTTACATCCCGCCCATCAGCATAACAAGGCTCCCAGTTCTCCATGGCCTGTCCGGCCTTTCTGGATTTTACACTTTTTTCAGATGGCCCTCTTGACTGGGGGGCAGTGAGACTTCATTGTAGTGCAGATTTCCTTTGCAAGCTTGCTTGGTTGGCCAAAAAGGGCGTATGCGTTTTTTCCTGAATATATTCAGGAAAAAACGCATACGCCCTTTTTGGCCAAGTGCATCATTGTGGACATTCTGTCTCTTTTCCTATGCTTTACATGCAATTCCAGTCTACCTCCTGAAATCGGATTCCTGCAATTCTGCCCCGCTTTCGAGTCCTCTTGGCAGCCTTACTTCAATATATTTTTGGACGATAGCTGTCATTTTTAACTATGCAGGTTTGTGAATTACAGTGCCCCTGAGCTCCTTTCTTCAACTCGCTTTCTTGTGAGCTGGCCGCAACACCGCATGATTGCTTCAGGCCCTAGAGTGGTTCCGGCATGGCACGCTGAGCCTTTGGTTAATTCCTCTTCCTGGTGGGAAATGAGAGTTAAATTTGGCGTCCAGACACCTCCAGCTAGTCTCTCACTGGTTCTCCCTATTCCTGTTCATTTTCCGCAGAAATTGCAAACTGGGCCAAACAGGAGGTTAAAGGCACTGACTCTCCAAGTGGGGAGAGTTTTAGTAAAGCCTCTGGAATGTTGCACCCGAGTACCAGGGGATGAAAACTGAGACACATTTGAACACGTTTCCCGATCACACGGTGGATCATACTCTGGGTTCCACATGCATGTTTTAGCTGAATGAAGAATCCCTTAAACCTGGAGAGTTGAGACCCATGGAATGGGTACCATGCAATATGACTTCAAAGGTTCTGCATTTGCTCACCGAACCTCACCAATCCTATCACTGCTGCGCTTATGCCACTGTACACACGCTTGATTCTCTTTCGGAGACATATAAATCCATAGATTTTAAGATTCTTACTAGTCAGGTATATTCTTAGACGTTTAATATGGGGTGTTGAGTCCTGTTCGTTGAGCAAGGCGTAGCTCTTGTCTATTACATATTTGGCTTATGGAACGGTATCTGTGCTAATTTCAATCTCTGGTTTTATGCAGCACCCCACCTCACCTTTCCCCTTAAGCAAGCATAAGTTGGTTTTCTACATTTGAGACCCTGTTCTGTTTTGTAATTCAGTTCCTGTGTAGCCAAGGTTACATTCCGTGTAGTAGTGATATCTTATGATGTTTCTTTTTCTGTGTGACTTATTTCACTTAGAATCATCGTACCTGAATCCACTCATTATGCTGCTACGGGCCTGATGATATACATTTCATTGCTGAGTGATATTGCATTGTACGTAAGTACCACAACTTCTTTATCCATTTTTCACTTTCTGTGATATTGAACTTGTACTGTAAACGAGGTTCTTGTAAACAGAGCCGTCCCAAACTTTGGGGTGGCTCTGTCTTTTTGATTTTAATTTCCCTAAGCTATACGACCATAAGTGGAAGTGCCCTAGGCTCTGTTGCTTTGTTTTGTAGATGTTTCAGGAAACACCATACACTTCTCCAGAGTGGCTGTTGGCAATTTACATCCCGCCCATCAGCATAACAAGGCTCCCAGTTCTCCATGGCCTGTCCTGCCTTTCTGGATTTTATACTTTTTTCAGATGGCCCTTTTGACCGGGGGGCAGTGAGACTTCATTGTAGTGCAGATTTCCTTTGCAAGCTTGCTTGGTTGGCCCAAAAGGGCGTATGCGTTTTTTCCTGAATATATTCAGGAAAAAACGCATACGCACTTTTTGGCCAAGTGCATCATTGTGGACGTTCTGCCTCTTTTCCTATGCTTTACATGCAATTCCAGTCTACCTCCTGAAATCGGTTTCCTGCAATTCTGCCCCGCTTTCAAGTCCTCTTGGCAGCCTTACTTCAATATATTTTTGGACGATAGCTGTCATTTATAACTCTGCAGGTTTGTGAATTACAGTGACCCTGAGCTCCTTTCTTCAACTCGCTTTCTTGTGAGCTGGCTGCAACACCGCAGCATTGCTTCAGGCTGTAGTGTGGTTCCGGCATGGCACGCTGAGCCTTTGGTTAATTCCTCTTCCTGGTGGGAAATGAGAGTTAAATTTGCCCGTACAGGCACCTCCAGCTAGTCTCTCATTGGTTCTCCCTATTCCTGTTCATTTTCCACAGAAATGGCAAACTGTGCCAAACAGGAGGTTAAAGGCACTGACTCTCCAAGTGGGGAGAGTGTTAGTAAAGCGACTGGAATGTTGCACCCGAGTACCAGGGGACGAAAACTGAGACACATTTGAACATGTTTCCCGATCACACGGTGGATCATACTCTGGGTTCCACATGCATGTTTTAGCTGAAGGAAGAATCCCGTAAACCTGGAGAGTTGAGACCCATGGAATGGGTACCATGCAATATGACTTCAAAGGGTCTGCGTTTGCTCACTGAACCTCACCAATCCTATCACTGTTGCGTTTATGCCCCTGTACACACGCTTGATTCTCTTTCGGAGACATAGAAATCCATAGGTTTTAAGATTCTTACTAGTCAGGTATATTCTTAGATGTTTAATATGGGGTGTAGTGTCCACTTCGTTGAGCAAGGAGTAGCTCTTGTCTATTACATATTTGGCTTATGGAATGGTATCTGTGCTAATTTCAGTCTCTGGTTTTATGCAGCATCCCAACTCACCTTTCCCCTTAAGCAAGCATAAGTTGGTTTTCTACATTTGAGACCCTGTTCTGTTTTGTAATTCAGTTCCTGTGTAGCCAAGTTTACATTCCGTGTAGTAGTGATATCTTATGATGTTTCTTTTTCTGTGTGACTTATTTCACTTAGAATCATCGTACCTGAATCCACTCATTATGCTGCTACGGGCCTGATGATATACATTTCATTGCTGAGTGATATTGCATTGTACGTAAGTACCACAAATTATTTATCCAGTTTTCGCTTTCTGTGATATTTAACTTGTACCGTAAATGAGGTTCTTGTAAACAGAGCCGTCCCAAACTTTGGGGTGGCTGTGTCTTTTTGATTTCAATTTCCCTAAGCTATAGGACCATAAGTGGAAGTGCCCTAGGCTCTGTTGCTTTGTTTTGTAGATGTTTCAGGAAACACCATACACTTCTCCAGAGTGGCTGTTGGCAATTTACATCCCGCCCAACAGCATAACAAGGTTCCTTTATCCCCATGGCCTGTCTTGCCTTTCTGCATTTTCCACTTTTTTCAGATGGCTCTTTAAACCGGGGGGAAGTGACACTTCATAGTAGTTCGGATTTCCATTGCAAGCTTGCTTGGTTTGCCAAAAAGGGCGTATGCGTTTTTTCCTGAATATATTCAGGAAAAAACGCATACGCCCTTTTTGGCCAAGTGCATCATTGTGGACGTTCTGCCTCTTTTCCTATGCTTTACATGCAATTCCAGTCTACCTCCTGAAATCGGTTTCCTGCAATTCTGCCCCGCTTTCAAGTCCTCTTGGCAGCCTTACTTCAATATATTTTTGGACGATAGCTGTCATTTATAACTCTGCAGGTTTGTGAATTACAGTGCCCCTGAGCTCCTTTCTTCAACTCGCTTTCTTGTGAGCTGGCCGCAACACCGCAGCATTGCTTCAGGCCCTAGAGTGGTTCCGGCATGGCACGCTGAGCCTTTGGTTAATTCCTCTTCCTGGTGGGAAATGAGAGTTAAATTTGCCCATACAGGCACCTCCAGCTAGTCTCTCATTGGTTCTCCCTATTTCTGTTCATTTTCCGCAGAAATTGCAAACTGGGCCAAACAGGAGGTTAAAGGCACTGACTCTCCAAGTGGGGAGAGTGTTAGTAAAGCGACTGGAATGTTGCACCCGAGTACCAGGGGACGAAACCTGAGACACATTTGAACACGTTTCCCAATCACACGGTGGATCATACTCTGGGTTCCACATGCATGTTTTAGCTGAAGGAAGAATCCCTTAAACCTGGAGAGTTGAGACCCATGGAATGGGTACCATGCAATATGACTTCAAAGGTTCTGCATTGGCTCACCGAACCTCACCAATCCTATCACTGCAGCGCTTATGCCACTGTACACACGCTTGATTCTCTTTCGGAGACATATAAATCCATAGGTTTTAAGATTCTTACTAGTCAGGTATATTCTTAGACGTTTAATATGGGGTGTTGAGTCCTCTTCGTTGAGCAAGGAGTAGCTCTTGTCTATTACATATTTGGCTTATGGAACGGTATCTGTGCTAATTTCAATCTCTGGTTTTATGCAGCACCCCAACTCACCTTTCCCCTTAAGCAAGCATAAGTTGGTTTTCTACATTTGAGACCCTGTTCTGTTTTGTAATTCAGTTCCTGTGTAGCCAAGGTTACATTCCGTGTAGTAGTGATATCTTATGATGTTTCTTTTTCTGTGTGACTTATTTCACTTAGAATCATCGTACCTGAATCCACTCATTATGCTGCTACGGGCCTGATGATATACATTTCATTGCTGAGTGATATTGCATTGTACGTAAGTACCACAACTTCTTTATCCATTTTTCACTTTCTGTGATATTGAACTTGTACTGTAAACGAGGTTCTTGTAAACAGAGCCGTCCCAAACTTTGGGGTGGCTCTGTCTTTTTGATTTTAATTTCCCTAAGCTATACGACCATAAGTGGAAGTGCCCTAGGCTCTGTTGCTTTGTTTTGTAGATGTTTCAGGAAACACCATACACTTCTCCAGAGTGGCTGTTGGCAATTTACATCCCGCCCATCAGCATAACAAGGCTCCCAGTTCTCCATGGCCTGTCCTGCCTTTCTGGATTTTATACTTTTTTCAGATGGCCCTTTTGACCGGGGGGCAGTGAGACTTCATTGTAGTGCAGATTTCCTTTGCAAGCTTGCTTGGTTGGCCCAAAAGGGCGTATGCGTTTTTTCCTGAATATATTCAGGAAAAAACGCATACGCACTTTTTGGCCAAGTGCATCATTGTGGACGTTCTGCCTCTTTTCCTATGCTTTACATGCAATTCCAGTCTACCTCCTGAAATCAGTTTCCTGCAATTCTGCCCCGCTTTCAAGTCCTCTTGGCAGCCTTACTTCAATATATTTTTGGACGATAGCTGTCATTTATAACTCTGCAGGTTTGTGAATTACAGTGACCCTGAGCTCCTTTCTTCAACTCGCTTTCTTGTGAGCTGGCTGCAACACCGCAGCATTGCTTCAGGCTGTAGTGTGGTTCCGGCATGGCACGCTGAGCCTTTGGTTAATTCCTCTTCCTGGTGGGAAATGAGAGTTAAATTTGCCCGTACAGGCACCTCCAGCTAGTCTCTCATTGGTTCTCCCTATTCCTGTTCATTTTCCACAGAAATGGCAAACTGTGCCAAACAGGAGGTTAAAGGCACTGACTCTCCAAGTGGGGAGAGTGTTAGTAAAGCGACTGGAATGTTGCACCCGAGTACCAGGGGACGAAAACTGAGACACATTTGAACACGTTTCCCGATCACACGGTGGATCATACTCTGGGTTCCACATGCATGTTTTAGCTGAAGGAAGAATCCCGTAAACCTGGAGAGTTGAGACCCATGGAATGGGTACCATGCAATATGACTTCAAAGGGTCTGCGTTTGCTCACTGAACCTCACCAATCCTATCACTGTTGCGTTTATGCCCCTGTACACACGCTTGATTCTCTTTCGGAGACATAGAAATCCATAGGTTTTAAGATTCTTACTAGTCAGGTATATTCTTAGATGTTTAATATGGGGTGTAGAGTCCACTTCGTTGAGCAAGGAGTAGCTCTTGTCTATTACATATTTGGCTTATGGAATGGTATCTGTGCTAATTTCAGTCTCTGGTTTTATGCAGCATCCCAACTCACCTTTCCCCTTAAGCAAGCATAAGTTGGTTTTCTACATTTGAGACCCTGTTCTGTTTTGTAATTCAGTTCCTGTGTAGCCAAGTTTACATTCCGTGTAGTAGTGATATCTTATGATGTTTCTTTTTCTGTGTGACTTATTTCACTTAGAATCATCGTACCTGAATCCACTCATTATGCTGCTACGGGCCTGATGATATACATTTCATTGCTGAGTGATATTGCATTGTACGTAAGTACCACAAATTATTTATCCAGTTTTCGCTTTCTGTGATATTTAACTTGTACCGTAAATGAGGTTCTTGTAAACAGAGCCGTCCCAAACTTTGGGGTGGCTGTGTCTTTTTGATTTCAATTTCCCTAAGCTATAGGACCATAAGTGGAAGTGCCCTAGGCTCTGTTGCTTTGTTTTGTAGATGTTTCAGGAAACACCATACACTTCTCCAGAGTGGCTGTTGGCAATTTACATCCCGCCCAACAGCATAACAAGGTTCCTTTATCCCCATGGCCTGTCTTGCCTTTCTGCATTTTCCACTTTTTTCAGATGGCTCTTTAAACCGGGGGGAAGTGACACTTCATAGTAGTTCGGATTTCCATTGCAAGCTTGCTTGGTTTGCCAAAAAGGGCGTATGCGTTTTTTCCTGAATATATTCAGGAAAAAATGCATACGCCCTTTTTGGCCAAGTGCATCATTGTGGACGTTCTGCCTCTTTTCCTATGCTTTACATGCAATTCCAGTCTACCTCCTGAAATCGGTTTCCTGCAATTCTGCCCCGCTTTCAAGTCCTCTTGGCAGCCTTACTTCAATATATTTTTGGACGATAGCTGTCATTTATAACTCTGCAGGTTTGTGAATTACAGTGCCCCTGAGCTCCTTTCTTCAACTCGCTTTCTTGTGAGCTGGCCGCAACACCGCAGCATTGCTTCAGGCCCTAGAGTGGTTCCGGCATGGCACGCTGAGCCTTTGGTTAATTCCTCTTCCTGGTGGGAAATGAGAGTTAAATTTGCCCATACAGGCACCTCCAGCTAGTCTCTCATTGGTTCTCCCTATTTCTGTTCATTTTCCGCAGAAATTGCAAACTGGGCCAAACAGGAGGTTAAAGGCACTGACTCTCCAAGTGGGGAGAGTGTTAGTAAAGCGACTGGAATGTTGCACCCGAGTACCAGGGGACGAAACCTGAGACACATTTGAACACGTTTCCCAATCACACGGTGGATCATACTCTGGGTTCCACATGCATGTTTTAGCTGAAGGAAGAATCCCTTAAACCTGGAGAGTTGAGACCCATGGAATGGGTACCATGCAATATGACTTCAAAGGTTCTGCATTGGCTCACCGAACCTCACCAATCCTATCACTGCAGCGCTTATGCCACTGTACACACGCTTGATTCTCTTTCGGAGACATATAAATCCATAGGTTTTAAGATTCTTACTAGTCAGGTATATTCTTAGACGTTTAATATGGGGTGTTGAGTCCTCTTCGTTGAGCAAGGAGTAGCTCTTGTCTATTACATATTTGGCTTATGGAACGGTATCTGTGCTAATTTCAATCTCTGGTTTTATGCAGCACCCCAACTCACCTTTCCCCTTAAGCAAGCATAAGTTGGTTTTCTACATTTGAGACCCTGTTCTGTTTTGTAATTCAGTTCCTGTGTAGCCAAGGTTACATTCCGTGTAGTAGTGATATCTTATGATGTTTCTTTTTCTGTGTGACTTATTTCACTTAGAATCATCGTACCTGAATCCACTCATTATGCTGCTACGGGCCTGATGATATACATTTCATTGCTGAGTGATATTGCATTGTACGTAAGTACCACAACTTCTTTATCCATTTTTCACTTTCTGTGATATTGAACTTGTACTGTAAACGAGGTTCTTGTAAACAGAGCCGTCCCAAACTTTGGGGTGGCTCTGTCTTTTTGATTTTAATTTCCCTAAGCTATACGACCATAAGTGGAAGTGCCCTAGGCTCTGTTGCTTTGTTTTTTAGATGTTTCAGGAAACACCATACACTTCTCCAGAGTGGCTGTTGGCAATTTACATCCCGCCCATCAGCATAACAAGGCTCCCAGTTCTCCATGGCCTGTCCTGCCTTTCTGGATTTTATACTTTTTTCAGATGGCCCTTTTGACCGGGGGGCAGTGAGACTTCATTGTAGTGCAGATTTCCTTTGCAAGCTTGCTTGGTTGGCCCAAAAGGGCGTATGCGTTTTTTCCTGAATATATTCAGGAAAAAACGCATACGCACTTTTTGGCCAAGTGCATCATTGTGGACGTTCTGCCTCTTTTCCTATGCTTTACATGCAATTCCAGTCTACCTCCTGAAATCGGTTTCCTGCAATTCTGCCCCGCTTTCAAGTCCTCTTGGCAGCCTTACTTCAATATATTTTTGGACGATAGCTGTCATTTATAACTCTGCAGGTTTGTGAATTACAGTGACCCTGAGCTCCTTTCTTCAACTCGCTTTCTTGTGAGCTGGCTGCAACACCGCAGCATTGCTTCAGGCTGTAGTGTGGTTCCGGCATGGCACGCTGAGCCTTTGGTTAATTCCTCTTCCTGGTGGGAAATGAGAGTTAAATTTGCCCGTACAGGCACCTCCAGCTAGTCTCTCATTGGTTCTCCCTATTCCTGTTCATTTTCCACAGAAATGGCAAACTGTGCCAAACAGGAGGTTAAAGGCACTGACTCTCCAAGTGGGGAGAGTGTTAGTAAAGCGACTGGAATGTTGCACCCGAGTACCAGGGGACGAAAACTGAGACACATTTGAACACGTTTCCCGATCACACGGTGGATCATACTCTGGGTTCCACATGCATGTTTTAGCTGAAGGAAGAATCCCGTAAACCTGGAGAGTTGAGACCCATGGAATGGGTACCATGCAATATGACTTCAAAGGGTCTGCGTTTGCTCACTGAACCTCACCAATCCTATCACTGTTGCGTTTATGCCCCTGTACACACGCTTGATTCTCTTTCGGAGACATAGAAATCCATAGGTTTTAAGATTCTTACTAGTCAGGTATATTCTTAGATGTTTAATATGGGGTGTAGAGTCCACTTCGTTGAGCAAGGAGTAGCTCTTGTCTATTACATATTTGGCTTATGGAATGGTATCTGTGCTAATTTCAGTCTCTGGTTTTATGCAGCATCCCAACTCACCTTTCCCCTTAAGCAAGCATAAGTTGGTTTTCTACATTTGAGACCCTGTTCTGTTTTGTAATTCAGTTCCTGTGTAGCCAAGTTTACATTCCGTGTAGTAGTGATATCTTATGATGTTTCTTTTTCTGTGTGACTTATTTCACTTAGAATCATCGTACCTGAATCCACTCATTATGCTGCTACGGGCCTGATGATATACATTTCATTGCTGAGTGATATTGCATTGTACGTAAGTACCACAAATTATTTATCCAGTTTTCGCTTTCTGTGATATTTAACTTGTACCGTAAATGAGGTTCTTGTAAACAGAGCCGTCCCAAACTTTGGGGTGGCTGTGTCTTTTTGATTTCAATTTCCCTAAGCTATAGGACCATAAGTGGAAGTGCCCTAGGCTCTGTTGCTTTGTTTTGTAGATGTTTCAGGAAACACCATACACTTCTCCAGAGTGGCTGTTGGCAATTTACATCCCGCCCAACAGCATAACAAGGTTCCTTTATCCCCATGGCCTGTCTTGCCTTTCTGCATTTTCCACTTTTTTCAGATGGCTCTTTAAACCGGGGGGAAGTGACACTTCATAGTAGTTCGGATTTCCATTGCAAGCTTGCTTGGTTTGCCAAAAAGGGCGTATGCGTTTTTTCCTGAATATATTCAGGAAAAAACGCATACGCCCTTTTTGGCCAAGTGCATCATTGTGGACGTTCTGCCTCTTTTCCTATGCTTTACATGCAATTCCAGTCTACCTCCTGAAATCGGTTTCCTGCAATTCTGCCCCGCTTTCAAGTCCTCTTGGCAGCCTTACTTCAATATATTTTTGGACGATAGCTGTCATTTATAACTCTGCAGGTTTGTGAATTACAGTGCCCCTGAGCTCCTTTCTTCAACTCGCTTTCTTGTGAGCTGGCCGCAACACCGCAGCATTGCTTCAGGCCCTAGAGTGGTTCCGGCATGGCACGCTGAGCCTTTGGTTAATTCCTCTTCCTGGTGGGAAATGAGAGTTAAATTTGCCCATACAGGCACCTCCAGCTAGTCTCTCATTGGTTCTCCCTATTTCTGTTCATTTTCCGCAGAAATTGCAAACTGGGCCAAACAGGAGGTTAAAGGCACTGACTCTCCAAGTGGGGAGAGTGTTAGTAAAGCGACTGGAATGTTGCACCCGAGTACCAGGGGACGAAACCTGAGACACATTTGAACACGTTTCCCGATCACACGGTGGATCATACTCTGGGTTCCACATGCATGTTTTAGCTGAAGGAAGAATCCCTTAAACCTGGAGAGTTGAGACCCATGGAATGGGTACCATGCAATATGACTTCAAAGGTTCTGCATTGGCTCACCGAACCTCACCAATCCTATCACTGCAGCGCTTATGCCACTGTACACACGCTTGATTCTCTTTCGGAGACATATAAATCCATAGGTTTTAAGATTCTTACTAGTCAGGTATATTCTTAGACGTTTAATATGGGGTGTTGAGTCCTCTTCGTTGAGCAAGGAGTAGCTCTTGTCTATTACATATTTGGCTTATGGAACGGTATCTGTGCTAATTTCAATCTCTGGTTTTATGCAGCACCCCAACTCACCTTTCCCCTTAAGCAAGCATAAGTTGGTTTTCTACATTTGAGACCTTGTTCTGTTTTGTAATTCAGTTCCTGTGTAGCCAAGTTTACATTCCGTGTATTAGTGATATCTTATGATGTTTCTTTTTCTGTGTGACTTATCTCACTTAGAATCATCGTACCTGAATCCACTCTTTATGCTGCTATGGGCCTGATGACATAGATTTCATTGCAGAGTGATATTTCATTGTACGTAAGTACCACAACTTCTTTATCCATTTTTCGCTTTCTGTGATATTGAACTTGTACTGTAAACGAGGTTCTTGTAAACAGAGCCGTCCCAAATTTTGGGGTGGCTGTGTCTTTTTGATTTTAATTTCCCTAAGCTATAGGACCATAAGTGGAAGTGCCCTAGGCTCTGTTGCTTTGTTTTTTAGATGTTTCAGGAAACACCATACACTTCTCCAGAGTGGCTGTTGGCAATTTACATCCCGCCCATCAGCATAACAAGGCTCCCAGTTCTCCATGGTCTGTCCTGCCTTTCTGGATTTTACACTTTTTTCAGATGGCCCTTTTGACCGGGGGGCAGTGAGACTACATTGTAGTGCAGATTTCCTTTGCAAGCTTGCTTGGTTGGCCAAAAAGGGCATATGCGTTTTTTCCTGAATATATTTAGGAGAAAACGCATACGCCGTTTTTGGCCTAGTGCATCATTGTGGACGTTCTGCCTCTTTTCCTATGCTTTACATGCAATTCCAGTCTACCTCCCGATATCGGTTTCCTGCAATTCTGCCCCGCGTTCAAGTCCTCTTGGCGACCTTACTTCAATATATTTTTGGACGATAGCTGTCATTTATAACTCTGCAGGTTTGTGAATTACAGTGCCTCTGAGCTCCTTTCTTCAACTCCCTTTCTTGTGAGCTGGCCGCAACACCGCAGCATTGCTTCAGGCCCTAGTGTCGTTCCGGCATGGCACGCTGAGCCTTTGGTTAATTCCTCTTCCTGGTGGGAAATGAGAGTTAAATTTGCCCGTCCAGACACCTCCAGCTAGTCTCTCACTGGTTCTCCCTATTCCTGTTCATTTTCCGCAGAAATTGCAAACTGGGCCAAACAGGAGGTTAAAGGCACTGACTCTCCAAGTGGGGAGACTGTTAGTAAAGCGTCTGGAATGTTGCACCCGAGTACCAGGGGATGAAAAGTGAGACATTTGAACACGTTTCCCGATCACACGGTGGATCATACTCTGGGTTCCACATGCATGTTTTAGCTGAAGGAAGAATCCCTTAAACCTGGAGAGTTGAGACCCATGGAATGGGTACCATGCAATATGACTTCTTAGGGTCTGCATGTGTTCACCGAACCTCAACAATCCTATCACTGCAGCATTTATGCCGCTGTACACACGCTTGATTCTCTTTCGGAGACATATAAATCCATAGGTGTTAAGATTCTTACTAGTCAGGTATATTCTTAGGCGTTTAATATGGGGTGTAGAGTCCACTTCGTTGAGCACGAGTAGCTCTTGTCTATTACATATTTGGCTTATGGAATGCTATCTGTGCTAATTTCAATCTCTAGTTTTATGCAGCACCCCAACTCACCTTTCCCCTTAAGCAAGCATAAGTTGGTTTTCTACATTTGAGACCCTGTTCTGTTTTGTAATTCAGTTCCTGTGTAGCCAAGTTTACATTCCGTGTAGTAGTGATATCTTATGATGTTTCTTTTTCTGTGTGACTTATTTCACTTAGAATCATCGTACCTGAATCTACTCATTATGCAGCTACGGGCCTGATGATATAGATTTCATTGCTGAGTGATATTGCATTGTACGTAAGTACCACAAATTCTTTATCCATTTTTCACTTTCTGTGATATTGAACTTGTACCGTAAACGAGGTTCTTGTAAACAGAGCCGTCCCAAACTTTGGGGTGGCTGTGTCTTTTTGATTTTAATTTCCCTAAGCTATAGGACCATAAGTGGAAGTGCCCTAGGCTCTGTTGCTTTGTTTTTTAGATGTTTCAGGAAACACCATACACTTCTCCAGAGTGGCTGTTGGCAATTTACATCCCACCCATCAGCATAACAAGGCTCCCAGTTCTCCATGGCCTGTCCTGCCTTTCTGGATTTTATACTTTTTTCAGATGGCCATTTTGACCGGGGGGCAGTGAGACTTCATTGTAGTGCAGATTTCCTTTGCAAGCTTGCTTGGTTGGCCCAAAAGGGCGTATACGTTTTTTCCTGAATATATTCAGGAAAAAACGCATACGCCCTTTTTGGCCAAGTGCATCATTGTGGACGTTCTGCCTCTTTTCCTATGCTTTACATGCAATTCCAGTCTACCTCCTGAAATCGGTTTCCTGCAATTCTGCCCCGCTTTCAAGTCCTCTTGGCAGCCTTACTTCAATATATTTTTGGACAATAGCTGTCATTTATAACTCTGCAGGTTTGTGAATTACAGTGCCCCTGAGCTCCTTTCTTCAACTCGCTTTCTTGTGAGCTGGCCGCAACACCGCAGCCTTGCTTCAGGCCCTAGTGTGGTTCCGGCATGGCACGCTGAGCCTTTGGTTAATTCCTCTTCCTGGTGGGAAATGAGAGTTAAATTTGCCCGTACAGGCACCTCCAGCTAGTCTCTCATTGGTTCTCCCTATTCCTGTTCATTTTCCACAGAAATGGCAAACTGGGCCAAACAGGAGGTTAAAGGCACTGACTCTCCAAGTGGGGAGAGTGTTAGTAAAGCGTCTGGAATGTTACACCCGAGTACCAGGGGACGAAACCTGAGACACATTTGAACACGTTTCCCGATCACATGGTGGATCATACTCTGGGTTCCACATGCATGTTTTAGCTGAAGGAAGAATCCCTTAAACCTGGAGAGTTGAGACCCATGGAATGGGTACCATGCAATATGACTTCAAAGGGTCTGCATTGGCTCACCGAACCTCACCAATCCTATCACTGCTGTGTTTATGCCGCTGTACACACGCTTGATTCTCTTTCGGAGACATAGAAATCCATAGGTTTTAAGATTCTTACTAGTCAGGTATATTCTTAGACGTTTAATATGGGGTGTAGAGTCCACTTCGTTGAGCAAGGAGTAGCTCTTTTCTATTAAATATTTGGCTTATGGAACGGTATCTGTGCTAATTTCAATCTCTGGTTTTATGCAGCACCCCAACTCACCTTTCCCCTTAAGAAAGTATAAGTTGGTTTTCTACATTTGAGACCCTGTTCTGTTTTGTAATTCAGTTCCTTTGTAGCTAAGTTTACATTCCGTGTATTAGTGATATCTTATGATGTTTCTTTTTCTGTGTTATTTTTTTCACTTAGAATCATGGTACCTGACTCTACTCATTATGCTGCTACGGGCCTGATGACATAGATTTCATTGCTGAGTGATATTGCATTGTACGTAAGTACCACAACTTCTTTATCCATTTTTCGCTTTCTGTGATATTGAACTTGTACCGTAAATGAGGTTCTTGTAAACAGAGCCGTCCCAAACTTTGGGGTGGCTGTGTCTTTTTGATTTTAATTTCCCTAAGCTATAGGACCATAAGTGGAAGTGCCCTAGGCTCTGTTGCTTTGTTTTTTAGATGTTTCAGGAAACACCATACAATTCTCCAGGGTGGCTGTTGGCAATTTACATCCCGCCCATCAGCATAACAAGGCTCCCAATTCTCCATGGCCTGTCCTGCCTTTCTGGATTTTACACTTTTTTCAGATGCTCCTTTTGACAGGGAGGAAGTGAGACTTCATTGTAGTGCAGATTTCCTTTGCAAGCTTGCTTTGTTGGCCAAAAAGGGCGTATGCGTTTTTTCCTGAATATATTCAGGAAAAAACGCATACGCCCTTTTTGGCCAAGTGCATCATTGTCGACGTTCTGAGTGTTTTCATATGTTTTCAATGCAATTCCAGTCTACCTCCTGAAATCGGTTTCCTGCAATTCTGCCTTGCTGTCAGTGCCTCTTCATAGCCTTACCTCAATATACTTTTTGAAAATTGTTGGCCTTTTTAACTCTGCAGGTTTTTGAATTGCCGTGGCCCTTAGCTGCATTTTTCAGCTCTTATTTTTGTGATCTTGCCTCATATCCACAGGATTTCTTCAGGCCCTATTCTTCTTCTGGGTCGCCTTGCTCTGCCTTTGGTTAATTCTTCTTCCTGATGTGAATTAGAGTGACATGTTCCCATTGAAACCGCTACAGCTATTTTCTCACTGGTTCCCCCTATTCCCATTCATCCTCCGCACTAACTGCAGACTGTGCGATACCGGAACGTAAAGGCATTGACTCTCCATGTGGAGATGTTGTTAGTAAAATGGCTGGAATGTTGATCCGGAGCCCCAGGAGAGGAAAATGAGGTGCGTTTTAGAAACCTTTCCCGATCATACGGTATACCATCCGCTGGATTTCCCATGCATGGTTTAGCTGTAGGAAGATTCCCTTCAACCTGGAGTGTTGGGACCCTTGGAATGAGTAGCATGAAGTATTGCATTAAACTTTCAGCAGTTGCTCACCAAAGCTCACCAATCCTCTCAGCCCCAAGTGTCCAGCCTTATGTCTTATCCAGCTGTGGGTTTATATGTGGTCATTCCAGGTTGCATCACAGCCCCTGAGCGAATTTTGTAAGAATTTTTCTCTCTTTCATTGTTTCTGCGTTTTGGTTTTAAAATTTATTTCTATAATGGGGTTTAGCTCATTTTCACTGCTGTGTTTGGCCGCTCTGCACACACTTGATTCCCTTATGGAGATATATCAATACATGGGTTTTAAGATTCTTATTACTCAGATATATTTCTCTGCGGTGTATAGGGTGTGTTGAGGCCAGTTCATTGAGCAAGGTGTAGATCTTGTCTAATACCTATTTGGTTTATTGAACGGTAGCTGTGCTAATTTCAAACTCTGGTTTTATGCATCACCCCACCTCTCCTTTCCCCTTAAGCTGACATAAGTGTGTTTTCTAAATGTGAGACACTGTTCTGTTTTGTAATTCATTTTTTGTGCAGCCATATTTATCCTCCCTCTATAAGTGATATCTTATGATATGTTTCTTTTTCTGTTTGACTTATTTCAAGTAGTATTATCGGACCTAAATCCACTCTTTATCCTTCTACTAGCCTTATTACATTGATTTCATGGTGAAGAGATATTCCATTGTACATAAGTACCACATTTTCTTTATCCATTGTTCTCTTTCCTGGGATATTTAAGGTGTACTGAAGTTGAGGTTCTTGTAAACAGAGTAGCCCTAAACTGTGGTGTGCTTGTGTCTTGTTGATTTTTAGACTTCCCTAGATATACTTCCGTGATTGGAAGTGCCCTATGCTCTGTAGCTCTGTTTTTTAGATGATTTAGGAACCACCATACACTTCTCCAGAGTGGCTCTCGGCAGTTCACACACTGTCCATCAGCGTATAAAGGCTCCCTGTTCTCCATGGCCTGTCCTGCATTTCTGGTTTTTACAATTTTTTCGGATGGCCCTTTTGACCGGTGGGAAATGAGACTTCTTTGTTGTGCACATTTGCATTGCTTGCTTGCTTGGTTGCCCATAAAGTGCGTATGCGTTTTTTCCTGGATATATTCAGGAAAAAACGCATACTCCCTTTTGGGCCAACTGCATCATTGTCGAAATTCTGCCGCTTTTCATGTGCTTTAAAGACGAGTCCAATCTATCTCTTGAAATCTGTTTCTTGCAATTCTGTCTTGCATTCAGATCCTCTTCTTTGCCTTACCTCAACATATTTTGGGACGTTAGTTTTCATTTATAACTCTGCAGGTTTGTGAATTGCAGTGACCCTGAGCTCCATTTTTTAAGTTGCTCTTTTGTGAGCTGGCCTCAAAGCCGCAGGATTGCTTCAGGCCCTATTTTGGCTCCGGCGAGGCGGGCTGAGCCTTTTTTTAATTCTTATTCTTAATGGGAAATTAGAGTGACATGTGCCCGTCCAAACCCCTACAACTATTCTCTCATTGGTTCCCCCTCTTCCCGTTCATCCTCCTCACAATTTGCAAAATGTGTGAAACAGAAGTTTAAATGTGCTGATTCTCTAAGTGGGGAGATTCTAAGTAACGTGGCTGGAATGATGAACAGGAGCACCAGGAGAGGATAAATGAGGTGCATTTTAGACACATCTCCCGATCACATGGTGTACAGTCCTCTGGGTTTTCCATGCATGTTTTCGCTGTAGGAAGATCCCTTGAACCTGCAGATTTGGGACCCATTGAATGGGTACCAGGTAGTATTACTTTAAAGGGTGTGCATTTCCTCACCCAACCTCATATTTCTCTTAGCGCGAACAGTTTCCAGCCTTATGTCTCATCCTGCTGTGGGTCTAGATGTGTTCAATCCATGTTGCATCACCGTCCCTGAGGAAAAGTTGTAAGAGGTTTTCTCTGTCTCTCTGTCGTTTATTTTTTTCAATTTATTACTATATTGGTTACAGCTGATTTTCAAAGCTCTGTTTCTTGCTGCTGTACATCCACTTGATTCACATACAGAGAGACATCAATAAATTCTTTTTCAGATTCTTACCAGTCATATATATTCTTTTCCAGTGACTTGAGTGTGCTGAGTGCAGTTCTTTTAGCTACCGTGTAGGCCTTGTTGATTATCAGTTTGGTATTTGGAATGGTATCTTTGCTAATTTCAACCTCCTGGATGATGCCTCACCCCTCCCCACCTTTCCCGTTTAGCAGCCTTACGCGTGTTGTCTACATATTTGACTATGTTTTTGTTTTGTAATTTATTTCATGTGTAGTCATTTTGGATTCCACCTTTAAGTGATATCTTATGATATGTGTCTTTTTCTTTTTGAATTATGTCACTTAGAATGATCATACGTAACTCCTCCGGAGTTGTTACAACTGGCCATATTTCATTGACTTCCAGGCTGAGTAATATTCCACTCTACATAAGTACCACATCTCTATCCATTTTTTCCCTCCAGAGACATTTAAGTTATATCCTAGTCGAGGATCTTTTAAACAGAGAGGCAGTAAACATTGGGGTGCCTGTGTCCTCTCGATTTTTGTTTTTCCCAAGACATACGCCCATGAGTGCAAGTGCCCTATGCTCTGTAGCTCATTTTTCAGATGCTTTAGTAAACACAATACACTTCTCCAGAATGGCCATTGGCAATATACATTTCCACTATAAGCCTCACAGGGCTCCCTCTTCTCCTTGCCCTGTCCTGCATTTCTGGTGTTTACACTTTATGAGGATGGCTCTTCTGACTGATGCGAAGTGATATCTTTTGTAGTATTGATTTCCAGTGCCCACCTGTTTGGTTGGCTAAAAAAGTGTATGCCCTTTTCTTGAATATATACAGAAAAAAACGCATACAGCCTTTTTGGCCAACTGCAATGTTGGCAATGTTCAGCCCCTTTTCTTGTGCTTAATGGTGAGTCCTTTCTACCTCCTCAAATCCCTTTCCTGCCATTCTCCCTTGCTTACCAATCCTTTTCTCTGACTTTCCTCAAGACATTTTTCAGTGATAGATATTTTCAACTCTGCAGTTTCATGAATTTTACTGCCCCTGAGTTCCATTGTTCAACTTGTGTTTATGGGAACTGGCCACAAAGCAGTGGGATTTCCTCAAGCCCTATACTGTTTCCATGGGCAACCCTAGCCTTTGGTCAATTCGTCTTCCTGATTGGAAATTAGAGTGACATGTGCCTGTCTGAACACCTAGGACTTGTCTCTTGTTGTTCCTCATCCTTCCGCTTCATCCTCTGGACAAATTCCAAACTGTACGCAACAGGATGTTGACAGTGCTGACATCTCCAAGTGGGGAGACTGTTAGTAAAGACGCTGGAGGGGTGAACCTGAGCACCAGGAGATGAGGAGATGAGATGCCTTTTCCAAACTCTTCCCGATCAGACGGTATACCATCCTCTGTGTGTGACAGACATGTTTTAGCAGTAGGAAGAGTCCCATTCATGTAAGGAGAACACCAGGGCTTTTTCAAAATCAGTGTCTCCCCGAAACCCAAACTGGGGAATTTTTTAAGCTACGGCTACACATATGTTCATTAAGGGCCTTGGGAAGTAGGCAGAGTCCAAACTTTAGATGATTGAAGTCTTCAGGGTCAGAAGCACTCACCACCGGCTTCCCTTAGGTTACACTTTAACTGTCATTGATAGATGATGTCAATAAAAATATCTATTCTTTTTCCGATTATTTCCCCTTATAGGTTATTGCAAAATATTGAGTGTAGTTCCCTGTGTTATACAGTGGTTCCTTGTTGATGATCTATTTTATACATAGCAGTGTGTATGTGTTAATTCCAAACTGTTAATTTATCCCTCCTCCCACCTTTCCCCTTTGGTAATAATAAATTATAAGATTTTATACTTCTCAGAAATGGGGGAGCTGAAAGAGAGGTATCATTTTCAATGGAAAAGCATTTAAAACAAGATTGAAGCTTTAACCAAGATTATTAGATGTACATCCTTGGAAATAAATCACTTCATTTCTCTAATATTGACCTGACAAATAAGACAAACCTTTTCACTGAACTTGCTTATAATAAAGTGATGGAAATATCAAATGGAAGTGTTAGAAACATCTTATTTTACCCGAGCCTTATAAACTGTTCTATGTTAACTACAGTTTGGCTCACACATCTGTTCATTGAAGTTACAATAGTCTCAATTTCTGTTACTGATCCTCCAGAGTGGACCCCAACAAGTGTCCCCCTGCCCAGTGTCATTGGGGCCAACAGATCGAGACTGAGTTTGGTTCACAAGCAAAGGAAACTTTATATTTTGATCAGAGAATGGAGAGGTGAGAGCATGCACTACCCCGTGGGCTGTGGGCTGGGCTGCTGTGTAGAGATCCTGTCAGAGTCAGTGGGAGGGAGGGGGTGGAGCACTCGAGGGCCGGGTTGGCTGCAGCTCAGGCTCTATATCTTAGAGTCTGCACTGGGCCCCAGGAGCTGAGGTGTCGACCCAGCCATTCTCTACTAGGAAATCTGGTCTGAAGTGCCGGGTGTGGAACCTCTGCATGCGGGACCCTAGGAGCACGTGAAATTAGACAAAGCACAAAGGATAAAAAAGGTCAGACTTGACTTTATTGCCCAGATTCTATTTTTATCTCCCAGGGATTTTTAATGGGCTTTGCTGGGGACAAACCCCTCCTCTGCCTTTTGTCCCGTTCCTCATTCTTGGAGTGCTGAGGGTGCAGACCCTTCTTCTGTAACTGCTGAGTACTGAGTTGGGAGCCCTCATACCAGGGGATGAGGGTCAGAACTTCTCCCCAGCAGCCTCCAGGTGACGTTGATTGGCCCCACGACCCCTGCCTCCCTGCTCGTCCGCCTGAGCACCAGCATTGGAAGTGTTATAGATTCTAATGACCTTTAAGGGTTCAGGAAAGAGATGCGCAGAGACGCTGTGGGGGCCGGTTTCACCCCGCCCCACATTTGTTCGGCCACCTTAGGCTGACCGTTTCTGCCAGCCTAGATGCTCTGACCAGTAGTCTGCTCTTTCTTCAATTAGGCCCCTGAATTAACGTAAAAACAGCACCAGGTGTCAGAGCCCTGCCCGCTCAACTCCCAGACAGTCCAGGGTCAGTGGTGATCAAGGACCATGATGGCCACTGAGCCAACAGCCTTTTGAAGTAAACAGGAGTCCAGCCGGTCTTATTGGCCACCATCATCACGGTGTCTGTAGGCTTTTCTATGGTGACAGTGTGATATACGTTTCCCCCGCCAAGATTATTAGCTCCCCTCCGGGTGCAGTAAGTCCTGCAAGCAGTAGTCTACTCATTCGGGACACACTATTGTTGTTTTATGAGAGAAACTCCAGGTCAAGTGATGTTCACACGAGTCGTCATGGTGCCCTGTTGCCCCCGGTTATCTCTCTGGATGTTGGAGTTGGAGGGCCTCCTCACTCGAGGTCGGTGTGCCCACGGAGCGAACCCTGCAACTTCAGGGCATGGTTGGTGATTAGGATCACCACGTGGGGTCCTTTTCCCTTAGGAGGGAGGTGGCCTTTTGGGCTGCTGATTTCCAGGTTTTTAGATACCGCCAGTATCTTGGCCAGATGTGGCAGTGGGCCAAGCCCCTTGGTGACTCTATTTTATCCTACCTGGATGGCATTCTTGCGTTGTTCCATTTCAAGTGGTCCCAGTTTTTGCACTAATTCTCCAATGGCGACTCACCTTTCACCGGGAATGGAAAGGTCAAAGGGTTTAGCTCAATTAGGGAGTTCCAGGGCAAGGGTCTGAATTGACTGCTCTTTCCATTCTTGAAAGGCCACTTCTGGATTCTGTTCAAAAGGATCATCATCTTTTCCTTTCAGTGTTTCATATAGAGGCCCAGCTAGTAGACTGTAGTTAGGGATCCAGAAGCAGCAAACCCTGGCCTCCCCAGGAACCCCTAAGCTGTCTTCTAGTTTTAGAAAGGGGTAAGGCTGCAAATGGTTTCTTCCCTTTCCTGGGATGGGCTTCTCCGACCTTCTGTGAGAATGAAGCCCAGGCAGGTCACCGCAGTCTGTGATATTTGAGCTTTTTCTTGGACAACTTCTATCCTTTATTGGCTTGGTAGTTCAGAGGCCTCCTTAGTAGGGCTGGCGATCAGAATGTCGTCTGCATATTGAAGGAGGGTTTCCTTTTCTAGAGGTAGAACTTTTCGGTCTTTAGCTAAGCTTTCCCCAAAGATGGTGTGGGAATTTTTGAACCCTTGGGGCAAGACGGCCCGGAAGTATTGTTTTAGTTGTATGTTGAGTCCTGCCACTCACAAGCCAAAATTTCTTGTGACTCTGGGACTAATGGAATACAAAAGAAGGCATCATTGAAGACTAATACAGAATACCATGTCCTGGTGGTTGGTAGAATGACCAGCAGGGTGTAGGAAATGGAGCAACTGGAGGTATATCCTCGGTGGCTTCACTGACTGTCCTGACATCCTTTACCAGGTCCCCAGCAGCCCATGGGGCTCTCGTGGTCAGGCCAATCCCAGGATATGGAGCTCTCCTGGGCAGGTACCCCACCCCCAACCCAGCCCACGGGGCTCTCATGGTCAGGCCTCTCCCAGGATACAGAGCTACCCTTGCAGGTACCGTGGCAGGGCTGGGCACACAGGAACTGTGCACATAGCCCTCATTGAAGAGCACCCCCATCTCACCTGTCGCTCAGAGCTGACACAGAGCACCTCAGAGCAGGACTTGAACTAACAAACAGCAGCTCCGACAGGTCTGTGACCCTGGGCATCACTCTGTGTGGCCTCCCTCCACCTGGTCTTCCAGAGACTTCCACTGCACCCGGGGCACCAAGCCTCTGTCTCCAACCACCACCCACCCCTCCTCTCCCTGACTCCTGGGTTCCTCTCATTAGGAGAGGGTTTTCTTGAAGTTGTCTCCCACTCATGGGCCAGATAAAATGATTAGAAAACAAGCCAAAGCTGCAGCCCCTTGTCTATCCTGACTCTCAGGAGCCCACACCTGTTCCTTGGACCTGGCCGGTTCAGCAAGTTCCATTTTCTGCAACTGTGAGCCCCTGAGGGGTGATGATTGGCTGACCTGGGCAGCCTTACCATGCCGGCCAGCCCTCCCCAGGTGTGCCTGGGTTGAGATCAATATAAATACCACTCCAGGCAGCAAGAGCCCCTGCAGCTGTGCCTGACGCCATTTTCTCTGCCCTGTCAGCAGTCTCGGGGCTGGGCTGGTGGGAGGGAGTGAGAGGCCACGGCTTTGTGGGTGGCCCAGTGTGAGTGGGGCTCTGCTGGACTTTCTGCAGCAGTTGCCAGGCTGCCACCTGCTAAAGAAGAGGATGTGTCACCCATACCTGCTGCTGGAATTTCTCCCTGGGCAGAGGTGAGGAAGGAAAAAAGCAGTGGGGGCAGGGACAGGACGGGTATCTCAGGCAGGGAAATGGAAATCTTCCAGAAGAGCACCCAGGGACAGGACCATCCTGGCTGGCCTGCAGGCACCAAGTCAGCTGGCATGCTGTCACTCGTGTGGCTCCATGGCCCTTCCTCTAGGCTTTCAAGTCCTTGTATATATTCAGGTGTTTCACCTGGGGAGGGTGGGAACAGTTCAACAGCAACTGGCCTGGGGCTCAGCTCACGTTCACTCACAGATGCCTCGGCACAGTGCCCCAGCTTTGCAATGAGTACGCTTGTTGTGTGGGGGCTGCTGGCTGAATGGGAGACGATTCCCCACCACTGACCAACTTCAGAATTGTTTACAACTGGAGCAAGTGCCCTGATACGGTTTTCCTCTGAGTAACTGGTGGGTTCTGTTTTTTTTTTTTTCTCTTTTTCGTTTTTGGTTCAAGGTAGATTTTATTCCTCTTTTTTGTATTCACAGATATAAGCATGGAAATAATTTATTCATATAAATACATGTATGTGAAGGGAATAATTGTTTTTTCTGTTTTATTTTTTAAATTTTATTTCTTTTTAATTTTGAATTTTATTTTATATTTTTATACAGCAGGTTCTTATTGGTTATCTATTTTATACATATAAATGTTTACATGCCAATCCCAATCTCTCAGCTCCTCCCACCACCACCCCCCCAAGAGCTTTCCCCCCTTGTTGTCCATACGATTGTTGTCTACATCTGTTGCTCTATTTATGCCTTGCAAAACGGTTAATCTGTACAGTTTTTCTAGGTTCCACATATATGCATGAATATACAAGATTTGTTTTTCTCTTTCTGACTTACTTCACTCTGTATGACAGTCTCTAGATCCATCGACGTCTCTACAAATGACCCAATTTCATTCCTTTCATGGCTTAGTAATATTCCATTTTATATATGTACCACATCTTTATGCATTCGTCTGTCTGTGGGCATTTAGGTTGCTTCCATTACCTCGATATTGTAAATAGTGATGCAATGAACATTGCGGTGAATGTCTCTTTTTGATTTATGGTTTTGTCTGGGTATATGTCCAGTACTGGGATTGCTGTATCATATGGTAATTCTATTATTAGTTTCTTAAGACTCCATATTGTTCTCCATAGTGACTGTATCAATTTATATTCCCAACAATAGTGGAAGAGGCTTCCTTTTCCCCACACCCTTTCCAGCAATTGTTGTTTGTAGATTTTCAGATGATGCCCATTCTAACAGGTGTGAAGTGATACCTCATTGTTGAGTCCATTTCGTTGAGCAAGGGGTAGGTCTTGTCTATTACATATTTGGCTTATGGAACGGTATCTGTGCTAATTTCAAACTCTGGTTTTATGCAGCACCCCAACTCACCTTTCCCCTTAAGCAAGCATAAGTTGGTTTTCTAAACTTGAGACCCTGTACTGTTTTGTAATTCAGTTCATGTGTAGCCAAGTTTACATTCCATGTATTAGTGATACCTTATGATGTTTCTTTTTCTGTGTGACTTATTTCACTTAGAATCATCGTGCCTCAATCCACTCATTATGCTGGTACAGGCCTGGTGACACAGATTTCATTGCTGAGTGGTATTCTGTTGTACGTTAAGTACCGCAACTTCTTTATCAATTATTTGCTCTCTGGGATATTTAACTTGTACCGTAGAAGAGGTTCCTGTAAACAGAGCCGTCCCAAATTTTGGGGTGGCTGTGTCTTTTTGATTTTAATTTCCCTAAGCTATAGGACCATAAGTGGAAGTGCCCTAGGCTCTGTTGCTTTGTTTTTTAGATGTTTCAGGAAACACCATACACTTCTCCAGAGTGGCTGTTGGCAATTTACATCCCTCCCATCAGCATAACAAGGCTCCCAATTCTCCATGGCCTGTCCTGCCTTTCTGGATTTTACAATTTTTTCAGATGGCCCTTTTGACCGGGGGGCAGTGAGACTTCATTGTACTGCAGATTTCCTTTGCAAGCTTGCTTGGTTGGCCAAAAAGTGCGTATGCATTTTTTCCTGAATATATTCAGGAAAAAACGCATACGCCCTTTTTGGCCAAGTGCATCATTGTGGACGTTCTGCCTCTTTTCCTATGCTTTACATGCAATTCCAGTCTACCTCCTGATACCAGTTTCCTGCAATTCTGCC
Source organism: Pseudorca crassidens (assembly GCF_039906515.1). Taxonomy (NCBI): domain Eukaryota; kingdom Metazoa; phylum Chordata; class Mammalia; order Artiodactyla; family Delphinidae; genus Pseudorca; species Pseudorca crassidens. Next base: position 533,855 of record NW_027136342.1, read on the forward strand.
CCTCATTAAAGTCCTCTTGGCAGCCTTACTTCAATATATTTTTGGACAATAGCTGTCATTTATAACTCTGCAGGTTTGTGAATGACAGTGCCCCTGAGCTCCTTTCTTCAACTCGCTTTCTTGTGAGCTGGCCGCAACACCGCAGGATTGCTTCAGGCCCTAGTGTGGTTCCGGCATGGCACGCTGAGCCTTTGGTTAATTCCTGTTCCTGGTGGGAAATGAGAGTTAAATTTGCCCGTCCAGACACCTCCAGCTAGTCTCTCATTGGTCCTCCCTATTCCTGTTCATTTTCCGCAGAAATTGCAAACTGGGCCAAACAGGAGGTTAAAGGCACTGACTCTCCAAGTGGGGAGAGTGTTAGTAAAGCGTCTGGAATGTTGCACCCGAGTACCAGGGGACGAAACCTGAGACACATTTGAACACGTTTCCCGATCACACGGTGGATCATACTCTGGGTTCAACATGCATGTTTTAGCTGAATGAAGAATCCCTTAAACCTGGAGAGTTGAGACCCATGGAATGGGTACCATGCAATATGACTTCAAAGGTTCTGCATTGGCTCACCGAACCTCACCAATCCTATCACTGCTGCGCTTATGCCACTGTACACACGCTTGATTCTCTTTCGGAGACATAGAAATCCATAGGTTTTAAGATTCTTACTAGTCAGGTATATTCTTAGACGTTTAATATGGGGTGTACAGTCCTCTTCGTTGAGCAAGGAGTAGCTCTTGTCTATTACATATTTGGCTTATGGAACGGTATCTGTGCTAATTTCAATCTCTGGTTTTATGCAGCACCCCAACTCACCTTTCCCCTTAAGCAAGCATAAGTTGGTTTTCTACATTTGAGACCCTGTTCTGTTTTGTAATTCAGTTCCTGTGTAGCCAAGGTTACATTCCGTGTAGTAGTGATATCTTATGATGTTTCTTTTTCTGTGTGACTTATTTCACTTAGAATCATCGTACCTGAATCCACTCATTATGCTGCTACGTGCCTGATGATATACATTTCATTGCTGAGTGATATTGCATTGTACGTAAGTACCACAAATTATTTATCCAGTTTTCGCTTTCTGTGATATTGAACTTGTACCGTAAACGAGGTTCTTGTAAACAGAGCCGTCCCAAACTTTGGGGTGGCTGTGTCTTTTTGATTTTAATTTCCCTAAGCTATAGGACCATAAGTGGAAGTGCCCTAGGCTCTGTTGCTTTGTTTTGTAGATGTTTCAGGAAACACCATACACTTCTCCAGAGTGGCTGTTGGCAATTTACATCCCGCCCATCAGCATAACAAGGCTCCCACGTCTCCATGGCCTGTCCTGCGTTTCTGGATTTTACACTTTTTTCAGATGTCCCTTTTGACTGGTGGGCAGTGAGACTTCATTGTAATGCAGATTTCCTTTGCAAGCTTGCTTGGTTGGCCAAAAAGGGCGTATGCGTTTTTTCCTGAATATATTCAGGAAAAAACGCATACGCCCTTTTTGGCCAAGTGCATCATTGTGGACGTTCTGCCTCTTATCCTATGCTTTACATGCAATTCCAGTCTACCTCCTGAAATCGGTTTCCTGCAATTCTGCCTCGCATTCATGTCCTCTTGGCAGCCTTACTTCAATATATTTTTGGACGATAGCTGTCATTTATAACTCTGCAGGTTTGTGAATTACAGTGTCTCTGAGCTCCTTTCTTCAACTCGCTTTCTTGTGAGCTGGCCGCAACACCGCAGGATTGCTTCAGGCCCTAGTGTGGTTCCAGCATGGCACACTGAGCCTTTGGTTAATTCCTCTTCCTGGTGGGAAATGAGAGTTAAATTTGCCCGTCCAGACACCTCCAGCTAGTCTCTCATTGGTTCTCCCTATTCCTGTTCATCTTCCGCAAAAATTGCAAACTGTGCCAAACAGGAGGTTAAAGGCACTGACTCTCCAAGTGGGGAGAGTGTTAGTAAAGCGACTGGAATGTTGCACCCGAGTACCAGGGGACGAAACCTGAGACACATTTGAACACGTTTCCCAATCACACGGTGGATCATACTCTGGGTTCCACATGCATGTTTTAGCTGAAGGAAGAATCCCTTAAACCTGGAGAGTTGAGACCCATGGAATGGGTACCATGCAATATCACTTCAAAGGTTCTGCATTGGCTCACCGAACCTCACCAATCCTATCACTGCTGCGCTTATGCCACTGTACACACGCTTGATTCTCTTTCGGAGACATATAAATCCATAGGTTTTAAGATTCTTACTAGTCAGCTATATTCTAAGACGTTTAATATGGGGTGTTGAGTCCTCTTCGTTGAGCAAGGAGTAGCTCTTGTCTATTACATATTTGGCTTATGGAACGGTATCTGTGCTAATTTCAATCTCTGGTTTTATGCAGCACCCCAACTCACCTTTCCCCTTAAGCAAGCATAAGTTGGTTTTCTACATTTGAGACCTTGTTCTGTTTTGTAATTCAGTTCCTCTGTAGCCAAGTTTACATTCCGTGTATTAGTGATATCTTATGAAGTTTCTTTTTCTGTGTGACTTATCTCACTTAGAATCATCGTACCTGAATCCACTCATTATGCTGCTATGGGCCTGATGACATAGATTTCATTGCAGAGTGATATTGCATTGTACGTAAGTACCACAACTTCTTTATCCATTTTTCGCTTTCTGTGATATTGAACTTGTACTGTAAACGAGGTTCTTGTAAACAGAGCCGTCCCAAATTTTGGCGTGGCTGTGTCTTTTTGATTTTAATTTCCCTAAGCTATAGGACCATAAGTGGAAGTGCCCTAGGCTCTGTTGCTTTGTTTTTTAGATGTTTCAGGAAACACCATACACTTCTCCAGAGTGGCTGTTGGCAATTTACATCCCGCCCATCAGCATAACAAGGCTCCCAATTCTCCATGGCCTGTCCTGCCTTTCTGGATTTTACACTTTTGTCAGATGGCCCTTTTGACAGGGGGGCAGTGAGACTACATTGTAGTGCAGATTTCCTTTGCAAGCTTGCTTGGTTGGCCAAAAAGGGCATATGCGTTTTTTCCTGAATATATTTAGAAGAAAACGCATACGCCGTTTTTGGCCAAGTGCATCATTGTGGACGTTCTGCCTCTTTTCCTATGCTTTACATGCAATTCCAGTCTACCTCCTGAAATCGGTTTCCTACAATTCTGTCCCGCTTTCAAGTCCTCTTGGCGACCTTACTTCAATATATTTTTGGACGATAGCTGTCATTTATAACTCTGCAGGTTTGTGAATTACAGTGCCCCTGAGCTCCTTTCTTCAACTCGCTTTCTTGTGAGCTGGCCGCAACACCGCAGCATTGCTTCAGGCCCTAGTGTGGTTCCGGCATGGCACGCTGAGCCTTTGATTAATTCCTCTTCCTGGTGGGAAATGAGAGTTAAATTTGCCCATCCAGACACCTCCAGCTAGTCTCTCATTGGTTCTCCCTATTCCTGTTCATTTTCCGCAGAAATTGCAAACTGGGCCAAAAAGGAGGTTAAAGGCACTGACTCTCCAAGTGTGGAGAGTTTTAGTAAAGCGTCTGGAATGTTGCACCCGAGTACCAGGGGACAAAAACTGAGACACATTTGAACACATTTCCCGATCACACGGTGGATCATACTCTGGGTTCCACATGCATGTTTTAGCTGAAGGAAGAATCCCTTAAACCTGGAGAGTTGAGACCCATGGAATGGCTACCATGCAATATGACTTCAAAGGGTCTGCATTTGCTCATCGAACCTCACCAATCCTATCACTGCTGTGTTTATGCCGCTGTACACATGCTTGATTCTCTTTTGGAGACATATAAATCCATAGGTTTTAAGATTATTACTAGTCAGGTATATTCTTAGGCGATTAATATGTGGTGTAGAGTCCACTTCGTTGAGCAAGGAGTAGCTCTTGTCTATTACATATTTGGCTTATGGAACGGTATCTGTGCTAATTTCAATCTCTGGTTTTATGCAGCACCCCAACTCACCTTTCCCCTTAAGCAAGCATAAGTTGGTTTTCTACATTTGAGACCCTGTTCTGTTTTGTAATTCAGTTCCTGTGTAGCCAAGTTTACATTCCGTGTAGTAGTGATATCTTATGATGTTTCTTTTTCTGTGTGACTTATCTCACTTAGAATCATCGTACCTGAATCCACTCAGTATGCTGCTACGGGCCTGAAGATATTGATTTCATTGCTGAGTGATATTGCATTGTATGTAAGTACCACAAATTCTTTATCCATTCTTCGCTTTCTGTGATATTGAACTTGTACCATAAACGAGGTTCTTGTAAACAGAGCTGTCCCAAACTTTGGGGTGGCTGTGTCTTTTTGATTTTAATTTCCCGAAGCTATAGGACCATAATTGGAAGTGCCCTAGGCTCTGTTGTTTTGTTTTGTAGATGTTTCAGGAAACACCATACACTTCTCCAGAGTGGCTGTTGGCAATTTACATCCCGCCCATCAGCATAACAAGGCTCCCAGTTCTCCATGGGCTGTCCTGCCTTTCTGGATTTTATACTTTTTTCAGATGGCCCTTTTGACCAGGGGGCAGTGAAACTTCATTGTAGTGCAGATTTCCTTTGCAAGCTTGCTTGGTTGGCCAAAAAGGGCGTATGCGTTTTTTCCTGAATATATTCAGGAAAAAACGCATACGCCCTTTTTGGCCAAGTGCATCATTGTGGACGTTCTGCCTCTTTTCCTATGCTTTACATGCAATTCCAGTCTACCTCCTGAAATCGGTTTCCTGCAATTCTGCCCCGCTTTCAAGTCCTCTTGGCAGCCTTACTTCAATATATTTTTGGACGATAGCTGTCATTTTTAACTCTGCAGGTTTGTGAATTACAGTGCCTCTGAGCTCCTTTCTTCAACTCGCTTTCTTGTGAGCTGGCTGCAACACCGCAGCATTGCTTCAGGCCCTAGTGTGGTTCCGGCATGGCACGCTGAGCCTTTGGTTAATTCCTCTTCCTGGTGGGAAATGAGAGTTAAATTTGCCCGTCCAGACACCTCCAGCTAGTCTCTCATTGGTTCTCCCTATTCCTGTTCATCTTCCACAGAAATTGCAAACTGGGCCAAACAGGAGGTTAAAGGCACTGACTCTCCAAGTGGGGAGAGTGTTAGTAAAGCGTCTGGAATGTTGCACCCGAGTACCAGGGGAAGAAACCTGAGACACATTTGAACACGTTTCCTGATCACACGGTGGATCATACTCTGGGGTCCACATGCATGTTTTAGCTGAAGGAAGAATCCCTTAAACCTGGAGATTTGAGACCCATGGAATGGGTACCATGCAATATGACTTCAAAGCGTCTGCATTGGCTCACAGAACCTCCCCAATCCTATCACTGCTGCGCTTATGCCACTGTACACACGCTTGATGCTCTTTCGGAGACATATAAATCCATAGGTTTTAAGATTCTTACTAGTCAGGTATATTCTTAGACGTTTAATATGGGGTGTTGAGTCCTCTTCGTTGAGCAAGGAGTAGCTCTTGTCTATTACATATTTGGCTTATGGAACGGTATCTGTGCTAATTTCAATCTCTGGTTTTATGCAGCACCCCAACTCACCTTTCCCCTTAAGCAAGCATAAGTTGGTTTTCTACATTTGAGACCCTGTTCTGTTTTGTAATTCAGTTCCTGTGTAGCCAAGTTTACATTCCGTGTATTAGTGATATCTTATGATGTTTCTTTTTCTGTGTTACTTATCTCACTTAGAATCATCGTACCTGAATCCACTCATTATGCTGCTATGGGCCTGATGACATAGATTTCATTGCTGAGTGATATTGTATTGTACGTAAGTACCACAACTTCTTTATCCATTTTTCGCTTTCTGTGATATTGAACTTGTACCGTAAACGAGGTTCTTGTAAACAGAGCCGTCCCAAACTTTGGGGTGGCTGTGTCTTTTTGATTTTAATTTCCCTAAGCTATAGGACCATAAGTGCAAGTGCCCTAAGCTCTGTTGCTTTGTTTTTTAGATGTTTCAGGAAACACCATACACTTCTCCAGAGTGGCTGTTGGCAATTTACATCCCGCCCATCAGCATAACAAGGCTCCAGGTTCTCCATGGCCTGTCCTGCCTTTCTGGAATTTACACATTTTTCAGATGGCCCTTTTGAACGGGGGGCAGTGAGACTTCATTGTAGTGCAGATTTCCTTTGCAAGCTTGCTTGGTTGACCAAAAAGTGCGTATGCGTTTTTTCCTGAATATATTCAGGAAAAAACGCATACGCCCTTTTTGGCCAAGTGCATCATTGTGGACGTTCTGCCTCTTTTCCTATGCTTTACATGTAATTCCAGTCTACCTCCTGAAATCGGTTTCCTACAATTCTGCCCCGCTTTCAAGTCTTCTTGGCAGCCTTACTTCAATATATTTTTGGACGATAGCTGTCATTTATAACTCTGCAGGTTTGTGAATTACAGTGCCCCTGAGCTCCTATCTTCAACTCGCTTTCTTGTGAGCTGGCCGCAACACCGCAGGATTGCTTCAGGCCCTAGTGTGGTTCCGGCATGGCACGCTGAGACTTTGGTTAATTCCTCTTCCTGGTGGGAAATGAGAGTTAAATTTGCCCGTCCAGACACCTCCAGCTAGTCTCTAATTGGTTCTCCCTATTCCTGTTCATTTTCCGCAGAAATTGCAAACTGGGCCAAACAGGAGGTTAAAGGCACTGACTCTCCAAGTGGGGAGAGTGTTAGTAAAGCGTCTGGAATGTTGCACCCGAGTACCAGGGGACGAAAAGTGAGACATTTGAACACGTTTCCCGATCACACGGTGGATCATACTCTGGGTTCCACATGCATGTTTTAGCTGAAGGAAGAATCCCTTAAACCTGGAGAGTTGAGACCCATGGAATGGGTACCATGCAATATGACTTCTTAGGGTCTGCATGTGTTCACCGAACCTCACCAATCCTATCACTGCAGCATTTATGCCGCTGTACACACGCTTGATTCTCTTTCGGAGACATATAAATCCATAGGTGTTAAGATTCTTACTAGTCAGGTATATTCTTAGGCGTTTAATATGAGGTGTAGAGTCCACTTCGTTGAGCAAGGAGTAGCTCTTGTCTATTACATATTTGGCTTATGGAATGGTATCTGTGCTAATTTCAATCTCTGGTTTTATGCAGCACCCAAACTCACCTTTGCCCTTAAGCAAGCATAAGTTGGTTTTCTACATTTGAGACCCTGTTCTGTTTTGTAATTCAGTTCCTGTGTAGCCAAGTTTACATTCCGTGTAGTAGTGATATCTTATGATGTTTCTTTTTCTGAGTGACTTATTTCACTTAGAATCATCGTACCTGAATCCACTCATTATGCTGCTACGGGCCTGATGATATAGATTTCATTGCTGAGTGATATTGCATTGTACGTAAGTACCACAAATTCTTTATCCATTTTTCACTTTCTGTGTTATTGAACTTGTACCGTAAACGAGGTTCTTGTAAACAGAGCCGTCCCAAACTTTGGGGTGGCTGTGTCTTTTTGATTTTAATTTCCCTAAGCTATAGGACCGTAAGTGGAAGTGCCCTAGGTTCTGTTGCTTTGTTTTTTAGATGTTTCAGGAAACACCATACACTTCTCCAGAGTGGCTGTTGGCAATTTACATCTCGACCATCAGCATAACAAGGCTCCCAGTTCTCCATGGCCTGTCCTGCCTTTCTGGATTTTACACTTTTTTCAGATGGCCCTTTTTACCGGGGGGCAGTGAGACTTCATTGTAGTGCAGATTTCCTTTGCAAGCTTGCTTGGTTGACCAAAAAGTGCGTATGCGTTTTTTCCTGAATATATTCAGGAAAAAACGCATACGCCCTTTTTGGCCAAGTGCATCATTGTGGACGTTCTGCCTCTTTTCCTATGCTTTACATGTAATTCCAGTCTACCTCCTGAAATCGGTTTCCTACAATTCTGCCCCGCTTTCAAGTCTTCTTGGCAGCCTTACTTCAATATATTTTTGGACGATAGCTGTCATTTATAACTCTGCAGGTTTGTGAATTACAGTGCCCCTGAGCTCCTTTCTTCAACTCGCTTTCTTGTGAGCTGGCCGCAACACCGCAGCATTGCTTCAGGCCCTAGTGTGGTTCCGGCATGGCACGCTGAGCCTTTGGTTAATTCCTCTTCCTGGTGGGAAATGAGAGTTAAATTTGCCCGTCCAGACACCTCCAGCTAGTCTCTCATTGGTTCTCCCTATTCCTGTTTATTTTCCACAGAAATTGCAAACTGGGCCAAACAGGAGGTTAAAGGCACTGACTCTCCAAGTGGGGAGAGTTTTAGTAAAGCGTCTGGAATGTTGCACCCGAGTACCAGGGGCTGAAAACTGACACATTTGAACACGTTTCCCGATCACACGTGGATCATACTTTGGGTTCCACATGCATGATTTAGCTGAAGGAAGAATCCCTTAAACCTGGAGAGTTGAGACCCATGGAATGGGTACCATGCAATATGACTTCAAAGGGTCTGAATTTGCTCACTGAACCTCACCAATCCTATCACTGCTGCGTTTATGCCGCTGTACACACGCTTGATTCTCTTTCGGAGACATATAAATCCATAGGTTTTAAGATTCTTACTAGTCAGGTATATTCTTAGGTGTTTAATATGGGGTGTAGAGTCCACTTCGTTGAGCAAGAAGTAGCTCTTGTCTATTACATATTTGGCTTATGGAACGGTATCTGTGCTAATTTCAATCTCTGGTTTTATGCAGCACCCCAACTCACCTTTCCCCTTAAGCAAGCATAAGTTGGTTTTCTACATTTGAGACCCTGTTCTGTTTTGTAATTCAGTTCCTGTGTAGCCAAGTTTACATTCCGTGTAGTAGTGATATCTTATGATGTTTCTTTTTCTGTGTGATTTTTTTCACTTAGAATCATGGTACCTGAATCTACTCATTATGCTGCTACGGGCCTGATGACATAGATTTCATTGCTGAGTGATATTGCATTGTACGTAAGTACCACAACTTCTTTATCCATTTTTCGCTTTCTGTGATATTGAACTTGTACCGTAAACGAGGTTCTTGTAAACAGAGCCGTCCCAAACTTTGGGGTGGCTGTGTCTTTTTGATTTTAATTTCCCTAAGCTATAGGACCATAAGTGGAAGTGCCCTAGGCTCTGTTGCTTTGTTTTTTAGATGTTTCAGGAAACACCATACACTTCTCCAGAGTGGCTGTTGGCAATTTACATCCCGCCCATCAGCATAACAAGGCTCTCAGTTCTCCATGGCCTGTCCTGCCTTTCTGGATTTTACACTTTTTTCAGATGCTCGTTTTGACAGGGAGGAAGTGAGACTTCATTGTAGTGCAGATTTCCTTTGCAAGCTTGCTTTTTTGGCCAAAAAGGGCGTATGCGTTTTTTCCTGAATATATTCAGGAAAAAACGCATACGCCCTTTTTGGCCAAGTGCATCATTGTCGACGTTCTGAGTGTTTTCATATGTTTTCAATGCAATTCCAGTCTACCTCCTGAAATCGGTTTCCTGCAATTCTGCCTTGCTGTCAGTGCCTCTTCATAGCCTTACCTCAATATACTTTTTGAAAATTGTTGGCCTTTTTAACTCTGCAGGTTTTTGAATTGCCGTGGCCCTTAGCTGCATTTTTCAGCTCTTATTTTTGTGATCTTGCCTCATATCCACAGGATTTCTTCAGGCCCTATTCTTCTTCTGGGTCGCCTTGCTCTGCCTTTGGTTAATTCTTCTTCCTGATGTGAATTAGAGTGACATGTTCCCATTGAAACCGCTACAGCTATTTTCTCACTGGTTCCCCCTATTCCCATTCATCCTCCGCACTAACTGCAGACTGTGCGATACCGGAACGTAAAGGCATTGACTCTCCATGTGGGGATGTTTTTAGTAAAGTGGCTGTAATGTTGATCCGGAGCCCCAGGAGAGGAAAATGAGGTGCGTTTTAGAAACCTTTCCCGATCATATGGTATACCATCCGCTGGATTTCCCATGCATGGTTTAGCTGTAGGAAGATTCCCTTCAACCTGGAGTGTTGGGACCCTTGGAATGAGTAGCATGAAGTATTGCATTAAACTTTCAGCAGTTGCTCACCAAAGCTCACCAATCCTCTCAGCCCCAAGTGTCCAGCCTTATGTCTTATCCAGCTGTGGGTTTATATGTGGTCATTCCAGGTTGCATCACAGCCCCTGAGCGAATTTTGTAAGAATTTTTCTCTCTTTCATTGTTTCTGCGTTTTGGTTTTAAAATTTATTTCTATAATGGGGTTTAGCTCATTTTCACTGCTGTGTTTGGCCGCTCTGCACACACTTGATTCCCTTATGGAGATATATCAATACATGGGTTTTAAGATTCTTATTACTCAGATATATTTCTCTGCGGTGTATAGGGTGTGTTGAGGCCAGTTCATTGAGCAAGGTGTAGATCTTGTCTAATACCTATTTGGTTTATTGAACGGTAGCTGTGCTAATTTCAAACTCTGGTTTTATGCATCACCCCACCTCTCCTTTCCCCTTAAGCTGACATAAGTGTGTTTTCTAAATGTGAGACACTGTTCTGTTTTGTAATTCATTTTTTGTGCAGCCATAGTTATCCTCCCTCTATAAGTGATATCTTATGATATGTTTCTTTTTCTGTTTGACTTATTTCAAGTAGTATTATCGGACCTAAATCCACTCTTTATCCTTCTACTAGCCTTATTACATTGATTTCATGGTGAAGAGATATTCCATTGTACATAAGTACCATATTTTCTTTATCCATTGTTCTCTTTCCTGGGATATTTAAGGTGTACTGAAGTTGAGGTTCTTGTAAACAGAGTAGCCCTAAACTGTGGTGTGCTTGTGTCTTGTTGATTTTTAGACTTCCCTAGATATACTTCCGTGATTGGAAGTGCCCTATGCTCTGTAGCTCTGTTTTTTAGATGATTTAGGAACCACCATACACTTCTCCAGAGTGGCTCTCGGCAGTTCACACACTGTCCATCAGCGTATAAAGGCTCCCTGTTCTCCATGGCCTGTCCTGCATTTCTGGTTTTTACAATTTTTTCGGATGGCCCTTTTGACCGGTGGGAAATGAGACTTCTTTGTTGTGCACATTTGCATTGCTTGCTTGCTTGGTTGCCCATAAAGTGCGTATGCGTTTTTTCCTGGATATATTCAGGAAAAAACGCATACTCCCTTTTGGGCCAACTGCATCATTGTCGAAATTCTGCCGCTTTTCATGTGCTTTAAAGACGAGTCCAATCTATCTCTTGAAATCTGTTTCTTGCAATTCTGTCTTGCATTCAGATCCTCTTCTTTGCCTTACCTCAACATATTTTGGGACGTTAGTTTTCATTTATAACTCTGCAGGTTTGTGAATTGCAGTGACCCTGAGCTCCATTTTTTAAGTTGCTCTTTTGTGAGCTGGCCTCAAAGCCGCAGGATTGCTTCAGGCCCTATTTTGGCTCCGGCGAGGCGGGCTGAGCCTTTTTTTAATTCTTATTCTTAATGGGAAATTAGAGTGACATGTGCCCGTCCAAACCCCTACAACTATTCTCTCATTGGTTCCCCCTCTTCCCGTTCATCCTCCTCACAATTTGCAAAATGTGTGAAACAGAAGTTTAAATGTGCTGATTCTCTAAGTGGGGAGATTCTAAGTAACGTGGCTGGAATGATGAACAGGAGCACCAGGAGAGGATAAATGAGGTGCATTTTAGACACATCTCCCGATCACATGGTGTACAGTCCTCTGGGTTTTCCATGCATGTTTTCGCTGTAGGAAGATCCCTTGAACCTGCAGATTTGGGACCCATTGAATGGGTACCAGGTAGTATTACTTTAAAGGGTGTGCATTTCCTCACCCAACCTCATATTTCTCTTAGCGCGAACAGTTTCCAGCCTTATGTCTCATCCTGCTGTGGGTCTAGATGTGTTCAATCCATGTTGCATCACCGTCCCTGAGGAAAAGTTGTAAGAGGTTTTCTCTGTCTCTCTGTCGTTTATTTTTTTCAATTTATTACTATATTGGTTACAGCTGATTTTCAAAGCTCTGTTTCTTGCTGCTGTACATCCACTTGATTCACATACAGAGAGACATCAATAAATTCTTTTTCAGATTCTTACCAGTCATATATATTCTTTTCCAGTGACTTGAGTGTGCTGAGTGCAGTTCTTTTAGCTACCGTGTAGGCCTTGTTGATTATCAGTTTGGTATTTGGAATGGTATCTTTGCTAATTTCAACCTCCTGGATGATGCCTCACCCCTCCCCACCTTTCCCGTTTAGCAGCCTTACGCGTGTTGTCTACATATTTGACTATGTTTTTGTTTTGTAATTTATTTCATGTGTAGTCATTTTGGATTCCACCTTTAAGTGATATCTTATGATATGTGTCTTTTTCTTTTTGAATTATGTCACTTAGAATGATCATACGTAACTCCTCCGGAGTTGTTACAACTGGCCATATTTCATTGACTTCCAGGCTGAGTAATATTCCACTCTACATAAGTACCACATCTCTATCCATTTTTTCCCTCCAGAGACATTTAAGTTATATCCTAGTCGAGGATCTTTTAAACAGAGAGGCAGTAAACATTGGGGTGCCTGTGTCCTCTCGATTTTTGTTTTTCCCAAGACATACGCCCATGAGTGCAAGTGCCCTATGCTCTGTAGCTCATTTTTTAGATGCTTTAGTAAACACAATACACTTCTCCAGAATGGCCATTGGCAATATACATTTCCACTATAAGCCTCACAGGGCTCCCTCTTCTCCTTGCCCTGTCCTGCATTTCTGGTGTTTACACTTTATGAGGATGGCTCTTCTGACTGATGCGAAGTGATATCTTTTGTAGTATTGATTTCCAGTGCCCACCTGTTTGGTTGGCTAAAAAAGTGTATGCCCTTTTCTTGAATATATACAGAAAAAAACGCATACAGCCTTTTTGGCCAACTGCAATGTTGGCAATGTTCAGCCCCTTTTCTTGTGCTTAATGGTGAGTCCTTTCTACCTCCTCAAATCCCTTTCCTGCCATTCTCCCTTGCTTACCAATCCTTTTCTCTGACTTTCCTCAAGACATTTTTCAGTGATAGATATTTTCAACTCTTCAGTTTCATGAATTTTACTGCCCCTGAGTTCCATTGTTCAACTTGTGTTTATGGGAACTGGCCACAAAGCAGTGGGATTTCCTCAAGCCCTATACTGTTTTCATGGGCAACCCAAGCCTTTGGTCAATTCGTCTTCCTGATTGGAAATTAGAGTGACATGTGCCTGTCTGAACACCTAGGACTTGTCTCTTGTTGTTCCTCATCCTTCCGCTTCATCCTCTGGACAAATTCCAAACTGTACGCAACAGGATGTTGACAGTGCTGACATCTCCAAGTGGGGAGACTGTTAGTAAAGACGCTGGAGGGGTGAACCTGAGCACCAGGAGATGAGGAGATGAGATGCCTTTTCCAAACTCTTCCCGATCAGACGGTATACCATCCTCTGTGTGTGACAGACATGTTTTAGCAGTAGGAAGAGTCCCATTCATGTAAGGAGAACACCAGGGCTTTTTCAAAATCAGTGTCTCCCCGAAACCCAAACTGGGGAATTTTTTAAGCTACGGCTACACATATGTTCATTAAGGGCCTTGGGAAGTAGGCAGAGTCCAAACTTTAGATGATTGAAGTCTTCAGGGTCAGAAGCACTCACCACCGGCTTCCCTTAGGTTACACTTTAACTGTCATTGATAGATGATGTCAATAAAAATATCTATTCTTTTTCCGATTATTTCCCCTTATAGGTTATTGCAAAATATTGAGTGTAGTTCCCTGTGCTATACAGTGGTTCCTTGTTGATGATCTATTTTATACATAGCAGTGTGTATGTGTTAATTCCAAACTGTTAATTTATCCCTCCTCCCACCTTTCCCCTTTGGTAATAATAAATTATAAGATTTTATACTTCTCAGAAATGGGGGAGCTGAAAGAGAGGTATCATTTTCAATGGAAAAGCATTTAAAACAAGATTGAAGCTTTAACCAAGATTATTAGATGTACATCCTTGGAAAGAAATCACTTCATTTCTCTAATATTGACCTGACAAATAAGACAAACCTTTTCACTGAACTTGCTTATAATAAAGTGATGGAAATATCAAATGGAAGTGTTAGAAACATCTTATTTTACCCGAGCCTTATAAACTGTTCTATGTTAACTACAGTTTGGCTCACACATCTGTTCATTGAAGTTACAATAGTCTCAATTTCTGTTACTGATCCTCCAGAGTGGACCCCAACAAGTGTCCCCCTGCCCAGTGTCATTGGGGCCAACAGATCGAGACTGAGTTTGGTTCACAAGCAAAGGAAACTTTATATTTTGATCAGGGAATGGAGAGGTGAGAGCATGCACTACCCCGTGGGCTGTGGGCTGGGCTGCTGTGTAGAGATCCTGTCAGAGTCAGTGGGAGGGAGGGGGTGGAGCACTCGAGGGCCGGGTTGGCTGCAGCTCAGGCTCTATATCTCGGAGTCTGCACTGGGCCCCAGGAGCTGAGGTGTCGACCCAGCCATTCTCCACTAGGAAATCTGGTCTGAAGTGCCGGGTGTGGAACCTCTGCATGCGGGACCCTAGGAGCACGTGAAATTAGACAAAGCACAAAGGATAAAAAAGGTCAGACTTGACTTTATTGCCCAGATTCTATTTTTATCTCCCAGGGATTTTTAATGGGCTTTGCTGGGGACAAACCCCTTCTCTGCCTTTTGTCCCGTTCCTCATTCTTGGAGTGCTGAGGGTGCAGACCCTTCTTCTGTAACTGCTGAGTGCTGAGTTGGGAGCCCTCATACCAGGGGATGAGGGTCAGAACTTCTCCCCAGCAGCCTCCAGGTGACGTTGATTGGCCCCACGACCCCTGCCTCCCTGCTCGTCCGCCTGAGCACCAGCATTGGAAGTGTTATAGATTCTAATGACCTTTAAGGGTTCAGGAAAGAGATGCGCAGAGACGCTTTGGGGGCCGGTTTCACCCCGCCCCACATTTGTTCAGCCACCTTAGGCTGACCGTTTCTGCCAGCCTAGATGCTCTGACCAGTAGTCTGCTCTTTCTTCAATTAGGCCCCTGAATTAACGTAAAAACAGCACCAGGTGTCAGAGCCCTGCCCGCTCAACTCCCAGACAGTCCAGGGTCAGTGGTGATCAAGGACCATGATGGCCACTGAGTCAACAGCCTTTTGAAGTAAACAGGAGTCCAGCCGGTCTTATTGGCCACCATCATCACGGTGTCTGTAGGCTTTTCTATGGTGACAGTGTGATATACGTTTCCCCCGCCAAGATTATTAACTCCCCTCCGGGTGCAGTAAGTCCTGCAAGCAGTAGTCTACTCATTCGGGACACACTATTGTTGTTTTATGAGAGAAACTCCAGGTCAAGTGATGTTCACACGAGTCGTCATGGTGCCCTGTTGCCCCCGGTTATCTCTCTGGATGTTGGAGTTGGAGGGCCTCCTCACTCGAGGTCAGTGTGCCCACGGAGCGAACCCTGCAACTTCAGGGCATGGTTGGTGATTAGGATCACCACGTGGGGTCCTTTTCCCTTAGGAGGGAGGTGGCCTTTTGGGCTGCTGATTTCCAGGTTTTTAGATACCGCCAGTATCTTGGCCAGATGTGGCAGTGGGCCAAGCCCCTTGGTGACTCTATTTTATCCTACCTGGATGGCATTCTTGCGTTGTTCCATTTCAAGTGGTCCCAGTTTTTGCACTAATTCTCCAATGGCGACTCACCTTTCACCGGGAATGGAAAGGTCAAAGGGTTTAGCTCAATTAGGGAGTTCCAGGGCAAGGGTCTGAATTGACTGCTCTTTCCATTCTTGAAAGGCCACTTCTGGGATTCTGTTCAAAAGGATCATCATCTTTTCCTTTCAGTGTTTCATATAGAGGCCCAGCTAGTAGACTGTAGTTAGGGATCCAGAAGCAGCAAACCCTGGCCTCCCCAGGAACCCCTAAGCTGTCTTCTAGTTTTAGAAAGGGGTAAGGCTGCAAATGGTTTCTTCCCTTTCCTGGGATGGACTTCTCCGACCTTCTGTGAGAATGAAGCCCAGGCAGGTCACCGCAGTCTGTGATATTTGAGCTTTTTCTTGGACAACTTCTATCCTTTATTGGCTTGGTAGTTCAGAGGCCTCCTTAGTAGGGCTGGCGATCAGAATGTCGTCTGCATATTGAAGGAGGGTTTCCTTTTCTAGAGGTAGAACTTTTCGGTCTTTAGCTAAGCTTTCCCCAAAGATGGTGTGGGAATTTTTGAACCCTTGGGGCAAGACGGCCCGGAAGTATTGTTTTAGTTGTATGTTGAGTCCTGCCACTCACAAGCCAAAATTTCTTGTGACTCTGGGACTAATGGAATACAAAAGAAGGCATCATTGAAGACTAATACAGAATACCATGTCCTGGTGGTTGGTAGAATGACCAGCAGGGTGTAGGAAATGGAGCAACTGGAGGTATATCCTCGGTGGCTTCACTGACTGTCCTGACATCCTTTACCAGGTCCCCAGCAGCCCATGGGGCTCTCGTGGTCAGGCCAATCCCAGGATATGGAGCTCTCCTGGGCAGGTACCCCACCCCCAACCCAGCCCACGGGGCTCTCATGGTCAGGCCTCTCCCAGGATACAGAGCTACCCTTGCAGGTACCGTGGCAGGGCTGGGCACACAGGAACTGTGCACATAGCCCTCATTGAAGAGCACCCCCATCTCACCTGTCGCTCAGAGCTGACACAGAGCACCTCAGAGCAGGACTTGAACTAACAAACAGCAGCTCCGACAGGTCTGTGACCCTGGGCATCACTCTGTGTGGCCTCCCTCCACCTGGTCTTCCAGAGACTTCCACTGCACCCGGGGCACCAAGCCTCTGTCTCCAACCACCACCCACCCCTCCTCTCCCTGACTCCTGGGTTCCTCTCATTAGGAGAGGGTTTTCTTGAAGTTGTCTCCCACTCATGGGCCAGATAAAATGATTAGAAAACAAGCCAAAGCTGCAGCCCCTTGTCTATCCTGACTCTCAGGAGCCCACACCTGTTCCTTGGACCTGGCCGGTTCAGCAAGTTCCATTTTCTGCAACTGTGAGCCCCTGAGGGGTGATGATTGGCTGACCTGGGCAGCCTTACCATGCCGGCCAGCCCTCCCCAGGTGTGCCTGGGTTGAGATCAATATAAATACCACTCCAGGCAGCAAGAGCCCCTGCAGCTGTGCCTGACGCCATTTTCTCTGCCCTGTCAGCAGTCTCGGGGCTGGGCTGGTGGGAGGGAGTGAGAGGCCACGGCTTTGTGGGTGGCCCAGTGTGAGTGGGGCTCTGCTGGACTTTCTGCAGCAGTTGCCAGGCTGCCACCTGCTAAAGAAGAGGATGTGTCACCCATACCTGCTGCTGGAATTTCTCCCTGGGCAGAGGTGAGGAAGGAAAAAAGCAGTGGGGGCAGGGACAGGACGGGTATCTCAGGCAGGGAAATGGAAATCTTCCAGAAGAGCACCCAGGGCCAGGACCATCCTGGCTGGCCTGCAGGCACCAAGTCAGCTGGCATGCTGTCACTCGTGTGGCTCCATGGCCCTTCCTCTAGGCTTTCAAGTCCTTGTATATATTCAGGTGTTTCACCTGGGAAGGGTGGGAACAGTTCAACAGCAACTGGCCTGGGGCTCAGCTCACGTTCACTCACAGATGCCTCGGCACAGTGCCCCAGCTTTGCAATGAGTACGCTTGTTGTGTGGGGGCTGCTGGCTGAATGGGAGACGATTCCCCACCACTGACCAACTTCAGAATTGTTTACAACTGGAGCAAGTGCCCTGATACGGTTTTCCTCTGAGTAACTGGTGGGTTCTGTTTTTTTTTTTTTTTCTCTTTTTCGTTTTTGGTTCAAGGTAGATTTTATTCCTCTTTTTTGTATTCACAGATATAAGCATGGAAATAATTTATTCATATAAATACATGTATGTGAAGGGAATAATTGTTTTTTCTGTTTTATTTTTTAAATTTTATTTCTTTTTAATTTTGAATTTTATTTTATATTTTTATACAGCAGGTTCTTATTGGTTATCTATTTTATACATATAAATGTTTACATGTCAATCCCAATCTCTCAGCTCCTCCCACCACCACCCCCCCAAGAGCTTTCCCCCCTTGTTGTCCATACGATTGTTGTCTACATCTGTTGCTCTATTTATGCCTTGCAAAACGGTTAATCTGTACAGTTTTTCTAGGTTCCACATATATGCATGAATATACAAGATTTGTTTTTCTCTTTCTGACTTACTTCACTCTGTATGACAGTCTCTAGATCCATCGACGTCTCTACAAATGACCCAATTTCATTCCTTTCATGGCTTAGTAATATTCCATTTTATATATGTACCACATCTTTATGCATTCGTCTGTCTGTGGGCATTTAGGTTGCTTCCATTACCTCGATATTGTAAATAGTGATGCAATGAACATTGCGGTGAATGTCTCTTTTTGATTTATGGTTTTGTCTGGGTATATGTCCAGTACTGGGATTGCTGTATCATATGGTAATTCTATTATTAGTTTCTTAAGACTCCATATTGTTCTCCATAGTGACTGTATCAATTTATATTCCCAACAATAGTGGAAGAGGCTTCCTTTTCCCCACACCCTTTCCAGCAATTGTTGTTTGTAGATTTTCAGATGATGCCCATTCTAACAGGTGTGAAGTGATACCTCATTGTTGAGTCCATTTCGTTGAGCAAGGGGTAGGTCTTGTCTATTACATATTTGGCTTATGGAACGGTATCTGTGCTAATTTCAAACTCTGGTTTTATGCAGCACCTCAACTCACCTTTCCCCTTAAGCAAGCATAAGTTGGTTTTCTAAACTTGAGACCCTGTACTGTTTTGTAATTCAGTTCATGTGTAGCCAAGTTTACATTCCATGTATTAGTGATACCTTATGATGTTTCTTTTTCTGTGTGACTTATTTCACTTAGAATCATCGTGCCTCAATCCACTCATTATGCTGGTACAGGCCTGGTGACACAGATTTCATTGCTGAGTGGTATTCTGTTGTACGTTAAGTACCGCAACTTCTTTATCAATTATTTGCTCTCTGGGATATTTAACTTGTACCGTAGAAGAGGTTCCTGTAAACAGAGCCGTCCCAAATTTTGGGGTGGCTGTGTCTTTTTGATTTTAATTTCCCTAAGCTATAGGACCATAAGTGGAAATGCCCTAGACTCTGTTGCTTTGTTTTTCAGATGTATCAGGAAACACCATACACTTCTCCAGAGTGGCTGTTGGTAATTTACATCCTGCCCATTGCATAACAAGGCTTCTTTTTCCCCATGGCCTGTCTTGCCTTTGTGGATTTTACACTTTTTTCAGATGGCTCTTTAAACCAGGGGGAAGTGACACTTCATAGTAGTTTGGATTTCCATTGCAAGCTTGCTTGGTTTGCCAAAAAGGGCGTATGGGTTTTTTCCTGAATATATTCAGGAAAAAACGCATACACCCTTTTTGGCCAAGGGCATCATTGTGAACGTTCTGCCTCTTTTCCTATGCTTTACATGCAATTCCAGTCTTCCTCCTGAAATCGGTTTCCTGCAATTCTGCCCCGCATTCAAGTCCTCTTGGCAGCATTACTTCAATATATTTTTGGACGATAGCTGTCATTTATAACTGCAGATTTGTGAATGACAGTGCCCCTGAGCTCCTTTCTTCAACTCGCTTTCTTGTGAGCTGGCCGCAACACCGCAGGATTGATTCAGGCCCTAGTGTGGTTCCGGCATGGCACGCTGAGCCTTTGGTTAATTCCTCTTCCTGGTGGGAAATGAGAGTTTAATTTGCCCGTCCAGACACCTCCAGCTAGTCTCTCATTGGTTCTCCCTATTTCTGTTCATTTTCCGCAGAAATGGCAAACTGGGCCAAACAGGAGGTTAAAGGCACTGACTCTCCAAGTGGGGAGAGTGTTAGTAAAGCGTCTGGAATGTTGCCCCCGAGTACCAGGGGACAAAAACTGAGACACATTTGAACACGTTTCCCGATCACACGGTGGATCATACTCTTGGTTCCACATGCATGTTTTAGCTGAAGGAATAATCCCGTAAACCTGGAGAGTTGAGACCCATGGAATGGGTACCATGCAATATGACTTCAAAGGGTCTGCGTTTGCTCACCGAACCTCACCAATCCTATCACTGCTGCGTTTATGCCCCTGTACACACGCTTGATTCTCTTTCGGACACATAGAAATCCATAGGTTTTAAGATTCTTACTAGTCAGGTATATTCGTAGGCGTTTAATATGGTGTGTAGAGTCCAATTCGTTGAGCAAGGAGTAGCTCTTGTCTATTACATATTTGACTTATGGAACGGTATCTGTGCTAATTTCAATCTCTGGTTTTATGCAGCACCCCAACTCACCTTTCCCCTTAAGCAAGCATAAGTTGGTTTTCTACATTTGAGACCCTGTTCTGTTTTGTAATTCAGTTCCTGTGTAGCCAAGTTTACATTCCGTGTAGTAGTGATATCTTATGATGTTTCTTTTTCTGTGTGACTTATTTCACTTAGAATCATCGTACCTGAATCCACTCATTATGCTGCTACGGGCCTGATGATATAGATTTCATTGCTGAGTGATATTGCATTGTACGTAAGTACCACAAATTCTTTATCCATTTTTCGCTTTCTGTGATATTGAACTTGTACCGTAAACGAGGTTCTTGTAAACAGAGCCGTCCCAAACTATGGGGTGGCTGTGTCTTTTTGATTTTAATTTCCCTAAGCTATAGGACCATAAGTGGAAGTGCCCTAGGCTCTGTTGCTTTGTTTTTTAGATGTTTCAGGAAACACCATACACTTCTCCAGAGTGGCTGTTGGCAATTTACATCCCGCCCATCAGCATAACAAGGCTCCCACGTCTCCATGGCCTGTCCTGCCTTTCTGGATTTTACACTTTTTTCAGATGGCCCTTTGGACCGGGGGGCAGTGAGACTTCATTGTAGTGCAGATTTCCTTTGCAAGCTTGCTTGGTTGGCCAAAAAGGGCGTATGCGTTTTTTCCTGAATATATTCAGGAAAAAACGCATACGCCCTTTTTGGCCAAGTGCATCATTGTGGACGTTCTGCCTCTTTTCCTATGCTTTACATGCAATTCCAGTCTACCTCCTGAAATCGGTTTCCTGCAATTCTGCCCCGCTTTCAAGTCCTCTTGGCAGCCTTACTTCAATATATTTTTGGACGATAGCTGTCATTTATAACTCTGCAGGTTTGTGAATTACAGTGCAACTGAGCTCCTTTCTTCAACTCGCTTTCTTGTGAGCTGGCCGCAACACCGCAGGATTGCTTCAGGCCCTAGTGTGGTTCCGGCATGGCACGCTGAGCCTTTGGTTAATTCCTCTTCCTGGTGGGAAATGAGAGTTAAATTTGCCCGTCCAGACACCTCCAGCTAGTCTCTCATTGGTTCTCCCTATTCCTGTTCATCTTCCGCAAAAATTGCAAACTGGGCCAAACAGGAGGTTAAAGGCACTGACTCTCCAAGTGGGGAGAGTGTTAGTAAAGCGACTGGAATGTTGCACCCGAGTACCAGGGGACGAAACCTGAGACACATTTGAACACGTTTCCCGATCACACGGTGGATCATACTCTGGGTTCCACATGCATGTTTTAGCTGAAGGAAGAATCCCTTAAACCTGGAGAGTTGAGACCCATGGAATGGGTACCATGCAATATGACCTCAAAGGGTCTGCATTTGCTCACCGAACCTCACCAATCCTATCACTGCTGTGTTTATGCCGCTGTACACACGCTTCATTCTCTTTCGGAGACATAGAAATCCATAGGTTTTAAGATTCTTACTAGTCAGGTATATTCTTAGGCGTTTAATATGGGGTGTAGAGTCCACTTCGTTGAGCAAGGAGTAGCTCTTGTCTATTACATATTTGGCTTATGGAATGGTATCTGTGCTAATTTCAATCTCTGGTTTTATGCAGCACCCCAACTCACCTTTCCCCTTAAGCAAGCATAAGTTGGTTTTCTACATTTGAGACCCTGTTCTGTTTTGTAATTCAGTTCCTGTGTAGCCAAGTTTACATTCCGTGTATTAGTGATATCTTATGATGTTTCTTTTTCTGTGTGACTTATTTCACTTAGAATCATCGTACCTGAATCCACTCATTATGCTGCTACGGGCCTGATGATATACATTTCATTGCTGAGTGATATTGCATTGTACGTAACTACCACAACTTCTTTATCCATTTTTCACTTTCTGTGATATTGAACTTGTACCATAAACGAGGTTCTTGTAAACAGAGCTGTCCCAAACTTTGGGGTGGCTGTGTCTTTTTGATTTTAATTTCCCTAAGCTATAGGACCATAAGTGGAATTGCCCTAGGCTCTGTTGCTTTGTTTTTTAGATGTTTCAGGAAACACCATACACTTCTCCAGAGTGGCTGTTGGCAATTTACATCTCGCCCATCAGCATAACAAGGCTCCCAATTCTCCATGGCCTGTCCTGCCTTTCTGGATTTTACACTTTTTTCAGATGGCCCTTTTGACTGGGGGGCAGTGAGACTTCATTGTAATGCAGATTTCCTTTGCAAGCTTGCTTGCTTGGCCAAAAAGGGCGTATGCGTTTTTTCCTGAATATATTCAGGAAAAAACGCATACGCCCTTTTTGGCCAAGTGCATCATTGTGGACGTTCTGCCTCTTTTCCTATGCTTTACATGCAATTCCAGTCTACCTCCTGAAATCGGTTTCCTGCAATTCTGCCCCGCTTTCAAGTCCTCTTGGCAGCCTTACTTCAATATATTTTTGGACGATAGCTGTCATTTATAACTCTGCAGGTTTGTGAATTACAGTGCCCCTGAGCTCCTTTCTTCAACTCACTTTCCTGTGAGCTGGCCGCAACACCGCAGCATTGTTTCAGGCCCTAGTGTGGTTCCGGCATGGCATGCTGAGCCTTTGGTTAATTCCTCTTCATGGTGGGAAATGAGAGTTAAATTTGCCCGTACAGGCACTTCCAGCTAGTCTCTCATTGGTTCTCCCTATTCCTGTTCATTTTCCGCAGAAATGGCAAACTGGGCCAAACAGGAGTTTAAAGGCACTGACTCTCCAAGTGGGGAGAGTGTTAGTAAAGCCTCTGGAATGTTGCACCCGAGTACCAGGGGACGAAACCTGAGACACATTTGAACACGTTTCCCAATCACACGGTGGATCATACTCTGGGTTCCACAGGCATGTTTTAGCTGAAGGAAGAATCCCTTAAACCTGGAGAGTTGAGACCCATGGAATGGGTACCATGCAATATGACTTCAAAGGGTCTGCATTGGCTCACCGAACCTCACCAATCCTATCACTGCTGCGCTTTTGCCACTGTACACACGCTTGATTCTCTTTCGGAGACATATAAATCCATAGATTTTAAGATTCTTACTAGTCAGGTATATTCGTAGGCGTTTAATATGGTGTGTAGAGTCCACTTCGTTGAGCAAGGAGTAGCTCTTGTCTATTACATATTTGACTTATGGAACGGTATCTGTGCTAATTTCAATCTCTGGTTTTATGCAGCACCCCAACTCACCTTTCCCCTTAAGCAAGCATAAGTTGGTTTTCTACATTTGAGACCCTGTTCTGTTTTGTAATTCAGTTCCTGTGTAGCCAAGTTTACATTCCGTGTAGTAGTGATATCTTATGATGTTTCTTTTTCTGTGTGACTTATTTCACTTAGAATCATCGTACCTGAATCCACTCATTATGCTGCTACGGGCCTGATGATATAGATTTCATTGCTGAGTGATATTGCATTGTACGTAAGTACCACAAATTCTTTATCCATTTTTCGCTTCCTGTGATATTGAACTTGTACCGTAAACGAGGTTCTTGTAAACAGAGCCGTCCCAAACTATGGGGTGGCTGTATCTTTTTGATTTTAATTTCCCTAAGCTATAGGACCATAAGTGGAAGTGCCCTAGGCTCTGTTGCTTTGTTTTGTAGATGTTTCAGGAAACACCATACACTTCTCCAGAGTGGCTGTTGGCAATTTACATCTCGCCCATCAGCATAACAAGGCTCCCAGTTCTCCATGGCCTGTCCTGCCTTTCTGGATTTTATACTTTTTTCAGATGGCCCTTTTGACCGGGGGGCAGTGAGACTTCATTGTAGTGCAGATTTCCTTTGCAAGCTAGCTTGGTTGGCCCAAAAGTGCGTATGCGTTTTTTCCTGAATATATTCAGGAAAAAACGCATACGCCCTTTTTGGCCAAGTGCATCATTGTGGACGTTCTGCCTCTTTTCCTATGCTTTACATGCAATTCCAGTCTACCTCCTGAAATCGGTTTCCTGCAATTCTGCCCCGCTTTCAAGTCCTCTTGGCAGCCTTACTTCAATATATTTTTGGACGATAGCTGTCATTTATAACTCTGCAGGTTTGTAAATTACAGTGCCCCTGAGCTCCTTTCTTCAACTCGCTTTCTTGTGAGCTGGCCGCAACACCGCAGCATTGCTTCAGGCCCTAGTGTGGTTCCGGCATGGCACGTTGAGCCTTAGGTTAATTCCTCTTCCTGGTGGGAAATGAGAGTTAAATTTGCCCGTCCAGACACCTCCATCTAGTCTCTCATTGGTTCTCCCTATTCCTGTTCATTTTCCACAGAAATTGCAAACTGGGCCAAACAGGAGGTTAAAGGCACTGACTCTCCAAGTGGGGAGAGTGTTAGTAAAGTGACTGGAATGTTGCACCCGAGTACCAGGGGACGAAAACTGAGACACATTTGAACACGTTTCCCGATCACATGGTGGATCATACTCTGGGTTCCACATGCATGTTTTAGCTGAAGGAAGAATCCCTTAAACCTGGAGAGTTGAGACCCATGGAATGGGTACCATGCAATATGACCTCAAAGGGTCTGCATTTGCTCACCGAACCTCACCAATCCTATCACTGCTGCGTTTATGCCACTGTACACACGCTTCATTCTCTTTCGGAGACATAGAAATCCATAGGTTTTAAGATTCTTACTAGTCAGGTATATTCTTAGGCGTTTAATATGGGGTGTAGAGTCCACTTCGTTGAGCAAGGAGTACCTCTTGTCTATTACATATTTGGCTTATGGAACGGTATCTGTGCTAATTTCAATCTTTGGTTTTATGCAGCACCCCAACTCACCTTTCCCCTTAAGCAAGCATAAGTTGGTTTTCTACATTTGAGACCCTGTTCTGTTTTGTAATTCAGTTCCTGTGTAGCCAAGTTTACATTCCGTGTATTAGTGATAACTTATGATGTTTCTTTTTCTGTGTGACTTATTTCACTTAGAATCATCGTACCTGAATCCACTCATTATGCTGCTACGGGCATGATGATATAGATTTCATTGCTGAGTGATATTGCATTGTACGTAAGTACCACAAATTCTTTATCCATTTTTCACTTTCTGTGATATTGAACTTGTACTGTAAACGAGGTTCTTGTAAACAGAGCTGTCCCAAACTTTGGGGTGGCTGTGTCTTTTTGATTTTAATTTCCCTAAGCTATAGAACCGTAAGTGGAAGTGCCCTAGGCTCTGTTGCTTTGTTTTTTAGATGTTTCAGGAAACACCATACACTTCTCCAGAGTGGCTGTTGGCAATTTACATCTCGCCCATCAGCATAACAAGGCTCCCAATTCTCCATGGCCTGTCCTGCCTTTCTGGATTTTATACTTTTTTCAGATGGCCCTTTTGACCGGGGGGCAGTGAGACTTCATTGTAGTGCAGATTTCCTTTGCAAGCTTGCTTGGTTGGCCCAAAAGGGCATATGCGTTTT
Organism: Pseudorca crassidens; assembly: GCF_039906515.1. Lineage (NCBI taxonomy): Eukaryota > Metazoa > Chordata > Mammalia > Artiodactyla > Delphinidae > Pseudorca > Pseudorca crassidens. Next base: position 559,538 of record NW_027136342.1, read on the forward strand.
TTCCTGAATATATTCAGGAGAAAACGCATACGCCCTTTTTGGCCAAGTGCATCATTGTGGACGTTCTGCCTCTTTTCCTATTCTTTACATGCAATTCCAGTCTACCTCCTGAAATCGGTTTCCTGCAATTCTGCCCCGCTTTCAAGTCCTCTTGGCAGCCTTACTTCAATATATTTTTGGACGATAGCTGTCATTTATAACTCTGCAGGTTTGTGAATTACAGTGCAACTGAGCTCCTTTCTTCAACTCACTTTCCTGTGAGCTGGCCGCAACACCGCAGCATTGCTTCAGGCCCTAGTGTGGTTCCGGCATGGCACGCTGAGCCTTTGTTTAATTCCTCTTCCTGGTGGGAAATGAGAGTTAAATTTGCCCGTCCAGACACCTCCATCTAGTCTCTCATTGGTTCTCCCTATTCCTGTTCATTTTCCGCAGAAATGGCAAACTGGGCCAAACAGGAGGTTAAAGTCACTGACTCTCCAAGTGGGGAGAGTGTTAGTAAAGCCTCTGGAATGTTGCACCCGAGTACCAGGGGACGAAACCTGAGACACATTTGAACACGTTTCCCGATCACATGGTGGATCATACTCTGGGTTCCACATGCATGTTTTAGCTGAAGGAAGAATCCCTTAAACCTGGAGAGTTGAGACCCATGGAATGGGTACCATGCAATATGACCTCAAAGGGTCTGCATTTGCTCACCGAACCTCACCAATCCTATCACTGCTGCGTTTATGCCGCTGTACACACGCTTCATTCTCTTTCGGAGACATAGAAATCCATAGGTTTTAAGATTCTTACTAGTCAGGTATATTCTTAGGCGTTTAATATGGGGTGTAGAGTCCACTTCGTTGAGCAAGGAGTAGCTCTTGTCTATTACATATTTGGCTTATGGAACGGTATCTGTGCTAATTTCAATCTTTGCTTTTATGCAGCACCCCAACTCACCTTTCCCCTTAAGCAAGCATAAGTTGGTTTTCTACATTTGAGACCCTGTTCTGTTTTGTAATTCAGTTCCTGTGTAGCCAAGTTTACATTCCGTGTATTAGTGATAACTTATGATGTTTGTTTTTCTGTGTGACTTATTTCACTTAGAATCATCGTACCTGAATCCACTCATTATGCTGCTACGGGCCTGATGATATACATTTCATTGCTGAGTGATATTGCATTGTACGTAAGTACCACAACTTCTTTATCCATTTTTCACTTTCTGTGATATTGAACTTGTACTGTAAACGAGGTTCTTGTAAACAGAGCTGTCCCAAACTTTGGGGTGGCTCTGTCTTTTTGATTTTACTTTCCCTAAGCTATAGAACCGTAAGTGGAAGTGCCCTAGGCTCTGTTGCTTTGTTTTTTAGATGTTTCAGGAAACACCATACACTTCTCCAGAGTGGCTGTTGGCAATTTACATCTCGCCCATCAGCATAACAAGGCTCCCAATTCTCCATGGCCTGTCCTGCCTTTCTGGATTTTACACTTTTTTCAGATGGCCCTTTTGACTGGGGGGCAGTGAGACTTCATTGTAATGCAGATTTCCTTTGCAAGCTTGCTTGCTTGGCCAAAAAGGGCGTATGCGTTTTTTCCTGAATATATTCAGGAAAAAACGCATACGCCCTTTTTGGCCAAGTGCATCATTGTGGACGTTCTGCCTCTTTTCCTATGCTTTACATGCAATTCCAGTCTACCTCCTGAAATCGGTTTCCTGCAATTCTGCCCCGCTTTCAAGTCCTCTTGGCAGCCTTACTTCAATATATTTTTGGACGATAGCTGTCATTTATAACTCTGCAGGTTTGTGAATTACAGTGCCCCTGAGATCCTTTCTTCAACTCACTTTCCTGTGAGCTGGCCGCAACACCGCAGCATTGCTTCAGGCCCTAGTGTGGTTCCGGCATGGCATGCTGAGCCTTTGGTTAATTCCTCTTCCTGGTGGGAAATGAGAGTTAAATTTGCCCGTACAGGCACTTCCAGCTAGTCTCTCATTGGTTCTCCCTATTCCTGTTCATTTTCCGCAGAAATGGCAAACTGGGCCAAACAGGAGGTTAAAGGCACTGACTCTCCAAGTGGGGAGAGTGTTAGTAAAGCCTCTGGAATGTTGCACCCGAGTACCAGGGGAAGAAACCTGAGACACATTTGAACACGTTTCCCAATCACACGGTGGATCATACTCTGGGTTCCACAGGCATGTTTTAGCTGAAGGAAGAATCCCTTAAACCTGGAGAGTTGAGACCCATGGAATGGGTACCATGCAATATGACTTCAAAGGTTCTGCATTGGCTCACCGAACCTCACCAATCCTATCACTGCTGCGCTTTTGCCACTGTACACACGCTTGATTCTCTTTCGGAGACATATAAATCCATAGATTTTAAGATTCTTACTAGTCAGGTATATTCATAGGCGTTTACTATGGTGTGTAGAGTCCACTTCGTTGAGCAAGGAGTAGCTCTTGTCTATTACATATTTGACTTATGGAACGGTATCTGTGCTAATTTCAATCTCTGGTTTTATGCAGCACCCCAACTCACCTTTCCCCTTAAGCAAGCATAAGTTGCTTTTCTACATTTGAGACCCTGTTCTGTTTTGTAATTCAGTTCCTGTGTAGCCAAGTTTACATTCCGTGTAGTAGTGATATCTTATGATGTTTCTTTTTCTGTGTGACTTATTTCACTTAGAATCATCGTACCTGAATCCACTCATTATGCTGCTACGGGCCTGATGATATAGATTTCATTGCTGAGTGATATTGCATTGTACGTAAGTACCACAAATTCTTTATCCATTTTTCGCTTTCTGTGATATTGAACTTGTACCGTAAACGAGGTTCTTGTAAACAGAGCCCTCCCAAACTATGGGGTGGCTGTGTCTTTTTGATTTTAATTTCCCTAAGCTATAGGACCATAAGTGGAAGTGCCCTAGGCTCTGTTGCTTTGTTTTGTAGATGTTTCAGGAAACACCATACACTTCTCCAGAGTGGCTGTTGGCAATTTACATCCCGCCCATCAGCATAACAAGGCTCCCAGTTCTCCGTGGCCTGTCCTGCCTTTCTGGATTTTATACTTTTTTCAGATGGCCCTTTTGACCGGGGGGCAGTGAGACTTCATTGTAGTGCAGATTTCCTTTGCAAGCTTGCTTGGTTGGCCCAAAAGGGCGTATGCGTTTTTCCTGAATATATTCAGGAAAAAACGCATACGCCCTTTTTGGCCAAGTGCATCATTGTGGACGTTCTGCCTCTTTTCCTATTCTTTACCTGCAATTCCAGTCTACCTCCTGAAATCGGTTTCCTGCAATTCTGCCCCGCTTTCAAGTCCTCTTGGCAGCCTTACTTCAATATATTTTTGGACGATAGCTGTCATTTATAACTCTGCAGGTTTGTAAATTACAGTGCCCCTGAGCTCCTTTCTTCAACTCGCTTTCTTGTGAGCTGGCCGCAACACCGCAGCATTGCTTCAGGCCCTAGTGTGCTTCCGGCATGGCACGTGGAGCCTTAGGTTAATTCCTCTTCCTGGTGGGAAATGAGAGTTAAATTTGCCCGTCCAAACACCTCCAGCTAGTCTCTCATTGGTTCTCACTATTCCTGTTCATTTTCCGCAGAAATTGCAAACTGGGCCAAACAGGAGGTTAAAGGCACTGACTCTCCAAGTGGGGAGTGTGTTAGTAAGGTGACTGGAATGTTGCACCCGAGTACCAGGGGACGAAAACTGAGACACATTTGAACACGTTTCCCGATCACATGGTGGATCATACTCTGGGTTCCACATGCATGTTTTAGCTGAAGGAAGAATCCCTTAAACCTGGAGAGTTGAGACCCATGGAATGGGAACCATGCAATATGACCTCAAAGGGTCTGCATTTGCTCACCGAACCTCACCAATCCTATCACTGCTGCGTTTATGCCGCTGTACACACGCTTCATTCTCTTTCGCAGACATAGAAATCCATAGGTTTTAAGATTCTTACTAGTCAGGTATATTCTTAGGCGTTTAATATGGGGTGTAGAGTCCACTTCGTTGAGCAAGGAGTAGCTCTTGTCTATTACATATTTGACTTATGGAACGGTATCTGTGCTAATTTCAATCTCTGGTTTTATGCAGCACCCCAACTCACCTTTCCCCTTAAGCAAGCATAAGTTGGTTTTCTACATTTGAGACCCTGTTCTGTTTTGTAATTCAGTTCCTGTGTAGCCAAGTTTACATTCCGTGTAGTAGTGATATCTTATGATGTTTCTTTTTCTGTGTGACTTATTTCACTTAGAATCATCGTACCTGAATCCACTCATTATGCTGCTACGGGCCTGATGATATAGATTTCATTGCTGAGTGATATTGCATTGTACGTAAGTACCACAAATTCTTTATCCATTTTTCGCTTTCTGTGATATTGAACTTGTACTGTAAACGAGGTTCTTGTAAACAGAGCCGTCCCAAACTATGGGGTGGCTGTATCTTTTTGATTTTAATTTCCCTAAGCTATAGGACCATAAGTGGAAGTGCCCTAGGCTCTGTTGCTTTGTTTTGTAGATGTTTCAGGAAACACCATACACTTCTCCAGAGTGGCTGTTGGCAATTTACATCCCGCCCATCAGCATAACAAGGCTCCCAGTTCTCCGTGGCCTGTCCTGCCTTTCTGGATTTTATACTTTTTTCAGATGGCCCTTTTGACCGGGGGGCAGTGAGACTTCATTGTAGTGCAGATTTCCTTTGCAAGCTTGCTTGGTTGGCCAAAAAGGGCGTATGCGTTTTTTCCTGAATATATTCAGGAAAAAACGCATACGCCCTTTTTGGCCAATTGCATCATTGTGGACGTTCTGCCTCTTTTCCTATGCTTTACCTGCAATTCCAGTCTACCTCCTGAAATCGGTTTCCTGCAATTCTGCCCCGCTTTCAAGTCCTCTTGGCAGCCTTACTTCAATATATTTTTGGACGATAGCTGTCATTTATAACTCTGCAGGTTTGTGAATTACAGTGCCCCTGAGCTCCTTTCTTCAACTCGCTTTCTTATGAGCTGGCCGCAACACCGCAGCATTGCTTCAGGCCCTAGTGTGCTTCCGACATGGCACGTTAAGCCTTAGGTTAATTCCTCCTCCTGGTGGGAAATGAGAGTTAAATTTGCCCGTCCAAACACCTCCAGCTAGTCTCTCATTGGTTCTCACTATTCCTGTTCATTTTCCGCAGAAATTGCAAACTGGGCCAAACAGGAGGTTAAAGGCACTGACTCTCCAAGTGGGGAGTGTGTTAGTAAGGTGACTGGAATGTTGCACCCGAGTACCAGGGGACGAAAACTGAGACACATTTGAACACGTTTCCCGATCACATGGTGGATCATACTCTGGGTTCCACATGCATGTTTTAGCTGAAGGAAGAATCCCTTAAACCTGGAGAGTTGAGACCCATGGAATGGGTACCATGCAATATGACCTCAAAGGGTCTGCATTTGCTCACCGAACCTCACCAATCCTATCACTGCTGCGTTTATGCCGCTGTACACACGCTTCATTCTCTTTCGGAGACATAGAAATCCATAGGTTTTAAGATTCTTACTAGTCAGGTATATTCTTAGGCGTTTAATATGGGGTGTAGAGTCCACTTCGTTGAGCAAGGAGTAGCTCTTGTCTATTACATATTTGGCTTATGGAACGGTATCTGTGCTAATTTCAATCTCTGGTTTTATGCAGCACCCCAACTCACCTTTCCCCTTAAGCAAGCATAAGTTGGTTTTCTACATTTGAGACCCTGTTCTGTTTTGTAATTCAGTTCCTGTGTAGCCAAGTTTACATTCCGTGTAGTAGTGATATCTTATGATGTTTCTTTTTCTGTGTGACTTATTTCACTTAGAATCATCGTACCTGAATCCACTCATTATGCTGCTACGGGCATGATGATATAGATTTCATTGCTGAGTGATATTGCATTGTACGTAAGTACCACAAATTCTTTATCCATTTTTCGCTTTCTGTGATATTGAACTTGTACCGTAAACGAGGTTCTTGTAAACAGAGCCGTCCCAAACTATGGGGTGGCTGTATCTTTTTGATTTTAATTTCCCTAAGCTATAGGACCATAAGTGGAAGTGCCCTAGGCTCTGTTGCTTTGTTTTTTAGATGTTTCAGGAAACACCATACACTTCTCCAGAGTGGCTGTTGGCAATTTACATCCCGCCCATCAGCATAACAAGGCTCCCAGTTCTCCATGGCCTGTCCTGCCTTTCTGGATTTTATACTTTTTTCAGATGGCCCTTTTGACCGGGGGGCAGTGAGACTTCATTGTAGTGCAGATTTCCTTTGCAAGCTTGCTTGGTTGGCCCAAAAGTGCGTATGCGTTTTTTCCTGAATATATTCAGGAAAAAACGCATACGCCCTTTTTGGCCAAGTGCATCATTGTGGACGTTCTGCCTCTTTTCCTATGCTTTACATGCAATTCCAGTCTACCTCCTGAAATCGGTTTCCTTCAATTCTGCCCCGCTTTCAAGTCCTCTTGGCAGCCTTACTTCAATAGATTTTTGGACGATAGCTGTCATTTATAACTCTGCAGGTTTGTGAATTACAGTGCAACTGAGCTCCTTTCTTCAACTCGCTTTCTTGTGAGCTGGCCGCAACACCGCAGCATTGCTTCAGGCCCTAGTGTGGTTCCGGCATGGCACGTTGAGCCTTAGGTTAATTCCTCTTCCTGGTGGGAAATGAGAGTTAAATTTGCCCGTCCAGACACCTCCATCTAGTCTCTCATTGGTTCTCCCTATTCCTGTTCATTTTCCACAGAAATTGCAAACTGGGCCAAACAGGAGGTTAAAGGCACTGACTCTCCAAGTGGGGAGAGTGTTAGTAAAGTGACTGGAATGTTGCACCCGAGTACCAGGGGACGAAAACTGAGACACATTTGAACACGTTTCCCGATCACATGGTGGATCATACTCTGGGTTCCACATGCATGTTTTAGCTGAAGGAAGAATCCCTTAAACCTGGAGAGTTGAGACCCATGGAATGGGTACCATGCAATATGACCTCAAAGGGTCTGCATTTGCTCACCGAACCTCACCAATCCTATCACTGCTGCGTTTATGCCGCTGTACACACGCTTCATTCTCTTTCGGAGACATAGAAATCCATAGGTTTTAAGATTCTTACTAGTCAGGTATATTCTTAGGCGTTTAATATGGGGTGTAGAGTCCACTTCGTTGAGCAAGGAGTAGCTCTTGTCTATTACATATTTGGCTTATGGAACGGTATCTGTGCTAATTTCAATCTCTGGTTTTATGCAGCACCCCAACTCACCTTTCCCCTTAAGCAAGCATAAGTTGGTTTTCTACATTTGAGACCCTGTTCTGTTTTGTAATTCAGTTCCTGTGTAGCCAAGTTTACATTCCGTGTATTAGTGATATCTTATGATGTTTCTTTTTCTGTGTGACTTATTTCACTTAGAATCATCGTACCTGAATCCACTCATTATGCTGCTACGGGCCTGATGATATACATTTCATTGCTGAGTGATATTGCATTGTACGTAAGTACCACAACTTCTTTATCCATTTTTCACTTTCTGTGATATTGAACTTGTACTGTAAACGAGGTTCTTGTAAACAGAGCTGTCCCAAACTTTGGGGTGGCTGTGTCTTTTTGATTTTAATTTCCCTAAGCTATAGGACCATAAGTGGAATTGCCCTAGGCTCTGTTGCTTTGTTTTTTAGATGTTTCAGGAAACACCATACACTTCTCCAGAGTGGCTGTTGGCAATTTACATCTCGCCCATCAGCATAACAAGGCTCCCAATTCTCCATGGCCTGTCCTGCCTTTCTGGATTTTACACTTTTTTCAGATGGCCCTTTTGACTGGGGGGCAGTGAGACTTCATTGTAATGCAGATTTCCTTTGCAAGCTTGCTTGCTTGGCCAAAAAGGGCGTATGCGTTTTTTCCTGAATATATTCAGGAAAAAACGCATACGCCCTTTTTGGCCAAGTGCATCATTGTGGACGTTCTGCCTCTTTTCCTATGCTTTACATGCAATTCCAGTCTACCTCCTGAAATCGGTTTCCTGCAATTCTGCCCCGCTTTCAAGTCCTCTTGACAGCCTTACTTCAATATATTTTTGGACGATAGCTGTCATTTATAACTCTGCAGGTTTGTGAATTACAGTGCCCCTGAGCTCCTTTCTTCAACTCGCTTTCCTGTGAGCTGGCCGCAACACCGCAGCATTGTTTCAGGCCCTAGTGTGGTTCCGGCATGGCATGCTGAGCCTTTGGTTAATTCCTCTTCCTGGTGGGAAATGAGAGTTAAATTTGCCCGTACAGGCACTTCCAGCTAGTCTCTCATTGGTTCTCCCTATTCCTGTTCATTTTCCGCAGAAATGGCAAACTGGGCCAAACAGGAGGTTAAAGGCACTGACTCTCCAAGTGGGGAGAGTGTTAGTAAAGCGTCTGGAATGTTGCACCCGAGTACCAGGGGACGAAACCTGAGACACATTTGAACAAGTTTCCCAATCACACGGTGGATCATACTCTGGGTTCCACAGGCATGTTTTAGCTGAAGGAAGAATCCCTTAAACCTGGAGAGTTGAGACCCATGGAATGGGTACCATGCAATATGACTTCAAAGGTTCTGCATTGGCTCACCGAACCTCACCAATCCTATCACTGCTGCGCTTTTGCCACTGTACACACGCTTGATTCTCTTTCGGAGACATATAAATCCATAGATTTTAAGATTCTTACTAGTCAGGTATATTCGTAGGCGTTTAATATGGTGTGTAGAGTCCACTTCGTTGAGCAAGGAGTAGCTCTTGTCTATTACATATTTGACTTATGGAACGGTATCTGTGCTAATTTCAATCTCTGGTTTTATGCAGCACCCCAACTCACCTTTCCCCTTAAGCAAGCATAAGTTGGTTTTCTACATTTGAGACCCTGTTCTGTTTTGTAATTCAGTTCCTGTGTAGCCAAGTTTACATTCCGTGTAGTAGTGATATCTTATGATGTTTCTTTTTCTGTGTGACTTATTTCACTTAGAATCATCGTACCTGAATCCACTCATTATGCTGCTACGGGCCTGATGATATAGATTTCATTGCTGAGTGATATTGCATTGTACGTAAGTACCACAAATTCTTTATCCATTTTTCGCTTTCTGTGATATTGAACTTGTACCGTAAACGAGGTTCTTGTAAACAGAGCCGTCCCAAACTATGGGGTGGTTGTATCTTTTTGATTTTAATTTCCCTAAGCTATAGGACCATAAGTGGAAGTGCCCTAGGCTCTGTTGCTTTGTTTTGTAGATGTTTCAGGAAACACCATACACTTCTCCAGAGTGGCTGTTGGCAATTTACATCCCGCCCATCAGCATAACAAGGCTCCCAGTTCTCCATGGCCTGTCCTGCCTTTCTGGATTTTATACTTTTTTCAGATGGCCCTTTTGACCAGGGGGCAGTGAGACTTCATTGTAGTGCAGATTTCCTTTACAAGCTTGCTTGGTTGGCCCAAAAGTGCGTATGCGTTTTTTCCTGAATATATTCAGGAAAAAACGCATACGCCCTTTTTGGCCAAGTGCATCATTGTGGACGTTCTGCCTCTTTTCCTATGCTTTACATGCAATTCCAGTCTACCTCCTGAAATCGGTTTCCTGCAATTCTGCCCCGCTTTCAAGTCCTCTTGGCAGCCTTACTTCAATATATTTTTGGACGATAGCTGTCATTTATAACTCTGCAGGTTTGTAAATTACAGTGCCCCTGAGCTCCTTTCTTCAACTCGCTTTCTTGTGAGCTGGCCGCAACACCGCAGCATTGCTTCAGGCCCTAGTGTGGTTCCGGCATGGCACGTTGAGCCTTAGGTTAATTCCTCTTCCTGGTGGGAAATGAGAGTTAAATTTGCCCGTCCAGACACCTCCATCTAGTCTCTCATTGGTTCTCCCTATTCCTGTTCATTTTCCACAGAAATTGCAAACTGGGCCAAACAGGAGGTTAAAGGCACTGACTCTCCAAGTGGGGAGAGTGTTAGTAAAGTGACTGGAATGTTGCACCCGAGTACCAGGGGACGAAAACTGAGACACATTTGAACACGTTTCCCGATCACATGGTGGATCATACTCTGGGTTCCACATGCATGTTTTAGCTGAAGGAAGAATCCCTTAAACCTGGAGAGTTGAGACCCATGGAATGGGTACCATGCAATATGACCTCAAAGGGTCTGCATTTGCTCACCGAACCTCACCAATCCTATCACTGCTGCGTTTATGCCGCTGTACACACGCTTCATTCTCTTTCGGAGACATAGAAATCCATAGGTTTTAAGATTCTTACTAGTCAGGTATATTCTTAGGCGTTTAATATGGGGTGTAGAGTCCACTTCGTTGAGCAAGGAGTAGCTCTTGTCTATTACATATTTGGCTTATGGAACGGTATCTGTGCTAATTTCAATCTTTGGTTTTATGCAGCACCCCAACTCACCTTTCCCCTTAAGCAAGCATAAGTTGGTTTTCTACATTTGAGACCCTGTTCTGTTTTGTAATTCAGTTCCTGTGTAGCCAGGTTTACATTCCGTGTAGTAGTGATATCTTATGATGTTTCTTTTTCTGTGTGACTTATTTCACTTAGAATCATCGTACCTGAATCCACTCATTATGCTGCTACGGGCCTGATGATATACATTTCATTGCTGAGTGATATTGCATTGTACGTAAGTACCACAACTTCTTTATCCATTTTTCACTTTCTGTGATATTGAACTTGTACTGTAAACGAGGTTCTTGTAAACAGAGCTGTCCCAAACTTTGGGGTGGCTCTGTCTTTTTGATTTTAATTTCCCTAAGCTATAGAACCATAAGTGGAAGTGCCCTAGGCTCTGTTGCTTTGTTTTTTAGATGTTTCAGGAAACACCATACACTTCTCCAGAGTAGCTGTTGGCAATTTACATCCCGCCCATCAGCATAACAAGGCTCCCAATTCTCCATGGCCTGTCCTGCCTTTCTAGATTTTACACTTTTTTCAGATGGCCCTTTGGACCGGGGGGCAGTGAGACTTCATTGTAGTGCAGATTTCTTTGCAAGCTTGCTTGGTTGGCCAAAAAGGGCAATGCGTTTTTTCCTGAATATATTCAGGAAAAAACGCATACGCCCTTTTTGGCCAAGTGCATCATTGTGGACGTTCTGCCTCTTTTCCTATGCTTTACATGCAATTCCAGTCTACCTCCTGAAATCGGTTTCCTGCAATTCTGCCCCGCATTCAAGTCCTCTTGGCAGCCTTACTTCAATATATTTTTGGACGATAGCTGTCATTTATAACTCTGCAGGTTTGTTAATTACAGTGCCTCTGAGCTCCTTTCTTCAACTCGCTTTCTTGTGAGCTGGCCGCAACACCGCAGGATTGCTTCAGGCCCTAGTGTCGTTCCGGCATGGCACGCTGAGCCTTTGGTTAATTCCTCTTCCTGGTGGGAAATGAGAGTTAAATTTGCCCGTCCAGACACCTCCAGCTAGTCTCTCATTGGTTCTCCCTATTCCTGTTCATCTTCCGCAGAAATTGCAAACTGGGCCAAACAGGAGGTTAAAGGCACTGACTCTCCACGTGGGGAGAGTGTTAGTAAAGCGACTGGAATGTTGCACCCGAGTACCAGGGGACGAAAACTGAGACACATTTGAACACGTTTCCCGATCACATGGTGGATCATACTCTGGGTTCCACATGCATGTTTTAGCTGAAGGAAGAATCCCTTAAACCTGGAGAGTTGAGACCCATGGAATGGGTACCATGCAATATGACCTCAAAGGGTCTGCATTTGCTCACCGAACCTCACCAATCCTATCACTGCTGCGTTTATGCCGCTGTACACATGCTTCATTCTCTTTCGGAGACATAGAAATCCATAGGTTTTAAGATTCTTACTAGTCAGGTATATTCTTAGGCGTTTAATATGGGGTGTAGAGTCCACTTCGTTGAGCAAGGAGTAGCTCTTGTCTATTACATATTTGGCTTATGGAACGGTATCTGTGCTAATTTCAATCTCTGGTTTTATGCAGCACCCAAACTCACCTTTCCCCTTAAGCAAGCATAAGTTGGTTTTCTACATTTGAGACCCTGTTCTGTTTTGTAATTCAGTTCCTGTGTAGCCAAGTTTACATTCCGTGTATTAGTGATATCTTATGATGTTTCTTTTTCTGTGTGACTTATTTCACTTAGAATCATCGTACCTGAATCCACTCATTATGCTGCTACGGGCCTGATGATATAGATTTCATTGCTGAGTGATATTGCATTGTACGTAAGTACCACAACTTCTTTATCCATTTTTCACTTTCTGTGATATTGAACTTGTACTGTAAACGAGGTTCTTGTAAACAGAGCTGTCCCAAACTTTGGGGTGGCTGTGTCTTTTTGATTTTAATTTCCCTAAGCTATAGGACCGTAAGTGGAAGTGCCCTAGGCTCTGTTGCTTTGTTTTTTAGATGTTTCAGGAAACACCATACACTTCTCCAGAGTGGCTGTTGGCAATTTACATCTCGCCCATCAGCATAACAAGGCTCCCAATTCTCCATGGCCTGTCCTGCCTTTCTGGATTTTATACTTTTTTCAGATGGCCCTTTTGACCGGGGGGCAGTGAGACTTCATTGTAGTGCAGATTTCCTTTGCAAGCTTGCTTGGTTGGCCCAAAAGGGCGTATGCGTTTTTTCCTGAATATATTCAGGAAAAAACGCATACGCACTTTTTGGCCAAGTGCATCATTGTGGACGTTCTGCCTCTTTTCCTATGCTTTACATGCAATTCCAGTCTACCTCCTGAAATCGGTTTCCTGCAATTCTGCCCCGCTTTCAAGTCCTCTTGGCAGCCTTACTTCAATATATTTTTGGACGATAGCTGTCATTTTTAACTCTGCAGGTTTGTGAATTACAGTGCCCCTGAGCTCCTTTCTTCAACTCGTTTTCTTGTGAGCTGGCCGCAACACCGCAGCATTGCTTCAGGCCCTAGTGTGGTTCAGGCATGGCACGTTGAGCCTTAGGTTAATTCCTCTTCCTGGTGGGAAATGAGAGTTAAATTTGCCCGTCCAGACACCTCCAGTTAGTCTCTCATTGGTTCTCCCTATTCCTGTTCATCTTCCGCAGAAATTGCAAACTGGGCCAAACAGGAGGTTAAAGGCACTGACTCTCCAAGTGGGGAGAGTGTTAGTAAGGCGACTGGAATGTTGCACCCGAGTACCAGGGGACGAAACCTGAGACACATTTGAACACGTTTCCCGATCACACGGTGGATCATACTCTGGGTTCCACATGCATGTTTTAGCTGAAGGAAGAATCCCTTAAACCTGGAGAGTTGAGACCCATGGAATGGGTACCATGCAATATGACCTCAAAGGGTCTGCATTTGCTCACCGAACCTCACCAATCCTATCACTGCTGCATTTATGCCGCTGTACACACGCTTGATTCTCTTTCAGAGACATAGAAATCCATAGGTTTTAAGATTCTTACTAGTCAGGTATATTCTTAGGCGTTTAATATGGGGTTTAGAGTCCACTTCGTTGAGCAAGGAGTAGCTCTTGTCTATTACATATTTGGCTTATGGAACGGTATCTGTGCTAATTTCAATCTCTGGTTTTATGCAGCACCCCAACTCACCTTTCCCCTTAAGGAAGCATAAGTTGGTTTTCTACATTTGAGACCCTGTTCTGTTTTGTAATTCAGTTCCTGTGTAGCCAAGTTTACATTCCGTGTAGTAGTGATATCTTATGATGTTTCTTTTTCTGTGTGACTTATTTCACTTAGAATCATCGTACCTGCATCCACTCATTATGCTGCTACGGGCCTGATGACATAGATTTCATTGCTGAGTGATATTGCATTGTATGTACCTACCACAACTTCTTTATCCATTTTTCACTTTCTGTGATATTGAACTCGTACTGTAAACGAGGTTCTTGTAAACAGAGCTGTCCCAAACTTTGGGGTGGCTGTGTCTTTTTGATTTTAATTTCCCTAAGCTATAGGACCGTAAGTGGAAGTGCCCTAGGCTCTGTTGCTTTGTTTTTTAGATGTTTCAGGAAACACCATACACTTCTCCAGAGTGGCTGTTGGCAATTTACATCTCGCCCATAAGCATAACAAGGCTCCCAATTCTCCATGGCCTGTCCTGCCTTTCTGGATTTTACACTTTTTTCAGATGGCCCTTTTGACTGGGGGGCAGTGAGACTACATTGTAATGCAGATTTCCTTTGCAAGCTTGCTTGGTTGGCCAAAAAGTGCGTATGCGTTTTTTCCTGAATATATTCAGGAAAAAACACATACGCCCTTTTTGGCCAAGTGCATCATTGTGGACGTTCTGCCTCTTTTCCTATGCTTTACATGCAATTCCAGTCTACCTCCTGAAATCGGTTTCCTGCAATTCTGCCCCGCTTTCAAGTCCTCTTGGCAGCCTTACTTCAATATATTTTTGGACGATAGCTGTCATTTATAACTCTGCATGTTTGTGAATTACAGTGCCCCTGAGCTCCTTTCTTCAACTCACTTTCTTGTGAGCTGGCCGCAACACCGCAGCATTGTTTCAGGCCCTAGTGTGGTTCCGGCATGGCACGCTGAGCCTTTGGTTAATTCCTCTTCCTGGTGGGAAATGAGAGTTAAATTTGCCCGTACAGGCACTTCCAGCTAGTCTCTCATTGGTTCTCCCTATTCCTGTTCATTTTCCGCAGAAATGGCAAACTGGGCCAAACAGGATGTTAAAGGCACTGACTCTCCAAGTGGGGAGAGTGTTAGTAAAGCGACTGGAATGTTGCACCCGATTACCAGGAGACAAAAACTGAGACACATTTGAACACGTTTCCCGATCACACGGTGGATCATACTCTGGGTTCCACATGCATGTTTTAGCTGAAGGAAGAATCCCTTAAACCTGGAGAGTTGAGACCCATGGAATGGGTACCATGCAATATGACTTCAAAGGGTCTGCATTTGCTCACCGAACCTCACCAATCCTATCACTGCTGCGTTTATGCCGCTGTACACACGCTTGATTCTCTTTTGGAGACATATAAATCCATAGGTTTTAAGATTCTTACTAGTCAGGTATATTCTTAGGCGTTTAATATGTGGTGTAGATTCCACTTCGTTGAGCAAGGAGTAGCTCTTGTCTATTACATATTTGGCTTATGGAACGGTATCTGTGCTAATTTCAATCTCTGGTTTTATGCAGCACCCCAACTCACCTTTCCCCTTAAGCAAGCATAAGTTGGTTTTCTACATTTGAGACCCTGTTCTGTTTTGTAATTCAGTTCCTGTGTAGCCAAGTTTACATTCCGTGTAGTAGTGATATCTTATGATGTTTCTTTTTCTGTGTGACTTATCTCACTTAGAATCATCGTACCTGAATCCACTCATTATGCTGCTATGGGCCTGATGACATAGATTTCATTGCTGAGTGATATTGCATTGTACGTAAGTACCACAACTTCTTTATCCATTTTTCGCTTTCTGTGATATTGAACTTGTACTGTAAACGAGGTTCTTGTAAACAGAGCTGTCCCAAACTTTGGGGTGGCTGTGTCTTTTTGATTTTAATTTCCCTAAGCTATAGAACCGTAAGTGGAAGTGCCCTAGGCTCTGTTGCTTTGTTTTTTAGATGTTTCAGGAAACACCATACACTTCTCCAGAGTGGCTGTTGGCAATTTACATCTCGCCCATCAGCATAACAAGGCTCCCAATTCTCCATGGCCTGTCCTGCCTTTCTGGATTTTATACTTTTTTCAGATGGCCCTTTTGACCGGGGGGCAGTGAGACTTCATTGTAGTGCAGATTTCCTTTGCAAGCTTGCTTGGTTGGCCCAAAAGGGCGTATGCGTTTTTTCCTGAATATATTCAGGAAAAAACGCATACGCACTTTTTGGCCAAGTGCATCATTGTGGACGTTCTGCCTCTTTTCCTATGCTTTACATGCAATTCCAGTCTACCTCCTGAAATCGGTTTCCTGCAATTCTGCCCCGCTTTCAAGTCCTCTTGGCAGCCTTACTTCAATATATTTTTGGACGATAGCTGTCATTTTTAACTCTGCAGGTTTGTGAATTACAGTGCCCCTGAGCTCCTTTCTTTAACTCGTTTTCTTGTGAGCTGGCCGCAACACCGCAGCATTGCTTCAGGCCCTAGTGTGGTTCAGGCATGGCACGTTGAACCTTAGGTTAATTCCTCTTCCTGGTGGGAAATGAGAGTTAAATTTGCCCGTCCAGACACCTCCAGCTAGTCTCTCATTGGTTCTCCCTATTCCTGTTCATTTTCCGCAGAAATTGCAAACTGGGCCAAACAGGAGGTTAAAGGCACTGACTCTCCAAGTGGGGAGAGTGTTAGTAAGGCGACTGGAATGTTGCACCCGAGTACCAGGGGACGAAACCTGAGACACATTTGAACACGTTTCCCGATCACACGGTGGATCATACTCTGGGTTCCACATGCATGTTTTAGCTGAAGGAAGAATCCCTTAAACCTGGAGAGTTGAGACCCGTGGAATGGGTACCATGCAATATGACCTCAAAGGGTCTGCATTTGCTCACCGAACCTCACCAATCCTATCACTGCTGCATTTATGCCGCTGTACACACGCTTGATTCTCTTTCAGAGACATAGAAATCCATAGGTTTTAAGATTCTTTCTAGTCAGGTATATTCTTAGGCGTTTAATATGGGGTTTAGAGTCCACTTCGTTGAGCAAGGAGTAGCTCTTGTCTATTACATATTTGGCTTATGGAATGGTATCTGTGCTAATTTCAATCTCTGGTTTTATGCAGCACCCCAACTCACCTTTCCCCTTAAGGAAGCATAAGTTGGTTTTCTACATTTGAGACCCTGTTCTGTTTTGTAATTCAGTTCCTGTGTAGCCAAGTTTACATTCCGTGTAGTAGTGATATCTTATGATGTTTCTTTTTCTGTGTGACTTATTTCACTTAGAATCATCATACCTGAATCCACTCATTATGCTGCTACGGGCCTGATGATATACATTTCATTGCTGAGTGATATTGCATTGTACGTAAGTACCACAACGTCTTTATCCATTTTTCACTTTCTGTGATATTGAACTTGTACTGTAAACGAGGTTCTTGTAAACAGAGCTGTCCCAAACTTTGGGGTGGCTGTGTCTTTTTGATTTTAATTTCCCTAAGCTATAGAACCGTATGTGGAAGTGCCCTAGGCTCTGTTGCTTTGTTTTTTAGATGTTTCAGGAAACACCATACACTTCTCCAGAGTGGCTGTTGGCAATTTACATCTCGCCCATAAGCATAACAAGGCTCCCAATTCTCCATGGCCTGTCCTGCCTTTCTGGATTTTACACTATTTTCAGATGGCCCTTTTGACTGGGGGGCAGTGAGACTACATTGTAATGCAGATTTCCTTTGCAAGCTTGCTTGGTTGGCCAAAAAGTGCGTATGCGTTTTTTCCTGAATATATTCAGGAAAAAACACATACGCCCTTTTTGGCCAAGTGCATCATTGTGGACGTTCTGCCTCTTTTCCTATGCTTTACATGCAATTCCAGTCTACCTCCTGAAATCGGTTTCCTGCAATTCTGCCCCGCTTTCAAGTCCTCTTGGCATCCTTACTTCAATATATTTTTGGACGATAGCTGTCATTTATAACTCTGCATGTTTGTGAATTACAGTGCCCCTGAGCTCCTTTCTTCAACTCACTTTCTTGTGAGCTGGCCGCAACACCGCAGCATTGCTTCAGGCCCTAGTGTGGTTCCGGCATGGCACGCTGAGCCTTTGGTTAATTCCTCTTCCTGGTGGGAAATGAGAGTTAAATTTGCCCGTACAGGCACTTCCAGCTAGTCTCTCATTGGTTCTCCCTATTCCTGTTCATTTTCCACAGAAATTGCAAACTGGGCCAAACAGGAGGTTAAAGGCACTGACTCTCCAAGTGGGGAGAGTGTTAGTAAAGTGACTGGAATGTTGCACCCGAGTACCAGGGGACGAAAACTGAGACACATTTGAACACGTTTCCCGATCACATGGTGGATCATACTCTGGGTTCCACATGCATGTTTTAGCTGAAGGAAGAATCCCTTAAACCTGGAGAGTTGAGACCCATGGAATGGGTACCATGCAATATGACCTCAAAGGGTCTGCATTTGCTCACCGAACCTCACCAATCCTATCACTGCTGCGTTTATGCCGCTGTACACACGCTTCATTCTCTTTCGGAGACATAGAAATCCATAGGTTTTAAGATTCTTACTAGTCAGGTATATTCTTAGGCGTTTAATATGGGGTGTAGAGTCCACTTCGTTGAGCAAGGAGTAGCTCTTGTCTATTACATATTTGGCTTATGGAACGGTATCTGTGCTAATTTCAATCTTTGGTTTTATGCAGCACCCCAACTCACCTTTCCCCTTAAGCAAGCATAAGTTGGTTTTCTACATTTGAGACCCTGTTCTGTTTTGTAATTCAGTTCCTGTGTAGCCAGGTTTACATTCCGTGTAGTAGTGATATCTTATGATGTTTCTTTTTCTGTGTGACTTATTTCACTTAGAATCATCGTACCTGAATCCACTCATTATGCTGCTACGGGCCTGATGATATACATTTCATTGCTGAGTGATATTGCATTGTACGTAAGTACCACAACTTCTTTATCCATTTTTCACTTTCTGTGATATTGAACTTGTACTGTAAACGAGGTTCTTGTAAACAGAGCTGTCCCAAACTTTGGGGTGGCTCTGTCTTTTTGATTTTAATTTCCCTAAGCTATAGAACCATAAGTGGAAGTGCCCTAGGCTCTGTTGCTTTGTTTTTTAGATGTTTCAGGAAACACCATACACTTCTCCAGAGTAGCTGTTGGCAATTTACATCCCGCCCATCAGCATAACAAGGCTCCCAATTCTCCATGGCCTGTCCTGCCTTTCTAGATTTTACACTTTTTTCAGATGGCCCTTTGGACCGGGGGGCAGTGAGACTCCATTGTAGTGCAGATTTCTTTGCAAGCTTGCTTGGTTGGCCAAAAAGGGCAATGCGTTTTTTCCTGAATATATTCAGGAAAAAACGCATACGCCCTTTTTGGCCAAGTGCATCATTGTGGACGTTCTGCCTCTTTTCCTATGCTTTACATGCAATTCCAGTCTACCTCCTGAAATCGGTTTCCTGCAATTCTGCCCCGCATTCAAGTCCTCTTGGCAGCCTTACTTCAATATATTTTTGGACGATAGCTGTCATTTATAACTCTGCAGGTTTGTTAATTACAGTGCCTCTGAGCTCCTTTCTTCAACTCGCTTTCTTGTGAGCTGGCCGCAACACCGCAGGATTGCTTCAGGCCCTAGTGTCGTTCCGGCATGGCACGCTGAGCCTTTGGTTAATTCCTCTTCCTGGTGGGAAATGAGAGTTAAATTTGCCCGTCTAGACACCTCCAGCTAGTCTCTCATTGGTTCTCCCTATTCCTGTTCATCTTCCGCAGAAATTGCAAACTGGGCCAAACAGGAGGTTAAAGGCACTGACTCTCCACGTGGGGAGAGTGTTAGTAAAGCGACTGGAATGTTGCACCCGAGTACCAGGGGACGAAAACTGAGACACATTTGAACACGTTTCCCGATCACATGGTGGATCATACTCTGGGTTCCACATGCATGTTTTAGCTGAAGGAAGAATCCCTTAAACCTGGAGAGTTGAGACCCATGGAATGGGTACCATGCAATATGACCTCAAAGGGTCTGCATTTGCTCACCGAACCTCACCAATCCTATCACTGCTGCGTTTATGCCGCTGTACACATGCTTCATTCTCTTTCGGAGACATAGAAATCCATAGGTTTTAAGATTCTTACTAGTCAGGTATATTCTTAGGCGTTTAATATGGGGTGTAGAGTCCACTTCGTTGAGCAAGGAGTAGCTCTTGTCTATTACATATTTGGCTTATGGAACGGTATCTGTGCTAATTTCAATCTCTGGTTTTATGCAGCACCCAAACTCACCTTTCCCCTTAAGCAAGCATAAGTTGGTTTTCTACATTTGAGACCCTGTTCTGTTTTGTAATTCAGTTCCTGTGTAGCCAAGTTTACATTCCGTGTATTAGTGATATCTTATGATGTTTCTTTTTCTGTGTGACTTATTTCACTTAGAATCATCGTACCTGAATCCACTCATTATGCTGCTACGGGCCTGATGATATACATTTCATTGCTGAGTGATATTGCATTGTACGTAAGTACCACAACTTCTTTATCCATTTTTCACTTTCTGTGATATTGAACTTGTACTGTAAACGAGGTTCTTGTAAACAGAGCTGTCCCAAACTTTGGGGTGGCTGTGTCTTTTTGATTTTAATTTCCCTAACCTATAGGACCGTAAGTGGAAGTGCCCTAGGCTCTGTTGCTTTGTTTTTTAGATGTTTCAGGAAACACCATACACTTCTCCAGAGTGGCTGTTGGCAATTTACATCTCGCCCATCAGCATAACAAGGCTCCCAATTCTCCATGGCCTGTCCTGCCTTTCTGGATTTTATACTTTTTTCAGATGGCCCTTTTGACCGGGGGGCAGTGAGACTTCATTGTAGTGCAGATTTCCTTTGCAAGCTTGCTTGGTTGGCCCAAAAGGGCGTATGCGTTTTTTCCTGAATATATTCAGGAAAAAACGCATACGCCCTTTTTGGCCAAGTGCATCATTGTGGACGTTCTGCCTCTTTTCCTATGCTTTACATGCAATTCCAGTCTACCTCCTGAAATCGGTTTCCTGCAATTCTGCCCCGCTTTCAAGTCCTCTTGGCAGCCTTACTTCAATATATTTTTGGACGATAGCTGTCATTTTTAACTCTGCAGGTTTGTGAATTACAGTGCCCCTGAGCTCCTTTCTTCAACTCGTTTTCTTGTGAGCTGGCCGCAACACCGCAGCATTGCTTCAGGCCCTAGTGTGGTTCAGGCATGGCACGTTGAGCCTTAGGTTAATTCCTCTTCCTGGTGGGAAATGAGAGTTAAATTTGCCCGTCCAGACACCTCCAGCTAGTCTCTCATTGGTTCTCCCTATTCCTGTTCATCTTCCGCAGAAATTGCAAACTGGGCCAAACAGGAGGTTAAAGGCACTGACTCTCCAAGTGGGGAGAGTGTTAGTAAGGCGACTGGAATGTTGCACCCGAGTACCAGGGGACGAAACCTGAGACACATTTGAACACGTTTCCCGATCACACGGTGGATCATACTCTGGGTTCCACATGCATGTTTTAGCTGAAGGAAGAATCCCTTAAACCTGGAGAGTTGAGACCCGTGGAATGGGTACCATGCAATATGACCTCAAAGGGTCTGCATTTGCTCACCGAACCTCACCAATCCTATCACTGCTGCATTTATGCCGCTGTACACACGCTTGATTCTCTTTCAGAGACATAGAAATCCATAGGTTTTAAGATTCTTACTAGTCAGGTATATTCTTAGGCGTTTAATATGGGGTTTAGAGTCCACTTCGTTGAGCAAGGAGTAGCTCTTGTCTATTACATATTTGGCTTATGGAACGGTATCTGTGCTAATTTCAATCTCTGGTTTTATGCAGCACCCCAACTCACCTTTCCCCTTAAGGAAGCATAAGTTGGTTTTCTACATTTGAGACCCTGTTCTGTTTTGTAATTCAGTTCCTGTGTAGCCAAGTTTACATTCCGTGTAGTAGTGATATCTTATGATGTTTCTTTTTCTGTGTGACTTATTTCACTTAGAATCATCATACCTGAATCCACTCATTATGCTGCTACGGGCCTGATGATATACATTTCATTGCTGAGTGATATTGCATTGTACGTAAGTACCACAACGTCTTTATCCATTTTTCACTTTCTGTGATATTGAACTTGTACTGTAAATGAGGTTCTTGTAAACAGAGCTGTCCCAAACTTTGGGGTGGCTGTGTCTTTTTGATTTTAATTTCCCTAAGCTATAGAACCGTATGTGGAAGTGCCCTAGGCTCTGTTGCTTTGTTTTTTAGATGTTTCAGGAAACACCATACACTTCTCCAGAGTGGCTGTTGGCAATTTACATCTCGCCCATAAGCATAACAAGGCTCCCAATTCTCCATGGCCTGTCCTGCCTTTCTGGATTTTACACTTTTTTCAGATGGC
Source organism: Pseudorca crassidens (assembly GCF_039906515.1). Taxonomy (NCBI): domain Eukaryota; kingdom Metazoa; phylum Chordata; class Mammalia; order Artiodactyla; family Delphinidae; genus Pseudorca; species Pseudorca crassidens. The sequence goes on from NW_027136342.1 coordinate 581,564, forward strand.
CCTTTTGACTGGGGGGCAGTGAGACTACATTGTAATGCAGATTTCCTTTGCAAGCTTGCTTGGTTGGCCAAAAAGTGCGTATGCGTTTTTTCCTGAATATATTCAGGAAAAAACACATACGCCCTTTTTGGCCAAGTGCATCATTGTGGACGTTCTGCCTCTTTTCCTATGCTTTACATGCAATTCCAGTCTACCTCCTGAAATCGGTTTCCTGCAATTCTGCCCCGCTTTCAAGTCCTCTTGGCAGCCTTACTTCAATATATTTTTGGACGATAGCTGTCATTTATAACTCTGCATGTTTGTGAATTACAGTGCCCCTGAGCTCCTTTCTTCAACTCACTTTCTTGTGAGCTGGCCGCAACACCGCAGCATTGCTTCAGGCCCTAGTGTGGTTCCGGCATGGCACGCTGAGCCTTTGGTTAATTCCTCTTCCTGGTGGGAAATGAGAGTTAAATTTGCCCGTACAGGCACTTCCAGCTAGTCTCTCATTGGTTCTCCCTATTCCTGTTCATTTTCCGCAGAAATGGCAAACTGGGCCAAACAGGATGTTAAAGGCACTGACTCTCCAAGTGGGGAGAGTGTTAGTAAAGCGACTGGAATGTTGCACCCGATTACCAGGAGACAAAAACTGAGACACATTTGAACACGTTTCCCGATCACACGGTGGATCATACTCTGGGTTCCACATGCATGTTTTAGCTGAAGGAAGAATCCCTTATACCTGGAGAGTTGAGACCCATGGAATGGGTACCATGCAATATGACTTCAAAGGGTCTGCATTTGCTCACCGAACCTCACCAATCCTATCACTGCTGCGTTTATGCCGCTGTACACACGCTTGATTCTCTTTTGGAGACATATAAATCCATAGGTTTTAAGATTCTTACTAGTCAGGTATATTCTTAGGCGTTTAATATGTGGTGTAGATTCCACTTCGTTGAGCAAGGAGTAGCTCTTGTCTATTACATATTTGGCTTATGGAACGGTATCTGTGCTAATTTCAATCTCTGGTTTTATGCAGCACCCCAACTCACCTTTCCCCTTAAGCAAGCATAAGTTGGTTTTCTACATTTGAGACCCTGTTCTGTTTTGTAATTCAGTTCCTGTGTAGCCAAGTTTACATTCCGTGTAGTAGTGATATCTTATGATGTTTCTTTTTCTGTGTGACTTATCTCACTTAGAATCATCGTACCTGAATCCACTCATTATGCTGCTATGGGCCTGATGACATAGATTTCATTGCTGAGTGATATTGCATTGTACGTAAATACCACAACTTCTTTATTCATTTTTCGCTTTCTGTGATATTGAACTTGTACTGTAAACGAGGTTCTTGTAAACAGAGCTGTCCCAAACTTTGGGGTGGCTCTGTCTTTTTGATTTTAATTTCCCTAAGCTATAGAACCGTAAGTGGAAGTGCCCTAGGCTCTGTTGCTTTGTTTTTTAGATGTTTCAGGAAACACCATACACTTCTCCAGAGTGGCTGTTGGCAATTTACATCTCGCCCATCAGCATAACAAGGCTCCCAATTCTCCATGGCCTGTCCTGCCTTTCTGGATTTTATACTTTTTTCAGATGGCCCTTTTGACCGGGGGGCAGTGAGACTTCATTGTAGTGCAGATTTCCTTTGCAAGCTTGCTTGGTTGGCCCAAAAGGGCGTATGCGTTTTTTCCTGAATATATTCAGGAAAAAACGCATACGCACTTTTTGGCCAAGTGCATCATTGTGGACGTTCTGCCTCTTTTCCTATGCTTTACATGCAATTCCAGTCTACCTCCTGAAATCGGTTTCCTGCAATTCTGCCCCGCTTTCAAGTCCTCTTGGCAGCCTTACTTCAATATATTTTTGGACGATAGCTGTCATTTTTAACTCTGCAGGTTTGTGAATTACAGTGCCCCTGAGCTCCTTTCTTCAACTCGTTTTCTTGTGAGCTGGCCGCAACACCGCAGCATTGCTTCAGGCCCTAGTGTGGTTCAGGCATGGCACGTTGAGCCTTAGGTTAATTCCTCTTCCTGGTGGGAAATGAGAGTTAAATTTGCCCGTCCAGACACCTCCAGCTAGTCTCTCATTGGTTCTCCCTATTCCTGTTCATCTTCCGCAGAAATTGCAAACTGGGCCAAACAGGAGGTTAAAGGCACTGACTCTCCAAGTGGGGAGAGTGTTAGTAAGGCGACTGGAATGTTGCACCCGAGTACCAGGGGACGAAACCTGAGACACATTTGAACACGTTTCCCGATCACACGGTGGATCATACTCTGGGTTCCACATGCATGTTTTAGCTGAAGGAAGAATCCCTTAAACCTGGAGAGTTGAGACCCGTGGAATGGGTACCATGCAATATGACCTCAAAGGGTCTGCATTTGCTCACCGAACCTCACCAATCCTATCACTGCTGCATTTATGCCGCTGTACACACGCTTGATTCTCTTTCAGAGACATAGAAATCCATAGGTTTTAAGATTCTTACTAGTCAGGTATATTCTTAGGCGTTTAATATGGGGTTTAGAGTCCACTTCGTTGAGCAAGGAGTAGCTCTTGTCTATTACATATTTGGCTTATGGAACGGTATCTGTGCTAATTTCAATCTCTGGTTTTATGCAGCACCCCAACTCACCTTTCCCCTTAAGCAAGCATAAGTTGGTTTTCTACATTTGAGACCCTGTTCTGTTTTGTAATTCAGTTCCTGTGTAGCCAAGTTTACATTCCGTGTAGTAGTGATATCTTATGATGTTTCTTTTTCTGTGTGACTTATTTCACTTAGAATCATCATACCTGAATCCACTCATTATGCTGCTACGGGCCTGATGATATACATTTCATTGCTGAGTGATATTGCATTGTACGTAAGTACCACAACGTCTTTATCCATTTTTCACTTTCTGTGATATTGAACTTGTACTGTAAACGAGGTTCTTGTAAACAGAGCTGTCCCAAACTTTGGGGTGGCTGTGTCTTTTTGATTTTAATTTCCCTAAGCTATAGAACCGTATGTGGAAGTGCCCTAGGCTCTGTTGCTTTGTTTTTTAGATGTTTCAGGAAACACCATACACTTCTCCAGAGTGGCTGTTGGCAATTTACATCTCGCCCATAAGCATAACAAGGCTCCCAATTCTCCATGGCCTGTCCTGCCTTTCTGGATTTTACACTATTTTCAGATGGCCCTTTTGACTGGGGGGCAGTGAGACTACATTGTAATGCAGATTTCCTTTGCAAGCTTGCTTGGTTGGCCAAAAAGTGCGTATGCGTTTTTTCCTGAATATATTCAGGAAAAAACACATACGCCCTTTTTGGCCAAGTGCATCATTGTGGACGGTCTGCCTCTTTTCCTATGCTTTACATGCAATTCCAGTCTACCTCCTGAAATCGGTTTCCTGCAATTCTGCCCCGCTTTCAAGTCCTCTTGGCATTCTTACTTCAATATATTTTTGGACGATAGCTGTCATTTATAACTCTGCATGTTTGTGAATTACGGTGCCCCTGAGCTCCTTTCTTCAACTCACTTTCTTGTGAGCTGGCCGCAACACCGCAGCATTGCTTCAGGCCCTAGTGTGGTTCCGGCATGGCACGCTGAGCCTTTGGTTAATTCCTCTTCCTGGTGGGAAATGAGAGTTAAATTTGCCCGTACAGGCACTTCCAGCTAGTCTCTCATTTGTTCTCCCTATTCCTGTTCATTTTCCACAGAAATTGCAAACTGGGCCAAACAGGAGGTTAAAGGCACTGACTCTCCAAGTGGGGAGAGTGTTAGTAAAGTGACTGGAATGTTGCACCCGAGTACCAGGGGACGAAAACTGAGACACATTTGAACACGTTTCCCGATCACATGGTGGATCATACTCTGGGTTCCACATGCATGTTTTAGCTGAAGGAAGAATCCCTTAAACCTGGAGAGTTGAGACCCATGGAATGGGTACCATGCAATATGACCTCAAAGGGTCTGCATTTGCTCACCGAACCTCACCAATCCTATCACTGCTGCGTTTATGCCGCTGTACACACGCTTCATTCTCTTTCGGAGACATAGAAATCCATAGGTTTTAAGATTCTTACTAGTCAGGTATATTCTTAGGCGTTTAATATGGGGTGTAGAGTCCACTTCGTTGAGCAAGGAGTAGCTCTTGTCTATTACATATTTGGCTTATGGAACGGTATCTGTGCTAATTTCAATCTTTGGTTTTATGCAGCACCCCAACTCACCTTTCCCCTTAAGCAAGCATAAGTTGGTTTTCTACATTTGAGACCCTGTTCAGTTTTGTAATTCAGTTCCTGTGTAGCCAGGTTTACATTCCGTGTAGTAGTGATATCTTATGATGTTTCTTTTTCTGTGTGACTTATTTCACTTAGAATCATCGTACCTGAATCCACTCATTATGCTGCTACGGGCCTGATGATATACATTTCATTGCTGAGTGATATTGCATTGTACGTAAGTACCACAACTTCTTTATCCATTTTTCACTTTCTGTGATATTGAACTTGTACTGTAAACGAGGTTCTTGTAAACAGAGCTGTCCCAAACTTTGGGGTGGCTCTGTCTTTTTGATTTTAATTTCCCTAAGCTATAGAACCATAAGTGGAAGTGCCCTAGGCTCTGTTGCTTTGTTTTTTAGATGTTTCAGGAAACACCATACACTTCTCCAGAGTAGCTGTTGGCAATTTACATCCCACCCATCAGCATAACAAGGCTCCCAATTCTCCATGGCCTGTCCTGCCTTTCTAGATTTTACACTTTTTTCAGATGGCCCTTTGGACCGGGGGGCAGTGAGACTCCATTGTAGTGCAGATTTCTTTGCAAGCTTGCTTGGTTGGCCAAAAAGGGCGAATGCGTTTTTTCCTGAATATATTCAGGAAAAAACGCATACGCCCTTTTTGGCCAAGTGCATCATTGTGGACGTTCTGCCTCTTTTCCTATGCTTTACATGCAATTCCAGTCTACCTCCTGAAATCGGTTTCCTGCAATTCTGCCCCGCATTCAAGTCCTCTTGGCAGCCTTACTTCAATATATTTTTGGACGATAGCTGTCATTTATAACTCTGCAGGTTTGTTAATTACAGTGCCTCTGAGCTCCTTTCTTCAACTCGCTTTCTTGTGAGCTGGCCGCAACACCGCAGGATTGCTTCAGGCCCTAGTGTCGTTCCGGCATGGCACGCTGAGCCTTTGGTTAATTCCTCTTCCTGGTGGGAAATGAGAGTTAAATTTGCCCGTCCAGACACCTCCAGCTAGTCTCTCATTGGTTCTCCCTATTCCTGTTCATCTTCCGCAGAAATTGCAAACTGGGCCAAACAGGAGGTTAAAGGCACTGACTCTCCAAGTGGGGAGAGTGTTAGTAAGGCGACTGGAATGTTGCACCCGAGTACCAGGGGACGAAACCTGAGACACATTTGAACACGTTTCCCGATCACACGGTGGATCATACTCTGGGTTCCACATGCATGTTTTAGCTGAAGGAAGAATCCCTTAAACCTGGAGAGTTGAGACCCGTGGAATGGGTACCATGCAATATGACCTCAAAGGGTCTGCATTTGCTCACCGAACCTCACCAATCCTATCACTGCTGCATTTATGCCGCTGTACACACGCTTGATTCTCTTTCAGAGACATAGAAATCCATAGGTTTTAAGATTCTTACTAGTCAGGTATATTCTTAGGCGTTTAATATGGGGTTTAGAGTCCACTTCGTTGAGCAAGGAGTAGCTCTTGTCTATTACATATTTGGCTTATGGAACGGTATCTGTGCTAATTTCAATCTCTGGTTTTATGCAGCACCCCAACTCACCTTTCCCCTTAAGCAAGCATAAGTTGGTTTTCTACATTTGAGACCCTGTTCTGTTTTGTAATTCAGTTCCTGTGTAGCCAAGTTTACATTCCGTGTAGTAGTGATATCTTATGATGTTTCTTTTTCTGTGTGACTTATTTCACTTAGAATCATCATACCTGAATCCACTCATTATGCTGCTACGGGCCTGATGATATACATTTCATTGCTGAGTGATATTGCATTGTACGTAAGTACCACAACGTCTTTATCCATTTTTCACTTTCTGTGATATTGAACTTGTACTGTAAACGAGGTTCTTGTAAACAGAGCTGTCCCAAACTTTGGGGTGGCTGTGTCTTTTTGATTTTAATTTCCCTAAGCTATAGAACCGTATGTGGAAGTGCCCTAGGCTCTGTTGCTTTGTTTTTTAGATGTTTCAGGAAACACCATACACTTCTCCAGAGTGGCTGTTGGCAATTTACATCTCGCCCATAAGCATAACAAGGCTCCCAATTCTCCATGGCCTGTCCTGCCTTTCTGGATTTTACACTATTTTCAGATGGCCCTTTTGACTGGGGGGCAGTGAGACTACATTGTAATGCAGATTTCCTTTGCAAGCTTGCTTGGTTGGCCAAAAAGTGCGTATGCGTTTTTTCCTGAATATATTCAGGAAAAAACACATACGCCCTTTTTGGCCAAGTGCATCATTGTGGACGGTCTGCCTCTTTTCCTATGCTTTACATGCAATTCCAGTCTACCTCCTGAAATCGGTTTCCTGCAATTCTGCCCCGCTTTCAAGTCCTCTTGGCATTCTTACTTCAATATATTTTTGGACGATAGCTGTCATTTATAACTCTGCATGTTTGTGAATTACAGTGCCCCTGAGCTCCTTTCTTCAACTCACTTTCTTGTGAGCTGGCCGCAACACCGCAGCATTGCTTCAGGCCCTAGTGTGGTTCCGGCATGGCACGCTGAGCCTTTGGTTAATTCCTCTTCCTGGTGGGAAATGAGAGTTAAATTTGCCCGTACAGGCACTTCCAGCTAGTCTCTCATTGGTTCTCCCTATTCCTGTTCATTTTCCACAGAAATTGCAAACTGGGCCAAACAGGAGGTTAAAGGCACTGACTCTCCAAGTGGGGAGAGTGTTAGTAAAGTGACTGGAATGTTGCACCCGAGTACCAGGGGACGAAAACTGAGACACATTTGAACACGTTTCCCGATCACATGGTGGATCATACTCTGGGTTCCACATGCATGTTTTAGCTGAAGGAAGAATCCCTTAAACCTGGAGAGTTGAGACCCATGGAATGGGTACCATGCAATATGACCTCAAAGGGTCTGCATTTGCTCACCGAACCTCACCAATCCTATCACTGCTGCGTTTATGCCGCTGTACACACGCTTCATTCTCTTTCGGAGACATAGAAATCCATAGGTTTTAAGATTCTTACTAGTCAGGTATATTCTTAGGCGTTTAATATGGGGTGTAGAGTCCACTTCGTTGAGCAAGGAGTAGCTCTTGTCTATTACATATTTGGCTTATGGAACGGTATCTGTGCTAATTTCAATCTTTGGTTTTATGCAGCACCCCAACTCACCTTTCCCCTTAAGCAAGCATAAGTTGGTTTTCTACATTTGAGACCCTGTTCAGTTTTGTAATTCAGTTCCTGTGTAGCCAGGTTTACATTCCGTGTAGTAGTGATATCTTATGATGTTTCTTTTTCTGTGTGACTTATTTCACTTAGAATCATCGTACCTGAATCCACTCATTATGCTGCTACGGGCCTGATGATATACATTTCATTGCTGAGTGATATTGCATTGTACGTAAGTACCACAACTTCTTTATCCATTTTTCACTTTCTGTGATATTGAACTTGTACTGTAAACGAGGTTCTTGTAAACAGAGCTGTCCCAAACTTTGGGGTGGCTCTGTCTTTTTGATTTTAATTTCCCTAAGCTATAGAACCATAAGTGGAAGTGCCCTAGGCTCTGTTGCTTTGTTTTTTAGATGTTTCAGGAAACACCATACACTTCTCCAGAGTAGCTGTTGGCAATTTACATCCCACCCATCAGCATAACAAGGCTCCCAATTCTCCATGGCCTGTCCTGCCTTTCTAGATTTTACACTTTTTTCAGATGGCCCTTTGGACCGGGGGGCAGTGAGACTCCATTGTAGTGCAGATTTCTTTGCAAGCTTGCTTGGTTGGCCAAAAAGGGCGAATGCGTTTTTTCCTGAATATATTCAGGAAAAAACGCATACGCCCTTTTTGGCCAAGTGCATCATTGTGGACGTTCTGCCTCTTTTCCTATGCTTTACATGCAATTCCAGTCTACCTCCTGAAATCGGTTTCCTGCAATTCTGCCCCGCATTCAAGTCCTCTTGGCAGCCTTACTTCAATATATTTTTGGACGATAGCTGTCATTTATAACTCTGCAGGTTTGTTAATTACAGTGCCTCTGAGCTCCTTTCTTCAACTCGCTTTCTTGTGAGCTGGCCGCAACACCGCAGGATTGCTTCAGGCCCTAGTGTCGTTCCGGCATGGCACGCTGAGCCTTTGGTTAATTCCTCTTCCTGGTGGGAAATGAGAGTTAAATTTGCCCGTCCAGACACCTCCAGCTAGTCTCTCATTGGTTCTCCCTATTCCTGTTCATCTTCCGCAGAAATTGCAAACTGGGCCAAACAGGAGGTTAAAGGCACTGACTCTCCACGTGGGGAGAGTGTTAGTAAAGCGACTGGAATGTTGCACCCGAGTACCAGGGGACGAAAACTGAGACACATTTGAACACGTTTCCCGATCACATGGTGGATCATACTCTGGGTTCCACATGCATGTTTTAGCTGAAGGAAGAATCCCTTAAACCTGGAGAGTTGAGACCCATGGAATGGGTACCATGCAATATGACCTCAAAGGGTCTGCATTTGCTCACCGAACCTCACCAATCCTATCACTGCTGCGTTTATGCCGCTGTACACATGCTTCATTCTCTTTCGGAGACATAGAAATCCATAGGTTTTAAGATTCTTACTAGTCAGGTATATTCTTAGGCGTTTAATATGGGGTGTAGAGTCCACTTCGTTGAGCAAGGAGTAGCTCTTGTCTATTACATATTTGGCTTATGGAACGGTATCTGTGCTAATTTCAATCTCTGGTTTTATGCAGCACCCAAACTCACCTTTCCCCTTAAGCAAGCATAAGTTGGTTTTCTACATTTGAGACCCTGTTCTGTTTTGTAATTCAGTTCCTGTGTAGCCAAGTTTACATTCCGTGTATTAGTGATATCTTATGATGTTTCTTTTTCTGTGTGACTTATTTCACTTAGAATCATCATACCTGAATCCACTCATTATGCTGCTACGGGCCTGATGATATACATTTCATTGCTGAGTGATATTGCATTGTACGTAAGTACCACAACTTCTTTATCCATTTTTCACTTTCTGTGATATTGAACTTGTACTGTAAACGAGGTTCTTGTAAACAGAGCTGTCCCAAACTTTGGGGTGGCTGTGTCTTTTTGATTTTAATTTCCCTAAGCTATAGGACCGTAAGTGGAAGTGCCCTAGGCTCTGTTGCTTTGTTTTTTAGATGTTTCAGGAAACACCATACACTTCTCCAGAGTGGCTGTTGGCAATTTACATCTCGCCCATAAGCATAACAAGGCTCCCAATTCTCCATGGCCTGTCCTGCCTTTCTGGATTTTACACTTTTTTCAGATGGCCCTTTTGACTGGGGGGCAGTGAGACTACATTGTAATGCAGATTTCCTTTGCAAGCTTGCTTGGTTGGCCAAAAAGTGCGTATGCGTTTTTTCCTGAATATATTCAGGAAAAAACACATACGCCCTTTTTGGCCAAGTGCATCATTGTGGACGTTCTGCCTCTTTTCCTATGCTTTACATGCAATTCCAGTCTACCTCCTGAAATCGGTTTCCTGCAATTCTGCCCCGCTTTCAAGTCCTCTTGGCAGCCTTACTTCAATATATTTTTGGACGATAGCTGTCATTTATAACTCTGCATGTTTGTGAATTACAGTGCCCCTGAGCTCCTTTCTTCAACTCACTTTCTTGTGAGCTGGCCGCAACACCGCAGCATTGTTTCAGGCCCTAGTGTGGTTCCGGCATGGCACGCTGAGCCTTTGGTTAATTCCTCTTCCTGGTGGGAAATGAGAGTTAAATTTGCCCGTACAGGCACTTCCAGCTAGTCTCTCATTGGTTCTCCCTATTCCTGTTCATTTTCCGCAGAAATGGCAAACTGGGCCAAACAGGATGTTAAAGGCACTGACTCTCCAAGTGGGGAGAGTGTTAGTAAAGCGACTGGAATGTTGCACCCGATTACCAGGAGACAAAAACTGAGACACATTTGAACACGTTTCCCGATCACACGGTGGATCATACTCTGGGTTCCACATGCATGTTTTAGCTGAAGGAAGAATCCCTTAAACCTGGAGAGTTGAGACCCATGGAATGGGTACCATGCAATATGACTTCAAAGGGTCTGCATTTGCTCACCGAACCTCACCAATCCTATCACTGCTGCGTTTATGCCGCTGTACACACGCTTGATTCTCTTTTGGAGACATATAAATCCATAGGTTTTAAGATTCTTACTAGTCAGGTATATTCTTAGGCGTTTAATATGTGGTGTAGATTCCACTTCGTTGAGCAAGGAGTAGCTCTTGTCTATTACATATTTGGCTTATGGAACGGTATCTGTGCTAATTTCAATCTCTGGTTTTATGCAGCACCCCAACTCACCTTTCCCCTTAAGCAAGCATAAGTTGGTTTTCTACATTTGAGACCCTGTTCTGTTTTGTAATTCAGTTCCTGTGTAGCCAAGTTTACATTCCGTGTAGTAGTGATATCTTATGATGTTTCTTTTTCTGTGTGACTTATCTCACTTAAAATCATCGTACCTGAATCCACTCATTATGCTGCTATGGGCCTGATGACATAGATTTCATTGCTGAGTGATATTGCATTGTACGTAAATACCACAACTTCTTTATTCATTTTTCGCTTTCTGTGATATTGAACTTGTACTGTAAACGAGGTTCTTGTAAACAGAGCTGTCCCAAACTTTGGGGTGGCTGTGTCTTTTTGATTTTAATTTCCCTAAGCTATAGAACCGTAAGTGGAAGTGCCCTAGGCTCTGTTGCTTTGTTTTTTAGATGTTTCAGGAAACACCATACACTTCTCCAGAGTGGCTGTTGGCAATTTACATCTCGCCCATCAGCATAACAAGGCTCCCAATTCTCCATGGCCTGTCCTGCCTTTCTGGATTTTATACTTTTTTCAGATGGCCCTTTTGACTGGGGGGCAGTGAGACTTCATTGTAGTGCAGATTTCCTTTGCAAGCTTGCTTGGTTGGCCCAAAAGGGCGTATGCGTTTTTTCCTGAATATATTCAGGAAAAAACGCATACGCACTTTTTGGCCAAGTGCATCATTGTGGACGTTCTGCCTCTTTTCCTATGCTTTACATGCAATTCCAGTCTACCTCCTGAAATCGGTTTCCTGCAATTCTGCCCCGCTTTCAAGTCCTCTTGGCAGCCTTACTTCAATATATTTTTGGACGATAGCTGTCATTTATAACTCTGCAGGTTTGTGAATTACAGTGCCCCTGAGCTCCTTTCTTCAACTCGTTTTCTTGTGAGCTGGCCGCAACACCGCAGCATTGCTTCAGGCCCTAGTGTGGTTCAGGCATGGCACGTTGAGCCTTAGGTTAATTCCTCTTCCTGGTGGGAAATGAGAGTTAAATTTGCCCGTCCAGACACCTCCAGCTAGTCTCTCATTGGTTCTCCCTATTCCTGTTCATCTTCCGCAGAAATTGCAAACTGGGCCAAACAGGAGGTTAAAGGCACTGACTCTCCAAGTGGGGAGAGTGTTAGTAAGGCGACTGGAATGTTGCACCCGAGTACCAGGGGACGAAACCTGAGACACATTTGAACACGTTTCCCGATCACACGGTGGATCATACTCTGGGTTCCACATGCATGTTTTAGCTGAAGGAAGAATCCCTTAAACCTGGAGAGTTGAGACCCGTGGAATGGGTACCATGCAATATGACCTCAAAGGGTCTGCATTTGCTCACCGAACCTCACCAATCCTATCACTGCTGCATTTATGCCGCTGTACACACGCTTGATTCTCTTTCAGAGACATAGAAATCCATAGGTTTTAAGATTCTTACTAGTCAGGTATATTCTTAGGCGTTTAATATGGGGTTTAGAGTCCACTTCGTTGAGCAAGGAGTAGCTCTTGTCTATTACATATTTGGCTTATGGAACGGTATCTGTGCTAATTTCAATCTCTGGTTTTATGCAGCACCCCAACTCACCTTTCCCCTTAAGGAAGCATAAGTTGGTTTTCTACATTTGAGACCCTGTTCTGTTTTGTAATTCAGTTCCTGTGTAGCCAAGTTTACATTCCGTGTAGTAGTGATATCTTATGATGTTTCTTTTTCTGTGTGACTTATTTCACTTAGAATCATCATACCTGAATCCACTCATTATGCTGCTACGGGCCTGATGATATACATTTCATTGCTGAGTGATATTGCATTGTACGTAAGTACCACAACGTCTTTATCCATTTTTCACTTTCTGTGATATTGAACTTGTACTGTAAACGAGGTTCTTGTAAACAGAGCTGTCCCAAACTTTGGGGTGGCTGTGTCTTTTTGATTTTAATTTCCCTAAGCTATAGAACCGTATGTGGAAGTGCCCTAGGCTCTGTTGCTTTGTTTTTTAGATGTTTCAGGAAACACCATACACTTCTCCAGAGTGGCTGTTGGCAATTTACATCTCGCCCATAAGCATAACAAGGCTCCCAATTCTCCATGGCCTGTCCTGCCTTTCTGGATTTTACACTATTTTCAGATGGCCCTTTTGACTGGGGGGCAGTGAGACTACATTGTAATGCAGATTTCCTTTGCAAGCTTGCTTGGTTGGCCAAAAAGTGCGTATGCGTTTTTTCCTGAATATATTCAGGAAAAAACACATACGCCCTTTTTGGCCAAGTGCATCATTGTGGACGTTCTGCCTCTTTTCCTATGCTTTACATGCAATTCCAGTCTACCTCCTGAAATCGGTTTCCTGCAATTCTGCCCCGCTTTCAAGTCCTCTTGGCATCCTTACTTCAATATATTTTTGGACGATAGCTGTCATTTATAACTCTGCATGTTTGTGAATTACAGTGCCCCTGAGCTCCTTTCTTCAACTCACTTTCTTGTGAGCTGGCCGCAACACCGCAGCATTGCTTCAGGCCCTAGTGTGGTTCCGGCATGGCACGCTGAGCCTTTGGTTAATTCCTCTTCCTGGTGGGAAATGAGAGTTAAATTTGCCCGTACAGGCACTTCCAGCTAGTCTCTCATTGGTTCTCCCTATTCCTGTTCATTTTCCGCAGAAATGGCAAACTGGGCCAAACAGGATGTTAAAGGCACTGACTCTCCAAGTGGGGAGAGTGTTAGTAAAGCGACTGGAATGTTGCACCCGATTACCAGGAGACAAAAACTGAGACACATTTGAACACGTTTCCCGATCACACGGTGGATCATACTCTGGGTTCCACATGCATGTTTTAGCTGAAGGAAGAATCCCTTAAACCTGGAGAGTTGAGACCCATGGAATGGGTACCATGCAATATGACTTCAAAGGGTCTGCATTTGCTCACCGAACCTCACCAATCATATCACTGCTGCGTTTATGCCGCTGTACACACGCTTGATTCTCTTTTGGAGACATATAAATCCATAGGTTTTAAGATTCTTACTAGTCAGGTATATTCTTAGGCGTTTAATATGGGGTGTAGATTCCACTTCGTTGAGCAAGGAGTAGCTCTTGTCTATTACATATTTGGCTTATGGAACGGTATCTGTGCTAATTTCAATCTCTGGTTTTATGCAGCACCCCAACTCACCTTTCCCCTTAAGCAAGCATAAGTTGGTTTTCTACATTTGAGACCCTGTTCTGTTTTGTAATTCAGTTCCTGTGTAGCCAAGTTTACATTCCGTGTAGTAGTGATATCTTATGATGTTTCTTTTTCTGTGTGACTTATCTCACTTAGAATCATCGTACCTGAATCCACTCATTATGCTGCTATGGGCCTGATGACATAGATTTCATTGCTGAGTGATATTGCATTGTACGTAAGTACCACAACTTCTTTATTCATTTTTCACTTTCTGTGATATTGAACTTGTACCGTAAACGAGGTTCTTGTAAACAGAGCCGTCCCAAACTTTGGGGTGGCTGTGTCTTTTTGATTTTAATTTCCCTAAGCTATAGGACCATAAATGGAAGTGCCCTAGGCTCTGTTGCTTTGTTTTTTAGATGTTTCAGGGAACACCATACACTTCTCCAGAGTGGCTGTTGGCAATTTACATCCCGCCCATCAGCATAACAAGGCTCCCAGTTCTCCATGGCCTGTCCGGCCTTTCTGGATTTTACACTTTTTTCAGATGGCCCTTTTGACTGGGGGGCAGTGAGACTTCATTGTAGTGCAGATTTCCTTTGCAAGCTTGCTTGGTTGGCCAAAAAGGGCGTATGCGTTTTTTCCTGAATATATTCAGGAAAAAACGCATACGCCCTTTTTGGCCAAGTGCATCATTGTGGACGTTCTGCCTCTTTTCCTATGCTTTACATGCAATTCCAGTCTACCTCCTGAAATCGGATTCCTGCAATTCTGCCCCGCTTTCGAGTCCTCTTGGCAGCCTTACTTCAATATATTTTTGGACGATAGCTGTCATTTATAACTCTGCAGGTTTGTGAATTACAGTGCCCCTGAGCTCCTTTCTTCAACTCGCTTTCTTGTGAGCTGGCCGCAACACCGCAGGATTGCTTCAGGCCCTAGTGTGGTTCCAGCATGGCACGCTGAGCCTTTGGTTAATTCCTCTTCCTGGTGGGAAATGAGAGTTAAATTTGCCCATCCAGACACCTCCAGCTAGTCTCTCATTGGTTCTCCCTATTCCTGTTCCTTTTCCGCAGAAATTGCAAACTGGGCCAAACAGGAGGTTAAAGGCACTGACTCTCCAAGTGGGGAGAGTTTTAGTAAAGCGTCTGGAATGTTGCACCCGAGTACCAGGGGACAAAAACTGAGACACAGTTGAACACGTTTCCCGATCACACGGTGGATCATACTCTGGGTTCCACATGCATGTTTTAGCTGAAGGAAGAATCCCTTAAACCTGGAGAGTTGAGACCCATGGAATGGGTACCACGCAATATGACTTCAAAGGGTCTGCATTTGCTCACCGAACCTCACCAATCCTATCACTGCTGCGTTTATGCCGCTGTACACATGCTTCATTCTCTTTCGGAGACATAGAAATCCATAGGTTTTAAGATTCTTACTAGTCAGGTATATTCTTAGGCGTTTAATATGGGGTGTAGAGTCCACTTCGTTGAGCAAGGAGTAGCTCTTGTCTATTACATATTTGGCTTATGGAACGGTATCTGTGCTAATTTCAATCTCTGGTTTTATGCAGCACCCAAACTCACCTTTCCCCTTAAGCAAGCATAAGTTGGTTTTCTACATTTGAGACCCTGTTCTGTTTTGTAATTCAGTTCCTGTGTAGCCAAGTTTACATTCCGTGTATTAGTGATATCTTATGATGTTTCTTTTTCTGTGTGACTTATTTCACTTAGAATCATCATACCTGAATCCACTCATTATGCTGCTACGGGCCTGATGATATACATTTCATTGCTGAGTGATATTGCATTGTACGTAAGTACCACAACTTCTTTATCCATTTTTCACTTTCTGTGATATTGAACTTGTACTGTAAACGAGGTTCTTGTAAACAGAGCTGTCCCAAACTTTGGGGTGGCTGTGTCTTTTTGATTTTAATTTCCCTAAGCTATAGGACCGTAAGTGGAAGTGCCCTAGGCTCTGTTGCTTTGTTTTTTAGATGTTTCAGGAAACACCATACACTTCTCCAGAGTGGCTGTTGGCAATTTACATCTCGCCCATAAGCATAACAAGGCTCCCAATTCTCCATGGCCTGTCCTGCCTTTCTGGATTTTACACTTTTTTCAGATGGCCCTTTTGACTGGGGGGCAGTGAGACTACATTGTAATGCAGATTTCCTTTGCAAGCTTGCTTGGTTGGCCAAAAAGTGCGTATGCGTTTTTTCCTGAATATATTCAGGAAAAAACACATACGCCCTTTTTGGCCAAGTGCATCATTGTGGACGTTCTGCCTCTTTTCCTATGCTTTACATGCAATTCCAGTCTACCTCCTGAAATCGGTTTCCTGCAATTCTGCCCCGCTTTCAAGTCCTCTTGGCAGCCTTACTTCAATATATTTTTGGACGATAGCTGTCATTTATAACTCTGCATGTTTGTGAATTACAGTGCCCCTGAGCTCCTTTCTTCAACTCACTTTCTTGTGAGCTGGCCGCAACACCGCAGCATTGTTTCAGGCCCTAGTGTGGTTCCGGCATGGCACGCTGAGCCTTTGGTTAATTCCTCTTCCTGGTGGGAAATGAGAGTTAAATTTGCCCGTACAGGCACTTCCAGCTAGTCTCTCATTGGTTCTCCCTATTCCTGTTCATTTTCCGCAGAAATGGCAAACTGGGCCAAACAGGATGTTAAAGGCACTGACTCTCCAAGTGGGGAGAGTGTTAGTAAAGCGACTGGAATGTTGCACCCGATTACCAGGAGACAAAAACTGAGACACATTTGAACACGTTTCCCGATCACACGGTGGATCATACTCTGGGTTCCACATGCATGTTTTAGCTGAAGGAAGAATCCCTTAAACCTGGAGAGTTGAGACCCATGGAATGGGTACCATGCAATATGACTTCAAAGGGTCTGCATTTGCTCACCGAACCTCACCAATCCTATCACTGCTGCGTTTATGCCGCTGTACACACGCTTGATTCTCTTTTGGAGACATATAAATCCATAGGTTTTAAGATTCTTACTAGTCAGGTATATTCTTAGGCGTTTAATATGTGGTGTAGATTCCACTTCGTTGAGCAAGGAGTAGCTCTTGTCTATTACATATTTGGCTTATGGAACGGTATCTGTGCTAATTTCAATCTCTGGTTTTATGCAGCACCCCAACTCACCTTTCCCCTTAAGCAAGCATAAGTTGGTTTTCTACATTTGAGACCCTGTTCTGTTTTGTAATTCAGTTCCTGTGTAGCCAAGTTTACATTCCGTGTAGTAGTGATATCTTATGATGTTTCTTTTTCTGTGTGACTTATCTCACTTAGAATCATCGTACCTGAATCCACTCATTATGCTGCTATGGGCCTGATGACATAGATTTCATTGCTGAGTGATATTGCATTGTACGTAAATACCACAACTTCTTTATTCATTTTTCGCTTTCTGTGATATTGAACTTGTACTGTAAACGAGGTTCTTGTAAACAGAGCTGTCCCAAACTTTGGGGTGGCTGTGTCTTTTTGATTTTAATTTCCCTAAGCTATAGAACCGTAAGTGGAAGTGCCCTAGGCTCTGTTGCTTTGTTTTTTAGATGTTTCAGGAAACACCATACACTTCTCCAGAGTGGCTGTTGGCAATTTACATCTCGCCCATCAGCATAACAAGGCTCCCAATTCTCCATGGCCTGTCCTGCCTTTCTGGATTTTATACTTTTTTCAGATGGCCCTTTTGACTGGGGGGCAGTGAGACTTCATTGTAGTGCAGATTTCCTTTGCAAGCTTGCTTGGTTGGCCCAAAAGGGCGTATGCGTTTTTTCCTGAATATATTCAGGAAAAAACGCATACGCACTTTTTGGCCAAGTGCATCATTGTGGACGTTCTGCCTCTTTTCCTATGCTTTACATGCAATTCCAGTCTACCTCCTGAAATCGGTTTCCTGCAATTCTGCCCCGCTTTCAAGTCCTCTTGGCAGCCTTACTTCAATATATTTTTGGACGATAGCTGTCATTTATAACTCTGCAGGTTTGTGAATTACAGTGCCCCTGAGCTCCTTTCTTCAACTCGTTTTCTTGTGAGCTGGCCGCAACACCGCAGCATTGCTTCAGGCCCTAGTGTGGTTCAGGCATGGCACGTTGAGCCTTAGGTTAATTCCTCTTCCTGGTGGGAAATGAGAGTTAAATTTGCCCGTCCAGACACCTCCAGCTAGTCTCTCATTGGTTCTCCCTATTCCTGTTCATCTTCCGCAGAAATTGCAAACTGGGCCAAACAGGAGGTTAAAGGCACTGACTCTCCAAGTGGGGAGAGTGTTAGTAAGGCGACTGGAATGTTGCACCCGAGTACCAGGGGACGAAACCTGAGACACATTTGAACACGTTTCCCGATCACACGGTGGATCATACTCTGGGTTCCACATGCATGTTTTAGCTGAAGGAAGAATCCCTTAAACCTGGAGAGTTGAGACCCGTGGAATGGGTACCATGCAATATGACCTCAAAGGGTCTGCATTTGCTCACCGAACCTCACCAATCCTATCACTGCTGCATTTATGCCGCTGTACACACGCTTGATTCTCTTTCAGAGACATAGAAATCCATAGGTTTTAAGATTCTTACTAGTCAGGTATATTCTTAGGCGTTTAATATGGGGTTTAGAGTCCACTTCGTTGAGCAAGGAGTAGCTCTTGTCTATTACATATTTGGCTTATGGAACGGTATCTGTGCTAATTTCAATCTCTGGTTTTATGCAGCACCCCAACTCACCTTTCCCCTTAAGGAAGCATAAGTTGGTTTTCTACATTTGAGACCCTGTTCTGTTTTGTAATTCAGTTCCTGTGTAGCCAAGTTTACATTCCGTGTAGTAGTGATATCTTATGATGTTTCTTTTTCTGTGTGACTTATTTCACTTAGAATCATCATACCTGAATCCACTCATTATGCTGCTACGGGCCTGATGATATACATTTCATTGCTGAGTGATATTGCATTGTACGTAAGTACCACAACGTCTTTATCCATTTTTCACTTTCTGTGATATTGAACTTGTACTGTAAACGAGGTTCTTGTAAACAGAGCTGTCCCAAACTTTGGGGTGGCTGTGTCTTTTTGATTTTAATTTCCCTAAGCTATAGAACCGTATGTGGAAGTGCCCTAGGCTCTGTTGCTTTGTTTTTTAGATGTTTCAGGAAACACCATACACTTCTCCAGAGTGGCTGTTGGCAATTTACATCTCGCCCATAAGCATAACAAGGCTCCCAATTCTCCATGGCCTGTCCTGCCTTTCTGGATTTTACACTTTTTTCAGATGGCCCTTTTGACTGGGGGGCAGTGAGACTACATTGTAATGCAGATTTCCTTTGCAAGCTTGCTTGGTTGGCCAAAAAGTGCGTATGCGTTTTTTCCTGAATATATTCAGGAAAAAACACATACGCCCTTTTTGGCCAAGTGCATCATTGTGGACGTTCTGCCTCTTTTCCTATGCTTTACATGCAATTCCAGTCTACCTCCTGAAATCGGTTTCCTGCAATTCTGCCCCGCTTTCAAGTCCTCTTGGCAGCCTTACTTCAATATATTTTTGGACGATAGCTGTCATTTATAACTCTGCATGTTTGTGAATTACAGTGCCCCTGAGCTCCTTTCTTCAACTCACTTTCTTGTGAGCTGGCCGCAACACCGCAGCATTGCTTCAGGCCCTAGTGTGGTTCCGGCATGGCACGCTGAGCCTTTGGTTAATTCCTCTTCCTGGTGGGAAATGAGAGTTAAATTTGCCCGTACAGGCACTTCCAGCTAGTCTCTCATTGGTTCTCCCTATTCCTGTTCATTTTCCGCAGAAATGGCAAACTGGGCCAAACAGGATGTTAAAGGCACTGACTCTCCAAGTGGGGAGAGTGTTAGTAAAGCGACTGGAATGTTGCACCCGATTACCAGGAGACAAAAACTGAGACACATTTGAACACGTTTCCCGATCACACGGTGGATCATACTCTGGGTTCCACATGCATGTTTTAGCTGAAGGAAGAATCCCTTAAACCTGGAGAGTTGAGACCCATGGAATGGGTACCATGCAATATGACTTCAAAGGGTCTGCATTTGCTCACCGAACCTCACCAATCCTATCACTGCTGCGTTTATGCCGCTGTACACACGCTTGATTCTCTTTTGGAGACATATAAATCCATAGGTTTTAAGATTCTTACTAGTCAGGTATATTCTTAGGCGTTTAATATGGGGTGTAGATTCCACTTCGTTGAGCAAGGAGTAGCTCTTGTCTATTACATATTTGGCTTATGGAACGGTATCTGTGCTAATTTCAATCTCTGGTTTTATGCAGCACCCCAACTCACCTTTCCCCTTAAGCAAGCATAAGTTGGTTTTCTACATTTGAGACCCTGTTCTGTTTTGTAATTCAGTTCCTGTGTAGCCAAGTTTACATTCCGTGTAGTAGTGATATCTTATGATGTTTCTTTTTCTGTGTGACTTATCTCACTTAGAATCATCGTACCTGAATCCACTCATTATGCTGCTATGGGCCTGATGACATAGATTTCATTGCTGAGTGATATTGCATTGTACGTAAGTACCACAACTTCTTTATTCATTTTTCGCTTTCTGTGATATTGAACTTTTACCGTAAACGAGGTTCTTGTAAACAGAGCCGTCCCAAACTTTGGGGTGGCTGTGTCTTTTTGATTTTAATTTCCCTAAGCTATAGGACCATAAATGGAAGTGCCCTAGGCTCTGTTGCTTTGTTTTTTAGATGTTTCAGGGAACACCATACACTTCTCCAGAGTGGCTGTTGGCAATTTACATCCCGCCCATCAGCATAACAAGGCTCCCAGTTCTCCATGGCCTGTCCGGCCTTTCTGGATTTTACACTTTTTTCAGATGGCCCTTTTGACTGGGGGGCAGTGAGACTTCATTGTAGTGCAGATTTCCTTTGCAAGCTTGCTTGGTTGGCCAAAAAGGGCGTATGCGTTTTTTCCTGAATATATTCAGGAAAAAACGCATACGCCCTTTTTGGCCAAGTGCATCATTGTGGACGTTCTGCCTCTTTTCCTATGCTTTACATGCAATTCCAGTCTACCTCCTGAAATCGGATTCCTGCAATTCTGCCCCGCTTTCGAGTCCTCTTGGCAGCCTTACTTCAATATATTTTTGGACGATAGCTGTCATTTATAACTCTGCAGGTTTGTGAATTACAGTGCCCCTGAGCTCCTTTCTTCAACTCGCTTTCTTGTGAGCTGGCCGCAACACCGCAGGATTGCTTCAGGCCCTAGTGTGGTTCCAGCATGGCACGCTGAGCCTTTGGTTAATTCCTCTTCCTGGTGGGAAATGAGAGTTAAATTTGCCCATCCAGACACCTCTGGCTAGTCTCTCATTGGTTCTCCCTATTCCTGTTCCTTTTCCGCAGAAATTGCAAACTGGGCCAAACAGGAGGTTAAAGGCACTGACTCTCCAAGTGGGGAGAGTTTTAGTAAAGCGTCTGGAATGTTGCACCCGAGTACCAGGGGACAAAAACTGAGACACAGTTGAACACGTTTCCCGATCACACGGTGGATCATACTCTGGGTTCCACATGCATGTTTTAGCTGAAGGAAGAATCCCTTAAACCTGGAGAGTTGAGACCCATGGAATGGGTACCACGCAATATGACTTCAAAGGGTCTGCATTTGCTCACCGAACCTCACCAATCCTATCACTGCTGCGTTTATGCCGCTGTACACATGCTTGATTCTCTTTTGGAGACATAAATCCATAGGTTATAAGATTATTACTAGTCAGGTATATTCTTAGGCGATTAATATGGTGTGTAGAGTCCACTTCGTTGAGCAAGGAGTAGCTCTTGTCTATTACATATTTGGCTTATGGAATGGTATCTGTGCTAATTTCAATCTCTGATTTTAGGCAGCACCCCAACTCACCTTTCCCCTTAAGCAAGCATAAGTTGGTTTTCTACATTTGAGACCCTGTTCTGTTTTGTAATTCAGTTCCTGTGTAGCCAAGTTTACATTCCATGTAGTAGTGATATCTTATGATGTTTCTTTTTCTGTGTGACTTATTTCACTTAGAATCATCGTACCTGAATCCACTCATTATGCTGCTACGGGCCTGATGATATACATTTCATTGCTGAGTGATATTGCATTGTACGTAAGTACCACAACTTCTTTATCCATTTTTCACTTTCTGTGATATTGAACTTGTACTGTAAACGAGGTTCTTGTAAACAGAGCTGTCCCAAACTTTGGGGTGGCTCTGTCTTTTTGATTTTAATTTCCCTAAGCTATAGGACCATAAGTGGAATTGCCCTAGGCTCTGTTGCTTTGTTTTTTAGATGTTTCAGGAAACACCATACACTTCTCCAGAGTGGCTGTTGGCAATTTACATCTCGCCCATCAGCATAACAAGGCTCCCAATTCTCCATGGCCTGTCCTGCCTTTCTGGATTTTATACTTTTTTCAGATGGCCCTTTTGACCGGGGGGCAGTGAGACTTCATTGTAGTGCAGATTTCCTTTGCAAGCTTGCTTGGTTGGCCCAAAAGGGCGTATGCGTTTTTTCCTGAATATATTCAGGAAAAAACGCATACGCACTTTTTGGCCAAGTGCATCATTGTGGACGTTCTGCCTCTTTTCCTATGCTTTACATGCAATTCCAGTCTACCTCCTGAAATCGGTTTCCTGCAATTCTGCCCCGCTTTCAAGTCCTCTTGGCAGCCTTACTTCAATATATTTTTGGACGATAGCTGTCATTTTTAACTCTGCAGGTTTGTGAATTACAGTGCCCCTGAGCTCCTTTCTTCAACTCGTTTTCTTGTGAGCTGGCCGCAACACCGCAGCATTGCTTCAGGCCCTAGTGTGGTTCAGGCATGGCACGTTGAGCCTTAGGTTAATTCCTCTTCCTGGTGGGAAATGAGAGTTAAATTTGCCCGTCCAGACACCTCCAGCTAGTCTCTCATTGGTTCTCCCTATTCCTGTTCATCTTCCGCAAAAATTGCAAACTGGGCCAAACAGGAGGTTAAAGGCACTGACTCTCCAAGTGGGGAGAGTGTTAGTAAGGCGACTGGAATGTTGCACCCGAGTACCAGGGGACGAAACTTGAGACACATTTGAACACGTTTCCCGATCACATGGTGGATCATACTCTGGGTTCCACATGCATGTTTTAGCTGAAGGAAGAATCCCTTAAACCTGGAGAGTTGAGACCCGTGGAATGGGTACCATGCAATATGACCTCAAAGGGTCTGCATTTGCTCACCGAACCTCACCAATCCTATCACTGCTGCATTTATGCCGCTGTACACACGCTTGATTCTCTTTCAGAGACATAGAAATCCATAGGTTTTAAGATTCTTACTAGTCAGGTATATTCTTAGGCGTTTAATATGGGGTTTAGAGTCCACTTCGTTGAGCAAGGAGTAGCTCTTGTCTATTACATATTTGGCTTATGGAACGGTATCTGTGCTAATTTCAATCTCTGGTTTTATGCAGCACCCCAACTCACCTTTCCCCTTAAGGAAGCATAAGTTGGTTTTCTACATTTGAGACCCTGTTCTGTTTTGTAATTCAGTTCCTGTGTAGCCAAGTTTACATTCCGTGTAGTAGTGATATCTTATGATGTTTCTTTTTCTGTGTGACTTATTTCACTTAGAATCATCATACCTGAATCCACTCATTATGCTGCTACGGGCCTGATGATATACATTTCATTGCTGAGTGATATTGCATTGTACGTAAGTACCACAACGTCTTTATCCATTTTTCACTTTCTGTGATATTGAACTTGTACTGTAAACGAGGTTCTTGTAAACAGAGCTGTCCCAAACTTTGGGGTGGCTGTGTCTTTTTGATTTTAATTTCCCTAAGCTATAGAACCGTATGTGGAAGTGCCCTAGGCTCTGTTGCTTTGTTTTTTAGATGTTTCAGGAAACACCATACACTTCTCCAGAGTGGCTGTTGGCAATTTACATCTCGCCCATAAGCATAACAAGGCTCCCAATTCTCCATGGCCTGTCCTGCCTTTCTGGATTTTACACTTTTTTCAGATGGCCCTTTTGACTGGGGGGCAGTGAGACTACATTGTAATGCAGATTTCCTTTGCAAGCTTGCTTGGTTGGCCAAAAAGTGCGTATGCGTTTTTTCCTGAATATATTCAGGAAAAAACACATACGCCCTTTTTGGCCAAGTGCATCATTGTGGACGTTCTGCCTCTTTTCCTATGCTTTACATGCAATTCCAGTCTACCTCCTGAAATCGGTTTCCTGCAATTCTGCCCCGCTTTCAAGTCCTCTTGGCAGCCTTACTTCAATATATTTTTGGACGATAGCTGTCATTTATAACTCTGCATGTTTGTGAATTACAGTGCCCCTGAGCTCCTTTCTTCAACTCACTTTCTTGTGAGCTGGCCGCAACACCGCAGCATTGCTTCAGGCCCTAGTGTGGTTCCGGCATGGCACGCTGAGCCTTTGGTTAATTCCTCTTCCTGGTGGGAAATGAGAGTTAAATTTGCCCGTACAGGCACTTCCAGCTAGTCTCTCATTGGTTCTCCCTATTCCTGTTCATTTTCCGCAGAAATGGCAAACTGGGCCAAACAGGATGTTAAAGGCACTGACTCTCCAAGTGGGGAGAGTGTTAGTAAAGCGACTGGAATGTTGCACCCGATTACCAGGAGACAAAAACTGAGACACATTTGAACACGTTTCCCGATCACACGGTGGATCATACTCTGGGTTCCACATGCATGTTTTAGCTGAAGGAAGAATCCCTTAAACCTGGAGAGTTGAGACCCATGGAATGGGTACCATGCAATATGACTTCAAAGGGTCTGCATTTGCTCACCGAACCTCACCAATCCTATCACTGCTGCGTTTATGCCGCTGTACACATGCTTGATTCTCTTTTGGAGACATAAATCCATAGGTTATAAGATTATTACTAGTCAGGTATATTCTTAGGCGATTAATATGGTGGGTAGAGTCCACTTCGTTGAGCAAGGAGTAGCTCTTGTCTATTACATATTTGGCTTATGGAATGGTATCTGTGCTAATTTCAATCTCTGATTTTAGGCAGCACCCCAACTCACCTTTCCCCTTAAGCAAGCATAAGTTGGTTTTCTACATTTGAGACCCTGTTCTGTTTTGTAATTCAGTTCCTGTGTAGCCAAGTTTACATTCCATGTAGTAGTGATATCTTATGATGTTTCTTTTTCTGTGTGACTTATTTCACTTAGAATCATCGTACCTGAATCCACTCATTATGCTGCTATGGGCCTGATGACATAGATTTCATTGCTGAGTGATATTGCATTGTATGTACCTACCACAACTTCTTTGTCCATTTTTCACTTTCTGTGATATTGAACTTGTACTGTAAACGAGGTTCTTGTAAACAGAGCCATCCCAAACTTTGGGGTGGCTGTGTCTTTTTGATTTTAATTTCCCTAAGCTATAGGACCATAAGTGGAAGTGCCCTAGGCTCTGTTGCTTTGTTTTTTAGATGTTTCAGGAAACACCATACACTTCTCCAGAGTGGCTGTTGGCAATTTACATCCCGCCCATCAGCATAACAAGGCTCCCAATTCTCCATGGCCTGTCCTGCCTTTCTGGATTTTACACTTTTTTCAGATGGCCCTTTTGACTAGGTGGCAGTGAGACTTCATTGTAGTGCAGATTTCCTTTGCAAGCTTGTTTGGTTGGCCAAAAAGGGCGTATGCGTTTTTTCCTGAATATATTCAGGAAAAAACGCATACGCCCTTTTTGGCCAAGTGCATCATTGTGGACGTTCTGCCTCTTTTCCTATGCTTTACATGCAATTCCAGTCTACCTCCTGAAATCGGTTTCCTGCAATTCTGCCCCGCTTTCAAGTCCTCTTGGCAGCCTTACTTCAATATATTTTTGGACGATAGCTGTCATTTATAACTCTGCAGGTTTGTGAATTACAGTGCCTCTGAGCTCCTTTCTTCAACTCGCTTTCTTGTGAGCTGGCCGCAACACCGCAGGATTGCTTCAGGCCCTAGTGTCGTTCCGGCATGGCACGCTGAGCCTTTGGTTAATTCCTCTTCCTGGTGGGAAATGAGAGTTAAATTTGCCCGTCCAGACACCTCCAGCTAGTCTCTCATTGGTTCTCCCTATTCCTGTTCATCTTCCGCAGAAATTGCAAACTGGGCCAAACAGGAGGTTAAAGGCACTGACTCTCCAAGTGGGGAGAGTGTTAGTAAAGCGTCTGGAATGTTGCACCCGAGTACCAGGGGACGAAATCTGACACATTTGAACACGTTTCCCGATCACACGGTGGATCATACTCTGGGTTCCACATGCATGTTTTAGCTGAAGGAAGAATCCCTTAAACCTGGAGAGCTGAGACCCATGGAATGGGTACCATGCAATATGACTTCAAAGGGTCTGCATTTGCTCACCGAACCTCACCAATCCTATCACTGCTGCATTTATGCCGCTGTAGACATGCTTGATTCTCTTTCGGAGACATATAAATCCATAGGTTTTAAGATTCTTACTAGTCAGGTATATTCTTAGGCATTTAATATGGGGTGTTGAGTCCACTTCGTTGAGCAAGGAGTAGCTCTTGTCTATTACCTATTTGGCTTATGGAATGGTATCTGTGCTAATTTCAATCTCTGGTTTTATGCAGCACCCCAACTCACCTTTCCCCTTAAGCAAGCATAAGTTGGTTTTCTACATTTGAGATCCTGTTCTGTTTTGTAATTCAGTTCCTGTGTAGCCAAGTTTACATTCCGTGTATTAGTGATATCTTATGATGTTTCTTTTTCTGTGTGACTTATTTCACTTAGAATCATCGTACCTGAATCCACTTATTATGCTGCTACGGGCCTGATGACATAGATTTCATTCCTGAGTGATATTGCATTGTACGTAAGTACCACAATTTCTTTATCCATTTTTCACTTTCTGCGATATTGAACTTGTACCGTAAATGAGATTCTTGTAAACAGAGCCGGCCCAAACTTTGGGGTGGCTGTGTCTTTTTGATTTTAATTTCCCTAAGCTATAGGACCATAAGTGGAAGTGCCCTAGGCTCTGTTGCTTTGTTTTTTAGATGTTTCAGGAAACACCATACACTTCTCCAGAGTGGCTGTTAGCAATTTACATCCCACCCATCAGCATAACAAGGCTCCCAGTTCTCCATGGCCTGTCCTGCCTTTCTGGATTTTACACTTTTTTCAGATGGCCCTTTTGACCGGGGGGCAGTGAGACTTCATTGTAGTGCAGATTTCCTTTGCAAGCTTGCTTGGTTGGCCAAAAAGGGCGTATGCGTTTTTTCTTGAATATATTCAGGAAAAAACGCATACGCCCTTTTTGGCCAAGTGCATCATTGTGGACGTTCTGCCTCTTTTCCTATGCTTTACATGCAATTCCAGTCTACCTCCTGAAATCGGTTTCCTGCAATTCTGCCCCGCTTTCAAGTCCTCTTGGCAGCCTTACTTCAATATATTTTTGGACGATAGCTGTCATTTATAACTCTGCAGGTTTGTGAATTACAGTGCCTCTGAGCTCCTTTCTTCAATTCGCTTTCTTGTGAGCTGGCCGCAACACCGCAGGATTGCTTCAGGACCTAGTGTGGTTCCGGCATGGCACGCTGAGCCTTTGGTTAATTCCTGTTCCTGGTGGGAAATGAGAGTTAAATTTGCCCGTCCAGACACCTCCAGATAGTCTCTCATTGGTTCTCCCTATTCCTGTTCATCTTCCGCAAAAATTGCAAACTGGGCCAAACAGGAGGTTAAAGGCACTGACTCTCCAAGTGGGGAGAGTGTTAGTAAAGCGTCTGGAATGTTGCACCCGAGTACCAGGGGACGAAAACTGAGACACATTTGAACACGTTTCCCGATCACACGGTGGATCATACTCTGGGTTCCACATGCATGTTTTAGCTGAAGGAAGAATCCCTTAAACCTGGAGAGTTGAGACCCATGGAATGGGTACCATGCAATATGACTTCAAAGGGTCTGCATTGGCTCACCGAACCTCACCAATCCTATCACTGCTGCGCTTATGCCACTGTACACACGCTTGATTCTCTTTCGGAGACATATAAATCCATAGGTTTTAAGATTCTTCCTAGTCAGGTATATTAGACGTTTAATATGGGGTGTTGAGTCCTCTTCGTTGAGCAAGGAGTAGCTCTTGTCTATTACATATTTGGCTTATGGAACGGTATCTGTGCTAATTTCAATCTCTGGTTTAATGCAGCACCCCAACTCACCTTTCCCCTTAAGCAAGCATAAGTTGGTTTTCTACATTTGAGACCTTGTTCTGTTTTGTAATTCAGTTCCTGTGTAGCCAAGTTTACATTCCGTGTAGTAGTGATATCTTATGATGTTTCTTTTTCTGTGTGACTTATTTCACTTAGAATCATCATACCTGAATCCACTCATTATGCTGCTACGGGCCTGATGATATACATTTCATTGCTGAGTGATATTGCATTGTACGTAAGTACCACAACGTCTTTATCCATTTTTCACTTTCTGTGATATTGAACTTGTACTGTAAACGAGGTTCTTGTAAACAGAGCTGTCCCAAACTTTGGGGTGGCTGTGTCTTTTTGATTTTAATTTCCCTAAGCTATAGAACCGTATGTGGAAGTGCCCTAGGCTCTGTTGCTTTGTTTTTTAGATGTTTCAGGAAACACCATACACTTCTCCAGAGTGGCTGTTGGCAATTTACATCTCGCCCATAAGCATAACAAGGCTCCCAATTCTCCATGGCCTGTCCTGCCTTTCTGGATTTTACACTTTTTTCAGATGGCCCTTTTGACTGGGGGGCAGTGAGACTACATTGTAATGCAGATTTCCTTTGCAAGCTTGCTTGGTTGGCCAAAAAGTGCGTATGCGTTTTTTCCTGAATATATTCAGGAAAAAACACATACGCCCTTTTTGGCCAAGTGCATCATTGTGGACGTTCTGCCTCTTTTCCTATGCTTTACATGCAATTCCAGTCTACCTCCTGAAATCGGTTTCCTGCAATTCTGCCCCGCTTTCAAGTCCTCTTGGCAGCCTTACTTCAATATATTTTTGGACGATAGCTGTCATTTATAACTCTGCATGTTTGTGAATTACAGTGCCCCTGAGCTCCTTTCTTCAACTCACTTTCTTGTGAGCTGGCCGCAACACCGCAGCATTGCTTCAGGCCCTAGTGTGGTTCCGGCATGGCACGCTGAGCCTTTGGTTAATTCCTCTTCCTGGTGGGAAATGAGAGTTAAATTTGCCCGTACAGGCACTTCCAGCTAGTCTCTCATTGGTTCTCCCTATTCCTGTTCATTTTCCGCAGAAATGGCAAACTGGGCCAAACAGGATGTTAAAGGCACTGACTCTCCAAGTGGGGAGAGTGTTAGTAAAGCGACTGGAATGTTGCACCCGATTACCAGGAGACAAAAACTGAGACACATTTGAACACGTTTCCCGATCACACGGTGGATCATACTCTGGGTTCCACATGCATGTTTTAGCTGAAGGAAGAATCCCTTAAACCTGGAGAGTTGAGACCCATGGAATGGGTACCATGCAATATGACTTCAAAGGGTCTGCATTTGCTCACCGAACCTCACCAATCCTATCACTGCTGCGTTTATGCCGCTGTACACATGCTTGATTCTCTTTTGGAGACATAAATCCATAGGTTATAAGATTATTACTAGTCAGGTATATTCTTAGGCGATTAATATGGTGTGTAGAGTCCACTTCGTTGAGCAAGGAGTAGCTCTTGTCTATTACATATTTGGCTTATGGAATGGTATCTGTGCTAATTTCAATCTCTGATTTTAGGCAGCACCCCAACTCACCTTTCCCCTTAAGCAAGCATAAGTTGGTTTTCTACATTTGAGACCCTGTTCTGTTTTGTAATTCAGTTCCTGTGTAGCCAAGTTTACATTCCATGTAGTAGTGATATCTTATGATGTTTCTTTTTCTGTGTGACTTATTTCACTTAGAATCATCGTACCTGAATCCACTCATTATGCTGCTATGGGCCTGATGACATAGATTTCATTGCTGAGTGATATTGCATTGTATGTACCTACCACAACTTCTTTGTCCATTTTTCACTTTCTGTGATATTGAACTTGTACTGTAAACGAGGTTCTTGTAAACAGAGCCATCCCAAACTTTGGGGTGGCTGTGTCTTTTTGATTTTAATTTCCCTAAGCTATAGGACCATAAGTGGAAGTGCCCTAGGCTCTGTTGCTTTGTTTTTTAGATGTTTCAGGAAACACCATACACTTCTCCAGAGTGGCTGTTGGCAATTTACATCCCGCCCATCAGCATAACAAGGCTCCCAATTCTCCATGGCCTGTCCTGCCTTTCTGGATTTTACACTTTTTTCAGATGGCCCTTTTGACTAGGTGGCAGTGAGACTTCATTGTAGTGCAGATTTCCTTTGCAAGGTTGTTTGGTTGGCCAAAAAGGGCGTATGCGTTTTTTCCTGAATATATTCAGGAAAAAACGCATACGCCCTTTTTGGCCAAGTGCATCATTGTGGACGTTCTGCCTCTTTTCCTATGCTTTACATGCAATTCCAGTCTACCTCCTGAAATCGGTTTCCTGCAATTCTGCCCCGCTTTCAAGTCCTCTTGGCAGCCTTACTTCAATATATTTTTGGACGATAGCTGTCATTTATAACTCTGCAGGTTTGTGAATTACAGTGCCTCTGAGCTCCTTTCTTCAACTCGCTTTCTTGTGAGCTGGCCGCAACACCGCAGGATTGCTTCAGGCCCTAGTGTCGTTCCGGCATGGCACGCTGAGCCTTTGGTTAATTCCTCTTCCTGGTGGGAAATGAGAGTTAAATTTGCCCGTCCAGACACCTCCAGCTAGTCTCTCATTGGTTCTCCCTATTCCTGTTCATCTTCCGCAGAAATTGCAAACTGGGCCAAACAGGAGGTTAAAGGCACTGACTCTCCAAGTGGGGAGAGTGTTAGTAAAGCGTCTGGAATGTTGCACCCGAGTACCAGGGGACGAAATCTGACACATTTGAACACGTTTCCCGATCACACGGTGGATCATACTCTGGGTTCCACATGCATGTTTTAGCTGAAGGAAGAATCCCTTAAACCTGGAGAGCTGAGACCCATGGAATGGGTACCATGCAATATGACTTCAAAGGGTCTGCATTTGCTCACCGAACCTCACCAATCCTATCACTGCTGCATTTATGCCGCTGTAGACATGCTTGATTCTCTTTCGGAGACATATAAATCCATAGGTTTTAAGATTCTTACTAGTCAGGTATATTCTTAGGCATTTAATATGGGGTGTTGAGTCCACTTCGTTGAGCAAGGAGTAGCTCTTGTCTATTACCTATTTGGCTTATGGAATGGTATCTGTGCTAATTTCAATCTCTGGTTTTATGCAGCACCCCAACTCACCTTTCCCCTTAAGCAAGCATAAGTTGGTTTTCTACATTTGAGATCCTGTTCTGTTTTGTAATTCAGTTCCTGTGTAGCCAAGTTTACATTCCGTGTATTAGTGATATCTTATGATGTTTCTTTTTCTGTGTGACTTATTTCACTTAGAATCATCGTACCTGAATCCACTTATTATGCTGCTACGGGCCTGATGACATAGATTTCATTCCTGAGTGATATTGCATTGTACGTAAGTACCACAATTTCTTTATCCATTTTTCACTTTCTGCGATATTGAACTTGTACCGTAAATGAGATTCTTGTAAACAGAGCCGGCCCAAACTTTGGGGTGGCTGTGTCTTTTTGATTTTAATTTCCCTAAGCTATAGGACCATAAGTGGAAGTGCCCTAGGCTCTGTTGCTTTGTTTTTTAGATGTTTCAGGAAACACCATACACTTCTCCAGAGTGGCTGTTAGCAATTTACATCCCACCCATCAGCATAACAAGGCTCCCAGTTCTCCATGGCCTGTCCTGCCTTTCTGGATTTTACACTTTTTTCAGATGGCCCTTTTGACCGGGGGGCAGTGAGACTTCATTGTAGTGCAGATTTCCTTTGCAAGCTTGCTTGGTTGGCCAAAAAGGGCGTATGCGTTTTTTCCTGAATATATTCAGGAAAAAACGCATACACCCTTTTTGGCCAAGTGCATCATTGTGGACGTTCTGCCTCTTTTCCTATGCTTTACATGCAATTCCAGTCTACCTCCTGAAATCGGTTTCCTGCAATTCTGCCCCGCTTTCAAGTCCTCTTGGCAGCCTTACTTCAATATATTTTTGGACGATAGCTGTCATTTATAACTCTGCAGGTTTGTGAATTACAGTGCCTCTGAGCTCCTTTCTTCAATTCGCTTTCTTGTGAGCTGGCCGCAACACCGCAGGATTGCTTCAGGACCTAGTGTGGTTCCGGCATGGCACGCTGAGCCTTTGGTTAATTCCTGTTCCTGGTGGGAAATGAGAGTTAAATTTGCCCGTCCAGACACCTCCAGATAGTCTCTCATTGGTTCTCCCTATTCCTGTTCATCTTCCGCAAAAATTGCAAACTGGGCCAAACAGGAGGTTAAAGGCACTGACTCTCCAAGTGGGGAGAGTGTTAGTAAAGCGTCTAGAATGTTGCACCCGAGTACCAGGGGACGAAAACTGAGACACATTTGAACACGTTTCCCGATCACATGGTGGATCATACTCTGGGTTCCACATGCATGTTTTAGCTGAAGGAAGAATCCCTTAAACCTGGAGAGTTGAGACCCATGGAATGGGTACCATGCAATATGACTTCAAAGGGTCTGCATTGGCTCACCGAACCTCACCAATCCTATCACTGCTGCGCTTATGCCACTGTACACACGCTTGATTCTCTTTCGGAGACATATAAATCCATAGGTGTTAAGATTCTTACTAGTCAGGTATATTAGACGTTTAATATGGGGTGTTGAGTCCTCTTCGTTGAGCAAGGAGTAGCTCTTGTCTATTACATATTTGGCTTATGGAACGGTATCTGTGCTAATTTCAATCTCTGGTTTTATGCAGCACCCCAACTCACCTTTCCCCTTAAGCAAGCATAAGTTGGTTTTCTACATTTGAGACCTTGTTCTGTTTTGTAATTCAGTTCCTGTGTAGCCAAGTTTACATTCCGTGTAGTAGTGATATCTTATGATGTTTCTTTTTCTGTGTGACTTATCTCACTTAGAATCATCGTACCTGAATCCACTCATTATGCTGCTACGGGCCTGATGACATAGATTTCATTGCTGAGTGATATTGCATTGTACGTAAGTACCACAACTTCTTTATTCATTTTTCGCTTTCTGTGATATTGAACTTGTACCGTAAACGAGGTTCTTGTAAACAGAGCCGTCCCAAACTTTGGGGTGGCTGTGTCTTTTTGATTTTAATTTCCCTAAGCTATAGGACCATAAATGGAATTGCCCTAGGCTCTGTTGCTTTGTTTTTTAGATGTTTCAGGGAACACCATACACTTCTCCAGAGTGGCTGTTAGCAATTTACATCCCACCCATCAGCATAACAAGGCTCCCAGTTCTCCATGGCCTGTCCTGCCTTTCTGGATTTTACACTTTTTTCAGATGGCCCTTTTGACCGGGGGGCAGTGAGACTTCATTGTAGTGCAGATTTCCTTTGCAAGCTTGCTTGGTTGGCCAAAAAGGGCGTATGCGTTTTTTCTTGAATATATTCAGGAAAAAACGCATACGCCCTTTTTGACCAAGTGCATCATTGTGGACATTCTGCCTCTTTTCCTATGCTTTACATGCAATTCCAGTCTACCTCCTGAAATCGGTTTCCTGCAATTCTGCCCCGCTTTCAAGTCCTCTTGGCAGCCTTACTTCAATATATTTTTGGACGATAGCTGTCATTTATAACTCTGCAGGTTTGTGAATTACAGTGCCTCTGAGCTCCTTTCTTCAACTCGCTTTCTTGTGAGCTGGCCGCAACACCGCAGGATTGCTTCAGGACCTAGTGTGGTTCCGGCATGGCACGCTGAGCCTTTGGTTAATTCCTCTTCCTGGTGGGAAATGAGAGTTAAATTTGCCCGTCCAGACACCTCCAGATAGTCTCTCATTGGTTCTCCCTATTCCTGTTCATCTTCCGCAAAAATTGCAAACTGGGCCAAACAGGAGGTTAAAGGCACTGACTCTCCAAGTGGGGAGAGTTTTAGTAAAGCGTCTGGAATGTTGCACCCGAGTACCAGGGGACAAAAACTGAGACACAGTTGAACACGTTTCCCGATCACACGGTGGATCATACTCTGGGTTCCACATGCATGTTTTAGCTGAAGGAAGAATCCCTTAAACCTGGAGAGTTGAGACCCATGGAATGCCTACCATGCAATATGACTTCAAAGGGTCTGCATTTGCTCATCGAACCTCACCAATCCTATCACTGCTGCGTTTATGCCGCTGTACACATGCTTGATTCTCTTTTGGAGACATAAATCCATAGGTTATAAGATTATTACTAGTCAGGTATATTCTTAGGCGATTAATATGGTGTGTAGAGTCCACTTCGTTGAGCAAGGAGTAGCTCTTGTCTATTACATATTTGGCTTATGGAATGGTATCTGTGCTAATTTCAATCTCTGATTTTAGGCAGCACCCCAACTCACCTTTCCCCTTAAGCAAGCATAAGTTGGTTTTCTACATTTGAGACCCTGTTCTGTTTTGTAATTCAGTTCCTGTGTAGCTAAATTTACATTCCATGTATTAGTGATATCTTATGATGTTTCTTTTTCTGTGTGACTTATCTCACTTAGAATCATAGTACCTGAATCCACTCATTATGCTGCTACGGGCCTGATGACATAGATTTCATTGCTGAGTGATATTGCATTGTACGTAAGTACCACAACTTCTTTATCCATTTTTCACTTTCTGCGATATTGAACTTGTACTGTAAATGAGATTCTTGTAAAC